>NC_139557.1:25877355-26109855 GCF_965112155.1 Podarcis liolepis | reverse complement strand
CCTTGGGTTACAGATGCTTCAGGTTACAGACTCTGCTAAGCCAGAAGTAGTACTTCGGGTTAAGAACTTTGCTTCAGAATGAGAACAGAAATCGTGCGGCGGCGGTGCGGCAGCAGTGGGAGGCCCCATTTGTTAAAGCGGTGCTTCAGGTTAAGAACAGTTTCAGGTTAAGTATGGACCTCTGGAACGAATTAAGTACTTAACCCGAGGTACCACTGTATATAGTTATCAGTGCATTTTGCCAACTGGAGAGTAAGTGCCTATAGGATGACCAAGGTGAGACAAATGCTGAAACTGGGGGGGAAACCAGTGACTTTGCTTCAGAATGAGAACTTTGCTTCAGAATCAGAACAGAAATCGTACGGCGGCAGTGTGGCAGCAGTGGGAGGCCCCATTAGCTAAAGTGGTACCTCAGGTTAAGAACTGTTTCAGGTTAAGAATGGTCCCCAAGAAGGAATAAATTCTTAACCCGAGGTACCACTGTACAGGAAAAAAAATCATAACCAGATTAAACCATAATGTTTTTTGGTTGACTTCCTTCCACTCCCCCTCTTGGTTCCATTATAATATACTTACTCATGCCTGTCCATAAGGCATATGGACATTCATTTGTTGAACTCCTCCTTCAGCCCTCTTTACCTCACTTGTTCGGAGTAGCTACTATCACACACAGACGTACATTACTTGTTTTCGTAAACCTTGATTGCTCAGCACTTAATGATTTTCTGCTGAATGTGCCGGGTGAGTCTGTTGAAAAGCATTGCTTTTGAGGGAATTAGATATGAGCGCTCCAATAATGAGGTTTGCTGACGTTGCCTATTGGTGCTGCAACGATCAAGTGGCAAACACTCAAAACGTGGACGCCATCCTAACTACTTATGCAAACCATAAATTGATATTACAGAGCCTTGTTCCTGCTTTGAATGCATTATATGTTGGTAAACACATTTGCCAACTTGCATATGAGCAGCACAGAGCCATCGCAAATCCCACAATCGTGCTCATAAGTGCAGCAGGGGCACTTAGCTGTACTCACAGATCTTCCTTGGACTTGAGCATCTCTCTCACCTTACATGACTATCTATGTATTGGTGCACTGACCAAAAGGGTAAAGGTCTCCCAGAGACAACTGCTTGTCATGTGATTTAGTTCCTGTTCTGTGTTTCTCTCCAAGTTTGTTCCTTCTCTAAAACAATAGAAGCAACAGTATATGATATGTTTATCTTTTTCTTTTTTTCAAGGTCCTCATTTTCTGGAGTTTTTGTACTGGGAAATTTCAGAAGAATGCGAAGTGCTGCTGCTCTGTAAGGTGAGCCATCATATTTTGTTACCTTTTAATAAAATGGCACCCTTCCTCATGGGGCATAACTGCAAGCAGTTGCAGTACAAAAGCTTAGGGCATGTAAATAGAGTACCATGAAGAGATAGAAGGCTCTGACCACGAAGCCAATGGGTTTTAATATAGCCACTGGTGGTGACAGTGCCTCAGTGTCTTGGGGTTGCAAGGATGCAGAATCGGGATGTGTTCAAGGTGGTACAGTTCAGCTGAAGGCCGGGCAGAAAGAGAAAGAGATTTGTTTCCATTCTCTTACTACCTACACTCAGTGCAAGTCCCTTATATATATATATCAGTCTAAACCGAGGCCAGCAAATTCAAGCAACAACTTTGAATCATGGGGATTTTCTGGAGTCAGTGTGCTGGGGTGGGGTGGGGGAAGGAGGGTGTACCCAAAATGCAGGGAAGCTGAGTTCCTCATTGACAACCAAGCCATTCACCACCGGCTTTTGATCATCTGCAGCACAAAGCTTAGGTACATTCTCTGTGTCTTGTGTAGAACAATGAGTGACATATAATGCCCGTGGCTCAACTTTTTCCAGTACCCCATTCCCCAGCTATTGCTTTTGTCTCCCTACCCCTGAGTTAAACTCAGAAACATGGTGTCTCACCAAGTGGTGAGGAGTGGAAGGGTCATCATGCTTACTTAGGTTCAGTTTCTTTGGAAAGGAAATCACTGAAGGCTTTTGGTGTTTTGTAGTATTTGTGTTTAGTTACAAGTCTTCAGGTTGCACATAGGTCGAGGCACAGTGGAGGCACACTCAAAACAGCCAACCGCACTCAGATTTCTAGAGAAAGAGTCAGCACTCTCAAATGTTGCTAGTTTACAGAGCCAAAACTCAGCTTTCAGTTTTTCTCTTTGGATGCTGTTTCTTCTCTGGTTCAAACTGCAATCTATTGTTTATTATTACACACAGACACCTAGGTTACACCATCTTTTGTTGCATGGTGGGAGGCCTGCTTTTGTCCTGTTTAGAAGAAGCCTAACAATTAGTTCCCAGGGAAACACATCACTGACAGTTGCCTTAATGAAAAAATGCATCTGCCATGGGACTAGCAAATAACTTTTGCACTCATTCCAGCCCCATTAACCCTCTCCTGTCCAACCCAAATCTAGAATGGTGGTATAGGATCCATTCATTCATCAGAATGGCCATTTAGTGACTGACAGGAGAGGGCTTCTGTACCAAACCATATTAAGGAACCAACATCTTTATAAATCTTACAGTGCCTGAGATACAAAAATCCTGAGTGCTACTGTGATTTCTGACTTCTCTTCTTTCACTAGTACAACTCCATGCCCTGCTACAAATTGCTTTGGGATATTCGCTCAATTTCAAAAGTAGTTATATTTCACTGTTTGCTATTTTTGGGCTCCACGTGGAGACTAGTTTGCCTCTGTGTGCATTTCTTCCAGAGACTCCACGGGCACATTGCTAAAATCATTATGGGCCAGGAAACCTAATTTTGCCATATCTGCTTTTAGTTTTGGTATTGCTGTGATCCTTGTTAGACGAATGTGACAAAAACTACAGCTACAGAAGCAACAGTGGCTCCATGATGGACAGACCTGTTCAGCAGCACAGAACAGTGTCTCTGGAAAGTAATCATCTTCTGTTCTCTTTTTTTTTTGAAAAAACCTCTTTCTAAAATTGCTTCTTTCAAGTTACCATTTAAACTCGCTCATCCAGCAATATTTCATGTCAGCCAATACACAGCTATATTCCAAGCATAAAACAACACACTGTTTCTCTCTTGCCATTCTGCTGAGCTGAATTTCCACTAGCACTTCAAAAGGGCTGCCTTCAGGAAGCTTCCTTGTGCTCCTGCCTCCCGCAGGGCACTCTATGCTGTAGAAGAAGACCTTCAACCCAGCTCCAGCGCAGTCATTGGTCGCCAAGAGCGAAACGTTTGGCAGAATTGCAACATTGGTTTCTTTATGAGTCCAGATGAACCAATTTGGGTAACAGCTCCCACAGGCACTTTGGCAACAGATCCAAGAAAGTGCTGCATACTTATTTCTGATGGATCCTGGTTTCCTTCAGAAAACACAGAAAGTTGCAGGCCAGAAGATATCTGAAAAAAGCAGAAGACCTGAAGCTCATCAGTTAAGCACATGCTTTGTGCATGCAAAAGGTCCCAGGGCCAATTCCTGGCATCTCCAGGCAGGTAGGGTTGGGGAAGACTCTTGTCTGAACCTCTGGAGAACCAGTGTGCAGTCAGATAGACCATTGGCTCAGTGCAAGTAGCACCCTGTGATCTCTGGCCTACCATGTGGGTAGCTGTTTTCCCCAACTGCTATCATGTGAAAAGGCATTCAATCCCATTGGTTTCAAAATAACATTGTTTCCAAATACTAGTCTCAAGTCCAAATCACAGTCCAAATCATAGTCTTAAGTCACTCCAAATGCTTTGCTACTTTTTCTGATTGGTTCCAGTAGAAACTATGTGCCACGTTATGAGATGCATCTATAATTACTGGAATGTTTATGCGGATCTTCTCTTCAGGCAGCTAGCAATATTTTAAAACAATATGAAGTTCAAAATCCAGTGAATAGAGAGAACAGAATGGAAGCTGTTAAGTAGGCACCCCTGATTAATCAAATTGCATTCCAAAACAGGGGGCCACCACGGATGAAGCCTTTCTCCATTTTGCACCTCAGAATGTGGGCAGGCCCTTCAAAGAAGATCTTAATGCTTGGGCAGACTAATATGAAGGCAGGTGGACCTTCAAAAATGTAGTGACTGGTGAGCCAAACAAACCATCAGGGCACAGCTTGTTAGCAGCATATTATACTTCATTGATTTTCTTCTCCTTGTTCAGGTGGCGAATACCAAGAAAGAGACCTTTTTCAAGTGGTACAAAGATGGTGCTGGATTTGATGTTGAAGAGGTGCCTGACCTGCAGAAAGAGGTTGTTTGTTTGACTATTCCAAAGGTATGGTGCAATGATTTCTGGGTGACGCATTTAATAGATTCCTCCTTCCTAAGTTCAGGATTATTGAGGCTTGTACTTATTGTACTTGTTGACTGCTCCAACAATGGGAACTCCCATTCTTGTGTCTGCTTTTTATTTGTGTTTCCTGCTAGCGAGGGAAATTTAGCTTTGTGCAGGTTATTATTATTCAAATACTCTCTTTCACTGAAATTAATGGGACTTGAAGAATGTTTTGTTTGACTACATGCAGGTAATGCCCCATATTTAATTAGAAGCAAATACTGCAATTCCATGTATCTAGGAGTAAAGCCCACTGGACACAGAGGGACTTACTTCTGAGTAACATGCAAAGGATTTTGCTGCACAACTCGCTGACTTCCATGAGACTTACACCCAAGCAGCTGTGCCTATGGCGCAGTCTCTGTTGCATATTTTCAAGGTGGTCACCACTACCTAAATGTATTTGGTTTTGACTGTATCTCACATATATATAAACCAAAAGTGAGAAGGCAATCTTTAATCACCTATATGTTAGCATGTTAAACCAACTTGCTTCATCTCTTTCTGTCAAAATGAATACTTCCTTTAACCTTACATTGGTTTGTACTGGACTGAAAATGATGTTAAGCTTGGTAGGCAGCTTAATTAATTAAGCGGTACATGCAAAAGTATTAATGCGATAATTATCTCATTAACGATGCTCTCACTGCATCTGCCTCTCATGTCATTTCTGTTCAGACAAAGTTCAAAGTAGATTTCCTTTCTGATATAGAAAATGCACCAAGTATTTAAGTGACTTTCATTAATATAAGTCACACAATCCCTGTGTCATATTTTATTTCTAGCTGTCTAAAAAGGACCAGGGTGAATATAAGGCAACACTGTCAGATGACCGAGGTCAAGATATGTCTACTATTGATGTATCAGGACAAGGTAAAGCTCCATTTTCCCCTGCATTGGTCATGCATGGTTATTTGTAATTCCAAACCATGGGGAATAAAGGAAATAACTACATCACCTCTGGGATGGAAGCTCCTCTGGCATGGAAGTTGTGAGAAGTTCTGAAACATTTATAACTGCATGTTTTCTGCTCCTTCTAAAGTCATGCAGGTCATCCACCTCATCCCATACAGCTCAAGCCTCACAAACCTCTGATTGCTGCTGTATGATGATGGAGTAACTCATTCCTTCAGATTTATTTATTTATTACTGCCAAGTACATGCACATATTGTCCTTTAATTAATGTCAGTTCCTCCCTCAGGAAAACACTCAAAAATTAGCCACATGAGGTGGCTGTTTGAGCTGTTTACAGAAGCCTACTTTAGGTGCCCTCAAACATCTGGCAACAACTGCATGAGGGTGGAGTTTGGGGCTGGGCATGTTTGACCTGCACTCCATTGCTGACCCCTCCTGAAGGCTCTTTCTGGACAGCCTGCCAAATACACAGAGGTTGTCCCCATCAGCTCTGAAACTGGTTGCAAGATTCCAGCTCATGAGGACAACTGAGGGATATTTGGCAGGTTGGCCCACTGAACTGGTCTAATTTGGACTTAGCCAAAGCTATGTGTGCAGCGATATGGAGACCAAGATTGTTAAATGCAGGAACATAAAGTCAAAATAACCAAGCACAAGCCCTTCTGAAATAATTATCACAGTATCATTGTTTATCTGTGTAAAGCTTTCTCATGTGAATACTACATATCTGTATTTCCCATGCTAACAATCCGTTGTTTCCCCCTTCCTCTCCTCAGTATATGAAGATATGATCCTGGGATTGAGTCGAATCAGTGGTGAGTAAATGTTATTTCCACTTCATTTCAAAAATATATTAAAATTTTCAGAAACTGAGATAACCTGTTGTCGCTGAAAGCATGAAATCTCAAAAGAGCCTTATCCCCTTCTATGGTGTAGTTAACATTCTGAATAGGTTTTTGACTTTAATAGATATTATTAAACAGGAAGGCATTTTTTTTTTACCACATGCTTGTTTTTGTGTCGTTTATCGAAGAGGCTTTGGGCAATGCAGTTTGTTAGCTTTGTGATAAGAAGTTACTCTTCTATAAGTGTGTTTATGGTCACAGGATGATCCAACTCAGAAGAAATTTTTAAACAATTCATCATTAAAATCTAAATAACATTGAATTCTGTAATATATTGAATATATTAGTATAAATATTGCACTTTGGGCTGAAATATTGCAGCGTACGGAAAATTATGGTTTACAGAGTAAGCATCAGAAACTTAGTGAATGTTGATATTTATTGGTAAATTCTAAGAATGATAGAAATGTTTGAGTTCAGAGACTTGTTTTTGACACTTCACCATGCTTAATCATGTTAATTTTGGAAATGTGGGTAATATTTGGTCATTTACTGAGGGCACTGGCCTGACTTTGAGATTTATTGGTAGGTCAGAATTTCTGGCATTTCCTTCTGGCCTTTTAAGACTTTTCAGTAAATGTCAACAATCTCCAGATTTCTGGCACTTCATACAACAAAACAACATACATAGATGACATAATAGTAATAGCAATTTTATTTTATTGTGAGTATGGTTTTTTAATGTCTAATTAAACACATGAGAATTTTAAAAAAACCCAATTCTCTTCTTCAGCATCATTATATTGACCTTGCTTCATGGCAGTCCTTTAAGAGGAATGGTCCTGGAGATCTGTTGATTCACTATATATATACTGAAAGTCTGTAGGTAGAATGAATTATCTTAAGAATGTCTGGTTGTTGGAGTTTTTTCTTTGATCATGATTTCAGATTCTAAAACCCAACCACTGGATCTGAATAATGTTTTATCCCTGTAGGTAAATCTGCTTCTGAACTGAAGATCCACTGTACTCCAGAAGGCATAAGACTACAGTGTTTCTTGAAGTACTACACAGAGGAAATGAAAGCAAGTTGGCTTCACAAGTAAGTAACAGCCAAGCCCTGAATACAGATGTACCTTGGAAGTGGAATGGAATCCATTCTGGAAGTCCATTCGACTTCCGAAAAGTTCAGATACCAAGGGGAGGCTTCCAATTGGTTTCCGATTGCACAGGTGTGCCGGAAACAATAGCGGAAGCCGCGCTGGACATTTGGCTTCCAAAAAAAGATTGAAAACCGGAATACTCACTTCCGGTTTCCAATCGTTCGGGAGTCGGAACGTTTTATTCCCAAGGCGTTTGGGAGCTTAGGTATGACTGTACTGGGTGATTTTTGCCTGGTATTCAGAGACTAAACAAATTAACTTTTTGATATTGATACTAATATTGGGGAAGGGGATGGAGAGATGCGAATCTTCAGTGTTACTTCTTTTTTTAAAAAAGTAGAAAAAATGAAAAATTCAGGTGACAACCTTTTCATAAGAAATGAGACAATTTCTGGTTTCCATGCTGTCATCAGCACAGCTGGCAGCATTGCATGCAAATCCCCAGCCCGCCCTGAATCATCCCAACACTTTGCATCGCAGGGAGCATAAAACAAATCGTAAAGCCAGCAGGCAATCATCCACTCATTGCACTGCAGGGAATCTGAATTCCCATCTAGAGACTTGCTTGGTCGAGTGAGCTGAATCTAGGATAGCAAAGCAAAAGCTAAGTAATGATATTTCAATCTTTTCGTATTAGGCTTTTGTCATCATTAGGCCAAATCATTTCTGGGTTTTTTTTAGCTGATCTATGAGAATCTAAGTTGGAGGTATCAATATTTTAGCCACTGAGGTTTAGTCATTTTCTGGATGGAAATAGCTGGATTAAAAAATAATAATCTGAGCACTGGATGCATCATTTCAAAGCCTAGATTAGATTTCCAATGCGCCTGTGAGCCAATGATTGTTTGCAAACCAATATGTCTGTGTTCACCCTGAAATGTTAGTTTCAATTCCTTTGGTCGGTATCACCCTCTAAAGAACCAAAAAGCTGTAGCACATATAAGTCATTTGTTTAGTATCCGACCTTATCAATTATTTTTTAAAAAACTGCTTATGATTAAAAAGAAAGAAAAAAGCTGTAAAAATTGCTTATAAGATAAACTAGTGAGATAAAACCAAACAACAAGAGGGCTAAATAAGATAGCATAGCAACAACAAAAGCAGTCTGATTGCGTTTTCAAATCTGAAGTGATAAGACAACATGTGTTGAAATATAATGCCTGAGCAAATAAATCAACACTTACCTGGATGTATAGATAGGGTTTGGGGGAACTCTACGAATAAGGTGCCACCACAGAAAATACATAATTGAGTTTGAACCCGCAGTATGAGAGCAGAGCCCTGCAGTTGCTACCTGCCTAACCTCAACAGGTGAGGAAATTTGGGAAATGGACACTGAGGTCCAGCACTAAGGGCCTTCTGGCGGTTCCCTTGCTGCGAGAAGCCAAGTTACAGGGAACCAGGCAGAGGGCCTTCTCGGTAGTGGCACCCACCCTGTGGAACGCCCTCCCACCAGATGTCAAGGAGAAAAATAACTACCAAACTTTTAGAAGACATCTGAAGGCAGCCCTGTTTAGGGAAGCTTTTAAGGTTTAATAGGTTATTGTATTTTAGTGTTTTATTGGAAGCCGCCCAGAGTGGCTGGGGAAACCCAGCCAGATGGGCAGGGTATAAATAATAAATTATTATTATTATTATTACTAAACGCTCTTAAGCTTGTAGGGGAGCAAATGTCTCCCCACCTTCCTAATGATGGAGCAAAATATCCAGAACTTGATATTCCTATTTACAGGCTAAAATCACGATCCCAGGAAACCTAATCATGTGTAGTAGAGGTTGTACACAAACGGCCAAGTGTTTTCCTTTACATTTTCCCTATCCCTCACGCAGTAGTATCATCCATTGCTTGGTCCTAGAATGTCAAGCATATAAAATACAGACTGCACATTTAAAAATCAAAATGCAGCAGCGACCCAGGCAAATAACGAAATCTTACCAGTGGCACAGCCTTGAACATCTCAGGTTGAAGTTTAGAATTTTATTCAGGTTGTACACTTCTAGCAATGTCAGTTGTGCTTTTTTCCATGCTGCCCTGTGAACATAGGACTGACATACACTGAGTCGTGACCCTCTAGGTTGTTCTTGTCTTTGCACTAATGGCCAGTGGCTCTCCAGGATTAAAAAAGTGGAATCTTTCTCAGCCTGACCTGAGATTGATTGAACCTGGTACCTTTTGCCCACAAAGCCAAAAGTGAGCTGCACCAATGAGCTGCTCACAAACCTTTGGCTGATCTAATCTGCTTTTGCTTGTCTTTCTCCTTGTCTTTCCCCTTCCCCTTGCTGGCATTCCTCCCCGCCCTGTCTCTTTGCATATGTCTCTTATTTCACTCTGAAAATGCAATGCACATCTTGAAAGCACTATAAATGATAAATAGCAGAAGTAATAGAACCCTCTCTGGGTGACAGATGTTCTTCCTTAAAAAAAAAAATAATCCTTCAAGCTTCATGTAGATTATTAAATTGAAATATGAATAGACTAAAAATAAGTATAAAATAAATTCAAAATGAAATAGGAAGGAGTCATAGGCTTTGAAGAAAACAAACCAAACAAAGGTGGAGGCTAGATCATCCAAAAATGAACCTCCCAGATGTGATGAAATTAACCCCAGAATTGTCCTCTGGCTTGTAGACCCAGAGAATGATTTTATGTCAAAGAAACTGATAGTGCTTAGGTTAGTCTGTAAATCCCGTCTTGCATTTCTTGAAGCTGGCGCTGATTATGAATCCATTGAATGAGAAAACAAGTTTCTTTCCCACTAATCCCTGGTCAACAAGCTTACAAGTATGCTTACTTTTATAATCTTCAGTCTGATGGCTAAACCAAGGCATACACAATCCATGGCCAGCAAAAAAAATGGTATTGCTTCCCCCCTTTTGAACATTTGTTATTGATCCCTCCGTACACCATGTTTCAGCCTGCTTCTGAAAATTCTCCTGGCATCAAAAGGTTTAGTCACAGAGCAAGAGTAACTGTTGCTCAAGAAACAGAAGCCTAAAGTCCACCTGTGTGTGTATTTTGAATACTCCTTGTGTTCATTTCCCCAGGGAATCTAAGATTTCTTCTAGTGAAAAGATGAGGATTGGAGGCAGTGATGAAGTTGCCTGGATGCAGATATGTGAGCCCACAGAAAAGGATAAAGGGAAGTACACCTTTGAGCTGTCTGATGGCAAGGAGTCCTATAAGCGGAGTATTGATTTATCTGGACAAGGTAGGCATCTTTAAGCATGCAACTGGATTCATCGCAGTGTAATCTGGGACCATTTTGCAGTTGGGGAATTAACGCTCATTGTTTATTATTAGGTATTTATTTTGTGCTAACAGTTTTCAAGGCACACTACCAACTTCGTTCATGCTATGCCTCTTCTCATCAGGGCTGCCTTTGATCTCTCTTCTTAGATTTCATTTGATGTTTCTCTACCACTTTTATAAGTTGAGAACAGAAAAGAAACACAAGTAGGCATCAAAGCATTTGTGCCGATTCAAAAGGCAAACTTTATAATACTCAAAAATGTTTCTTTGCAGCGTTTGACGATGCTTATGCAGAATTCCAGAGACTCAAGTAAGCTTTATACCGTTTTCTTTTAAACTCATGACAATTACTTTGTCTTGGCTACCAGTGCCATTCTAACATAATAGGGTGTAAGAAACATATGGAAAGCCCACGTGACATAATGATTAGAATGTTGGACTCAATTATCAAGGAGACCAGGGCTCAAAACTCCACTCAGTCATGAAGCTCACTGGTGACTTTGGACCAGTCACCATTTCTCAGCTTAACCTACTTAGAATCATAGAATTGTAGTCCAACCCCCTACAATGCAGATATTTCAGCTACAGTATCCACAGCAGATATCCATCCAAACTCTGCTTACAAATCTCCAAGGAAGGAGAGTCCACCACCTCCTGAGCGAGTCCATACCACTTCACAGGGCTTTGTGGGGATAAAAGGGAGACCAGGGAAAGCCATGTACAGCACCTTGATCTCTTCCAAAAGTGGGAGAGTAATGTTTGTGTATATATACATATACATAATTGTGATATTAATTATTCTGTTTTCTGTTTTCTTTCCCCACTTTAGGGCAGCCGCTTTTGCTGAGAAGAGTAAGTACATTCTGTACAGAGGAAGCATGTTATTTATTATCATCATAAAAGAGCAGGATCTAGCAGCCTAGTGAATGCTAGGTAGACCTTGTTCCTTTTATTTACCTTTACAAAGCTCAACAAAAGGGAAGGAATAAGGCAGGCTTCCTCAACCTTGGCCCTCCAGATGTTTTTTGGCCTACAACTCCCATGATTCCCAGCTAGCAGGACCAGTGGTCAGGGATGGTGGGAATTGTAGTCTCAAAACATCTGGAGAGCTGAGGTTGAGGAAGCCTGGAATAAGGTATACATAATGGTGCTTTCCATCAGTTCATTTTAAGAAGAAGGTGCAATTTCAAACCAAATAGATAGTTGCCGTTTTAGAGAAGATGTGGAAAACTTGTAACCCACCAACCTTAGCACAGTCCACAATACATGCCCAATGACACCCCCCCCCCGAGACTTGATAAACCTCCTACTTTTGCTCCCTGTTGGGGGAGGGGAGGGTTGTCAAGCAGGTCTGTCTGTGTTTGTTTGTTCTTGGAAAGCAAGGAATAGAAAAGTGGGAGAGAATGGGTGTCCAGCCTAAAACTCTCAACTTAAGAAACTATTGTTAGTTAGGTTTCAGAGCTGACAGTGAGAACAGACTACGGGTGAGTATATGCAATGCAGACTGGAAACCAAGTATGACAGATTTCATGTTGATGATGGCAAGAAATCTGAGTGATAGATAGTATACATAAGGGCTGCCCATTATTCACCAGCATGGATAATCAGTCAGGTACTCTGACCCTAAGCATGCTTATTTATTACTTGCCTGTAATATACTTCCACTTTTAGCCTAAAATCATAGCTTCCTGGGAGGTGTCTTATTTCATCATATTTCACTATGATTTCTGTACCATTATGATGACAGACGCTAGTCATTTCCCATTTCCCAGGACAATCATTTTACCTGAAATGGTCAGCTAATGTTTTTCTCGGTTGTATATGCAGAGCCTGCCAAATCCATAGATGCAAACTAGGCAATCTCCTTGGGCGATAACATTTCGGGGTGTCTGCTTCAGTTATTTAAATGCCCTGCAGAAGGAGCAACTGCCTGCCTTTTTAGATTCATCCACCTTTTCAGCCCCTGCTTACAGGTGAAATGGGGACTCTAATTTATGTCAGTGATAATGCCCCTGAATGCGGAGGCCAGCTAAACTGTGCAGTTACAATAACAGGATAGGTAAAAATTAGAATTAAGTGTAAAACTGAAACTGAAAATAGGAAAATAATATCCTAGTCAACTCTTAATAATTTTATGTATTATTATTATTATTATGCTGCTCAGTATAAGATAAAACATGGGTTGTGTGGGCATGCTTTTAAATTCATCTTGACCTACAGAAAAAGCAAAATCTTTAGGCCAACTCTGTATATATTAGCAGAGACTCACCTGGCGCTGTTGAGCCAGAAGAAACTGGATGTTTCCATTTTCAAAGTGTCCAGATGTATTGAAATTGAACTGAGCTTTACTTGGAGAAAACTGGGGATACTGATTATAGGAGCATAGGAAGCTGTCTTATGCAGAGTCAGTCCAATGAACCATCTATCTTAGTATTGTTGACACTGAAATGCAGCAGGAGCTGTCCAGCACTTCAGGAAGGAGTCTCACCCAGCCCTACCTAGAGATGCTGGGAATCATGCACTACTTAACATTTCACCAAAAATTAATTCAAGTTGCTGTAAGCTGTCCAGAGACATTTGTTATTGTGTAATGTATAAATGTTAGTTTAAAAGTAAGTGTATGATGCTATCACAATACAGTGGTACCTCGGGTTACATACACTTCAGGTTACATACGCTTCAGGTTACACACTCCGCTAACCCAGAAATAGTGCTTCAGGTTAAGAACTTTGCTTCAGGATAAGAACAGAAGTCATGCTCCAGCGGAGCGGCAGCAGCAGGAGGCCCCATTAGCTAAAGTGGTGCTTCAGGTTAAGAACAGACCTCCGGAATTTATTAAGTACTTAACCCGAGGTACCACTGTAAACCCCTTTGCATTGCAATCAGCTAAGAGCTTAGCTGTTCCTTATCTCCATTTTTTAAATAGTCTCCCAGTCTTTGTTTTTTAAGAGTTTGGAGCACCTAAGAGTTTCTAAATTGAAAACCACCAAGGGAGCAAGAAATAAATTGAGGATGAAGACAACACAGAACGGGCTGTACCCTTTAACAATCTTCAGTATCCACTTGCCGGCTAATGTTGCCTGCAGACATTTCATATTTTGCATATTCCTTAAAAATCAGGGAGTAGCTGCTGACAATGCCCCCCCCCCCCCGTTTCAGCATTTGTCTCACCTTGATCATCCTATAGGAGCTTACTCTCCAATTGGCAAAATGCACTGATAATTATATAATTTGATTGCTTTTTCTTCATAGATCGTGGTAAAGTGCTTGGTGGTTTGCCTGATGTGGTGACAATAATGGAAGGCAAGGTAAGGATAAGCCATGTGGCTTGGCTGTCATGGTGTGGATACAAAAAAGACTATGAAAGCTTCATGAGAGAATAGCATTACATTTGTATTTTAAATGCACCTATAAATATGCAGCCCCCTCACTTGATCCCACACAATGTTCTGCAAGGGTGCTCTGCTGGAGGCGTTAGAGTGTTGCCCATATTGGCACAGAAGCAGAGCTGCCAGCTCCGTGTTTAAAGAGGGAAATTGATGCAGCCCTTCACCACCTTCAAAGGGGTTGGGTGTATTTTTAGCAAGGCAAGAAACATTTCAGGATTGCCATGCTATTTAGGATTGTGCTTCGGGGACCTCAGGTAACCCCCTAGAAATAAATTCACACAGACTCAATTTTTTTGTTTAAGATTAATGGACAAAATTTAGGCCACAACTTTATTGATTCCACAATGTGAGCATTATTGGCTTAGTCACTGACAAACTAAAACTGACTCCTGCCCACCCCACAGGAGGTCTGAAAGGGTAAACCAAACGAGGGAGCTACATTGATGCAAATCGGCTGTAGCTCACCACGGGGTTCCTGTGGTCCTGGCATGGCCCTAGCCCCTCAAGCGGACTTCGGATGAGATCCAGAACCCCCAGATTCCTTTAACAGAATACCCTTTTTAAAAGAGGGGCAGGTGATGGCCGCACCTCCCCTCCTCCAACCACAACTAACTCAATGCCTAATTGCCAAACCTTACAAAGTTGTGATGATTGCTGGGAAGTAGGCAAAAACCAAATGGTCAGTGCCAATCTGCCATGTGGACAAAATTCCTACCAGGCCCCTGCCACAAAACAGGCAACCAACTGAAGTCCCAAGCAAGGCCAAAGCACAGAAACCAAAGAGGGCAGGTGGGCGGATGTTCAGCAGTGCGAAGCGAGTGGCTCCGATGAGTCGCTCTGCCATTTATAAAAACTTCCCCCTCCCCCAACTTGCAACAGCCTGATTGGGTGCTGGAACTGGGGCGATCGTGGGACCGCCCCAGCAACAACTGGGCTATGCCCTGCCTTCAGATGTCATGGAGGCCCCAAGGTCCTGAGTGCAAGCAGGACCCACCTTGAAGGGGATCCAGTTTAGCAATCTGGGTTGTTACCTGTGCAGGGAGGTTCTTTTCTCCAGTGGATGATGGATGGAAGAAGGAGGGAGGCAGTTTTCAGAATTCTTCCATTTGTCCGCACCACCTCTTGCAGTATCGTAACTATCTGGAGCAGTTTTGTTTGTGGGGTTTTGTACAGAGGGAGGTGGGAATCAGTGAGAATCATCTTCACCCTTTTTCCATTAAAAAGGGGGGGGGAAGCAGGCAGTCCCTTAAAGTCCCATCAGAATTATGTCTAAGAGGGTTACCTCAGCTATCTCTATAAACTGGAGACTGTAGTGGTAGCATTGGGTCTGTAGTCAGCCTTTGGGTGACTCTTTGCAGTTTTAAAATAAATACCAGTCTTTAAAAAACAGCAGCTGTACACAGTTTACAGTTTGTTACTTGCAAAATCTTCTGTGAGGTAGGAACAGGGGACAGACAAGACACAATTGCTTACAACCAGTGCTATCCCCCCCTGGGGGGACGCAGGGGGTACGCATGCCCCAAACATTTTGTGAATCTAAGTTTGGCCTCATTGAGGGGAAGTACTTCAATATGAGTAGGAAAATGAGAGTACCCCTAAACATTTTTTTAGGGAAAAAAAGCACTGGTTACAACCCATTGTGTCATGTGCTGAGCTGGGATAATACCAGTGTATGTTGGAAGACTGTCACAGTGGCAGAGATTTGTGAGGTTTTGTGACAATCATGCTATGAGATCAAGAAATCTAAGTTAGCAAGCCAATGCCAAAGTCTGGATTTCACATTTTCCCCCTGCTCCCTCCCTGTTTGTTTTAGACCCTGAATCTGACCTGCACTGTGTTTGGTAACCCCGACCCTGAGATAGTCTGGTTTAAGAACGACAAGGAGCTTGAACTGAATGATCACTATGTAGTCAAACTGGAGCAAGGAAAGTATGCCGGTCTGGTCATCAAGGGGGTTGCATCAGAAGACTCAGGAAAGTACAGTATCAATGTCAAGAACAAGTATGGTGGCGAGATGGTGGATGTCACCGTCAGTGTGTACAAGCATGGCGAAGAGGTGCCCGATGTCAAACCTGGCACAGGTGGCAAAACAAGGCTAATAGCGCCAGAAGGAACTCATTAATCTTCAACGCATGATAAGGGCAGCAGGAAGTAGATTTGTAAGGGGTGTGTTTGACAGGCAAAAGGCTAGAGAGAAGCTGTAGGTTGTCCCCCCCCCCATAGTGTTTCTGCAGTAGATAACTGGCAATGACCAAGGAAGAGTTAAGCTTTTTGAGGTGGGCATCACAGTCTCGGTTCTCTACCCGTACCATCCCCAGATGCAATTACATCATTATGAATAGAAGCTGTTATGTGGCTGGCAACAAAAAGCCATTGCAGGGGCAGCTGTTATTAACTTTATATGCAAATTGGTGCTATATCTGTAGGATGGAACTCTGCTTACGGCAATGGGAAGATCAGACTTTTATTAGTTATATATAATTTGGGAACCGAACTTTACTCCTCAATCTGGGCTGTGACCCTCGGTGCTTTTGTAAAACCCCCAACGGAACTCAAATGGGCTGCAGAAATGTAAACACATTGAGGACTGCAGCCTCAGATAAACCAGACAAGCTGAAAAATGACCTTCTGAGTTATTCTTAGTAGTATTGCTGTTTTGTAGTGCAAGCTGATCTTTAGTGGTATTTTACAATCACCGTGGACTCATTTAAACCATAAGTTTCACAGTTGTTGTTTGTTTGTTTCCTCCCCTGCTTTGTGCTAATAAAAAAAACTTTAAAAGTCACCTTGTGTTTCTCTCTGCACCAAATTACACTTAACTAGTTCTGTTTACTCTCTTTCACTGTTTAATTATGGCTTATTGCACAATTTCACAGCTGGTAGCATGCAGACAATGGACTTAACAATGAAGAAAACAAATTATTCTTAATCATAGTCACTCCATAGCCACTTTAATTTTACACTTTATGGTGTGGTCAGCAAGCAGTTAGGAACTAGTATCAGGAGACACCTATGCCATTTGGTAGCTTCCTAGGATAATTATATTTCCAAATTGGGTGGGTTTGATCCCCACCCCACCCCACAAAATGAGGTAAAAACTCTTTTTTATGTATTCATTACCAAAGTAGCTGTGCTGAACACAATACTGGGAATGTTTTACCACTTGCAGGTGTTTATTTCGGTGGGATTGTTCATGTGTTTTGTGGCTGTAACATAAGGGCCTGAAATCGTACGCTTTCATGTGCTACTCTGAAACTATAATAGTTTATATGTGGCCAGGAGAGAATAGCTTTGCAGCTGCTCAGTTCCAGTCTAGTTTCAGAAAGACTAGAAGTATTTTGGATCTAACCAGGAGTGCCAATAAAATATTGTGGGGGCCCAGGTAAGCTCCACCCCACATAAGCGATCACATGATGCAGTGCACACCCACCATTTGAATTGGAATGCCCATCAACTTGGGGGGGGGGGGCTGGCTCCCTCAAATGTTTTATTTTGGGAACCGAAGCCCTCAAGGCCCCAAGGCATTGGCTGCTATAGATCTAACCAATATGTTCTTATTTAGTTTCGGATGATTATGTATACCAGTGATGCCAAAAATAGAACTCAGCAAAGTCTCCTAACATGAACTAACTACATGCACCAGTTCCTTAAGACACGCCTTTCTCCCCTCCCACCAACAAGAAGATTATCTCTGAGTGAAGAAAAACCATTTCTTCTCAAGTGATGAGCAACAAGTTTATAAATATGCAAGCTGAGAACCACTGCACAACACAATGTAAATTAAATATTTTGTGTGAGTAATCATTTGTTTAATGATTAGCATCAATATGACCACTTAAGGAATATTGATTGATGACCTTTAGCCCTTCAGAAGTTGATGTAGTACAACTCTGGTGGGGCAAATTTTAGGGGATGACAGTGGATTGTAAGAAAGCAATTTGATACAGTATGATGCTCTCAACGGAAGCACTGAAAGTACAGAGGGATAGCAAATTCAGGAATGGGTGTGAGGGGAAAAATTCAAAGATACCATTCAATTTTGGTGGATTAAAAAACTTGATTGGTCAAACCCAGTTCCAGCTTGAACCAGAGAAATCTGTACAGTACAAATTAAAATGTTACTGGATTCAGTCAGCCAGCTAAAGGAACTGATCAACATAGAATACAAAATAGCCAAAATTCAGCATTCTTGTAGGTGTCTTTTATTCTGCACAAGTTGTATTTAGCAGAGACTCCGGTTATTGTATGTTACGGAAGTTTTCCAGACGTATCCTTGGGCACTGCAGACAAGGTTAGACTCATCTTAGTTATGCCTTTAGCTGGCCTGTTTTAGCTAACTAAGCTTCAGCCATATCCTTTCAGGTAGAGGGGAAAGAATTTATGGTGACATTTAATCCTTTGCTGAAGCAGAGAAATTAGTACTTGCTGGAACACTGTTTTCAGGAGGTTGAAGATTTGTAATAAGCACTTATACTTTGTTTTCTACCCAGTATGCTGGGCAGCAGTTTTCGCATTGTTTGGATGTGTGTTGTTGTTTTTTGGAAAGAAAAGTATGTGGAAGTAGCAAGGACATTAATCATAAGACCTATTCCTTAATGATTTTTCAAAACACTGAACTGCGCAGGGCCTCTCCAATCAGCTGTGGGCTATGTGCACACAGCCACCCTTCTTTGCCTTAACTCTTGCACCACAAGCACTTCCGACTCTTCAGAAAAACCAGGCAGGTTGTTTGTTGATCAAGAGTACCTTCTAACACAGGGCTTATAAAATGCTCACACCAGGTCAGCTCCTCAGTCTGAAAAACTCATCTCATCAAACAGGCTCACTGGCTTCCTTTGACTTGTCTCGCTTCACCTTATTCGTCTCATGCCCGCCAACATTTCTCCAGTGAAAATAGGGACGTCCTATTCTGTAATAAATAATAATAATAATAATAATAATAATAATAATAATAATAATAATAAAATTATTTATGCTCCAGCCACTCTGGGTGGCTCCCAACATATATAAAAACATAACAAAACATAAAGAATAACAACCTTCCCTATACAGGGCTGCCTTCAGTTGTCTTCACATGTCCAGATGGGCGGGGTATAAATTAGAAAAGAAGTCGTCTTCTTCTTCTTCTTCTTCTTCTTCTTCTTCTTCTTCTTCTTCTTCCTACCTTCCACTGCACTCAAGGGCAGCAGGCTAGCCTTGTGGTGTCCAGAACTCTGTCGTCCAACACCTTTTCAGTGCTCCAGGTTCCCCCTTCCCAGGACCTTCATGCCTCTGGCCCACATGGGTCCCAGTTTGGTCTGTGAGGCCATTTCTCACAAACCATGCTCACCTGTCCTACTTCTGACATCAGAGGTGGGGCAGGTATGTGCTGTAAGCTTCCCAGAGTGGCTGAGGAAACCCAGCCAGATAAGCAGGGTATAAATAATAATAAGATTAATAATAAGAAGGACGAGGAGGAAAGTTCGTGACACAGATGCTCTAGAATGTCCATGTGTCTTAGAGAGCGAGAGAGTGTCAGTTTCTCTCTTTGGAAGAAGCTGTTCCTCCCCCTCTACAGCTGGAGAAAGCAGTTTTAATTCCAAGTGCTTCCTCCAAACAGATTGTCAAAGGGACTCCCTATAACTGCTGATTATTGGTTACAGCAATCTCTTTCAAACTTTGTCAGGTGTCAGATGATGCCCCACCTGTCAATGTTGGCCCATGGAAGGCTAGGAGAAGTAGGACTTCATCCCACAGGGCAGGTCCAGTTCCCCATCTGTTCTCATGGTAGGACCATTGAAGAAAGACTTGGCAGGACTAGCTTGCAGCAGTGATATCCTATGGCCTCAAGCGGCTGCAGGAACAAGAACAAGGTTGAGGGTGTTTAGCCGGGTCTAGTTTTTAGATATAAATCTCAGATTGCAGTCAAGTTTGGAAGTGTCAAAAGAGTGCCTGAACAAGCTAGATCTTTGACACAATTTCCATACATCGTTGAGCTATAATACATGTGCAAAAGCAGAGCAAGAGATGGCACCATTCTGTTATCGGCTGGGCTTCATCCCATGTGCTGATCAGTGCCTGCTTATCAAAGGCAATGAAGCGACAGTAAATTACAGCAGCTGGAGGTTTCATCCATTTCCCCTCCTCACCCAGGAGCCTATTACACAGAGTTAGCTGCTCCTAATGGAGGCTGTTTCTTATTAGACTGATTTTCTGTCTGACTAGTGAGCTCCGTGTTGGGCAACTTTCCTGTTGCGCTCTTTTAGGCAGTCACAGCATGAAATGGGGCATAGTTGGCTTGTCACAGGAGGCAGATAAGATGTCAGCTAGTTATGCTGATGAGTCTGAGGTAGCCTCTGGCTCTGTTATGTTGGCAGACTGTTGAGAAGCTTCCTTGCCCCCAAGCACCTGCTTCTTTTCTGCCGTCTCTGATTCGCACACTGCTGAGATGCTTAAAATAAGTCCTAAGCCATTCTCCCTTTGAGGACAATATACAGGTGCTGAGATACACACACACACACACACACCCCAAAGGTACAATATGTCTTCTAACTCAAATGTCCTTTTACATAAGCCAGGGGATACGAATCTTTTGGGACTAGAGGGCAGATTTGGAAGGACTGCCTCTCCCCATATGAAACAATGGGGTCCCTGTAATCATCATCAGAGGTCCTTCTTCTTGTAGCTCCTTCATGAGAGGTCTGGATGATGGCAACATGTGAATGGGCCTTTTCTGTGGTGGCTCCCTATTATTATTATTATTTACACCCCACCCACTTTGGGTGGCTCCCAGAAACATTAAAACATTAAAAGCATCCCTAAACATTTGCGCAATGCTCTCTTCAGGGAGGCTCACTTGGCACATTTGTTACATATCTTTAGGCACCAGGCAAAAACATTCCTCTTCTCCCGGGCCTTTGACTAACTGAGCAATCTATGGCCTTTTAAAGTAAGAGAGAGAGAGGGGTGGGATGGGGTTCTTGTTTTTGTTTGTTATGTATTTTTGTGTTTTAATATTCTAAACCGCCCTGTGATGTTCGGATGAAGGGTGGCATAGAAATTCAAATGATGATGATGATGATGATAAATAAATAAATGAAATAATGTTGAGAAAGTAGCAAGGGTACCTGAAATATGCTCGGAGTCAAGAGTGGATTTCATGCTCTTTATTCAGCTCATAGTGGTGAGGAAGAATGGAAGTTCCCCCAGAATGTCTGCTTTATATACATTATTTACACAATGGGCCTCACGTGATTGGCTAATTCCGGGATTCACCTGTAGGTCAATCAGGTTGCGGATTCACTTCCACCTGAGCTGGATTGGGTGGCTCCTGTGGACCAATCAGACTACTGCATTCTGGACTCTTGTTCTAGGACCATTCAGACTGCTGCCTTTTGAATCCCATTGTTCTAGGACCAATCAGACTGATGCCTTTTGGATCCTATTCAACTCAGTACATAACACTACCAGTCACAAAATGGCTGCCATGGGAGCATGGCATAATGCAAAATAGCTACCATACTGAAAAGAGCAGAAAAAGAGACAGAACCATAAAAGGTCAAGTTATGCCTGGTGGGGGAGTGGGGATCAGTCCCCTATCAATGGGGAAATGGCACAGAGAAAAGCTCTGCACCTCTTTGCAGAACAGAAGAGAAGGTGTATGTCAGTTCTTGGCATGCTGTGAAATGTGTCGGATGTTTAAGGAAATGTGTTCATGGTAGAAGAGGCTAAGCTAGTACAAACAGGAACTGAGCAGGAAGAACAGCCTCTTAAATTTTGGAACTTTAAAGAGATATTTATTGAGACTTTTCATGGGTGCCATAAGAGGCACTAGCAACTGTGGGTGCTGTGTTGACAGCCCATAATATAAACTATCCATGTATGATGTAGGGGGAGAGGAAAAACGCAGGGCCAGGCCTATCATTAGGCATAATGAGGTGATTGCCTCAGGAAGCTGATGCTGAGGACCAGCAATGAGGTATTGGAGAACAGAGCTGTGTATACAAAACAGGGCTCTTGCATCTTGTAAATTAGTCCGCTGTCCTCAGGAGAGACCATTTTCTCATCTCCAGTGTCAAAGTAATATTCAACTACCAGTCTGGTCGGCTTCTGAAATGTGGGCCGGGAGCCGGGAGCATGAGGCATCATCTTGTCCTTTGCCTCAGGCAGAAAAATGTATCGAGTCTGCCCTGAGAGGACATACTGCTGAGGGAATAGTATGCTAAATAACCGTAACCTATGATTGTCCTTTAAGGAAACTTTGGTGGAGAAAATAAGGCACATTCTTTCCAAAACACATGAGTATGGTGTTGAAGCCTCTAGGTGGCACCAAAAGAACAAAATAAAAATAAGGAGGTTTTAAAAAATAATCTTCTCACTCTTTTAATATCAGTCGTTTTGATGCAAACACATCACTTAGGGAATAGGAGATTATTAAAGGCATTATACTTCTGCCAGAGACAAGGACAGGTCCAGAAAATTACAGTTTCTAGGAAACGGGTGATGATTATTATTATTTTTTAAAAATGCAATAATCCAGCCTATTCACATCTTTTCATGGTACGTGTTAGGTGAAATCCAAATGCAGTCTCTGAGATATTACAGGTCTCTTGTGACACTGAGATTTGTGGTGAAGACCATATACAGTGTGTGTGTGTGTGTGTGTGTGTGTGTGTGTGTGTGTGTGTGTGTGTAGCAACATACCTGTTGTTAATGGTCATTATAAGCAGAAAGGGAAATTTCTGTTGATGGATCTTGCAGATCTTGCTGCTTCATATATTTTACTTCAGGACTCCACAGTTAGGAACTGCAGATCCCAGAATCTGAGCTGTAACTAATTCAGTTGCAAGGTCTGGTGCTGTCAAGATCCACACATTTTACAACCATTGAAAGCATGGTGATTGGTCAGGGCTATGAAGACAATTCTTTTGTGTAGTTTTGGAAGGAAGAGGCTTTCAGCCTGGATGGAAGTTGTGGTAACTATTCCTCCAAATTCTGAATGACTGCAGGCCATTGGCCATTCTGGCCCAGTTTCTGACATGCCAAGTCTCCCCTCTATGCAATCCCTTGTGCTTGTAGCAGAAATTAAAATGCATAAGGTTTTGCCAAGTCATGGAATATAAGAGTTTAAGTCTCAATGACACTTCCCTTGAATGCTTTGGGAGACAGGCTTCTTGAGGGATTAATTATCGCCCAATATAAAACGAATGCTATTACTGTATTTCTAGGATGAGCTGTCAACATGTGGTTCCCATTTCATCTTAGATCTAAAGTATCTTTGCAATGGAATCGTAACTGCTTAGCTCATTGTAAGCTTTCCGCGATAAGGAGGCGAAACTGTCACGACGTCGCCCTTCTTAGCAGCCAGCAAGTTTCAGAACATTTTGCGCAATGAGTTAACCATGTCAGTAGCTAGAGCATGTGGCTGACATTCCACATGCTCACTCAGCATGGAGGGTGAATTGTTCTCCACCAATGCCCAAAGTGGAATTATGAAAGGAAGTCAGCTGCTTTCAAAGTGAGAGTCAAGCATGGGATGCTAAGGTTAGGCTCAAATTATGCCCACATGGGATGGTGCAAGAATTTATCTACTCAGGATTAATTGACTCAGTGGTGGAGGAACCCTCTCCGGCACCCGGGGCGGGACGCTGAGGGGTGGGGCGAACCGCCCGGTGGTGTACGTGTGACGTCCATACGGAGTGTGCATATGGACTGCACATGTACGACATCCCGTACAGAGTGTGCACATGCGGCAGTCCATACAGTTGCCGTGTGAGAAGCAGCCCATACGGACAACCTTATGGACAGTGCGCGAGAGCGGCAGCCCGTACAGACTCCGCGCAAGCAGTGCCCATACTGACTGTGTGCGCCCTCGGCCGCTCTTCAGCTGGGAAGCAGGGGCCATCTTGTCACCACCCCCAGAGTGGCACCCGGGGCGGCCCACCCCCTCCGCCCCCCACTTTGTACGCCCCTGCATCTACCCAATTTTGGGTCATTTCCACCTTCCAGCCTAAGACACCATCCACACTGTCTGGTAGGTCTTTCTGAGCCTCTGAAGAGGCATTTCTGTCGGAGGTTGCACCTGGGCTAAGGATGTGCTGCCTTCTGCTCCTTCATTGTTGGATCCAAGGCTTTGTGGTCCTTCTTATGATTCCATTTCCTGTGGTGGTTCTGATACTATTTTCGCCAATGGTTCCAGTGCCACATTTTGTGTTCCAGTTGCTGCATGTCGGACTGCAGAGACCCAGAGCCCTGTCTGATCAGTCAACTTTCCCACAAAGGAGATGCAGAAAAGGCATGTATCTGAATCATCCCAATTAATGGCACTCTCAACATAACTACAATTGTATCTACAGAACACTTTAGCCTGGTGACTTGCCCAGTAGGGCAGAGCTGTATGTGTCACCTCTCAGCTTGGTTGTCACCTACTGGGAGGGGTGAGGTCAGGGCTGTGTGGGTCCCTCATATTAAGTGGCAGTGACTTGCCTGCCAGGAAGTTGTTGCTGCAAATCCACCTCACTGGGTTACTCAGTTCTGCTGACATCTGTATTCTGGAGTTGTAAAAACACAGGCCCTTGGTTTATTAACAAATGGAAGTTCATTAGGAGAACATACTTTTTTTTTTTTGTCTGAAAATAACAGAGCACCTCCAAGTTATTATTAAATAGCCTGTAATTACAAATATGCCAGAAACACATTTTATCAAAGAAAATAAACCCTAATAACAAACCATTCACTTATACCCATATCTGTTTTCTGGTCACAAAAACATCTTATCTGCACAAGGAACCCTCTTGATTATATTTGCCGAACCGTTTACTTGCTACAAGACACCAGACAATACAATAATGTGATGTACAGCTTTAATGACATGCTTTTATCTTGAGGATGAAAACTCATAAATAAGCCCTCTTTATCTAGACAAATGTGCTGCCCTTCCTATTCTTCCAGCGTTTGTTGGTGTGACTGCAAAACAAATTACTTGGTGCTAATTAGCATAATTATCAACTTTTTGTGTCAGACATCTTGAATTCAAAAACATCCGATTGAAGCTGCTTCTTTTCACATTGATAGAAATGAACATCCTTCAATCTCGTGGAAAACCAGGAGCTCATCCTTTTGCAAAGCAGCCACCTGGCCAACAGATACATGCAGCCATTATATAGAGCAGGGACAGCCAACATGGTGCCCTTCAGATGTACATGGTCTGGAACAATGGGACTTGTTGGCCAACAATATCTGGAGGGAACCTCATTGATCATTCCTGATTCAGAGCATGCTCATTGCAGCAAGGAAGGGGAAACTGTGGCCCTCCAGATGTGGTCCTCCACTGGATTACAACTTGCACCAGTCTGAGCTAGCATGGTCAATGGCCAGAGAAGATGAGAGCTGGAATCCCTGACCTTGCCTTAAAGCCTTAAACCTAGTATTTGGATGGATAGGCTGCTACACATTGTTCAATTGTGACCCTATGCATTCCCAACAGTAAAAATGAAAGCAAGTAACACCAATAGAAGCAACAGATGATGTAGCAACATTGATAGGCTTCCTGGCAAATCTCCTACCGCCCGCTAATCATAACATTGCTCACCCATGATGCCTGAAGGTGGCAACAACCGTTACAGAGCAATGTCAGGGATTCCACAATGGTGCCACCCATTACACATGCCCTCCAATGCACAGGTATGCACCCAGGAAGAGCCCACAGTGTATCTCTTGTCACAAGACTCTGTGGCCCCCAAATTAGAAGTTAGCAACTGGCATCTGATTGGGAACTTCAGACCATCAAAAAATGTCCATCAATCAAACAAATGAAAGAAGGAGATTTGATGAGTAGTGCTTACTTTCCCAGATCCCTTGCAGGTACTCTACCTCAGTAGGGACGCAGGTGGCCTAAACCACTGAGCCTCTTGGGCTTGCCGATCGGAAGGTTGGTGGTTTGAATTTGAGTGATGGGGTGAGCCCCCGTTGCTCTGTCCCAGCTTCTGCCAGCCTAGCAGTTCGAAAGCATACCAGTGCGAGTGGATAAATAGGTACTGCTGTGACGGAAAGGTAAATGGTGTTTGCATGTGCTCCGGCTTCCGTCATGGTCTTCTGTTGCGCCAGAAGTGGTTTAGTCATGCTGGCCACATGACCTGGAAAGCTGTCTGTGGACAAACGCCGGCTCCCTCAGCCTGAAGCGAGATGAGCACCACACTCCATAGTCGCCTTTGACTGGGCTTAACTGTCTGGGTTAACTACCTACCTTACCTCAGGACCAAGAAGTATCACTGAAACTAGGACCAGGCATCCCACACAGGTAAGCATGGAAGGTGTATTTCTGGTAAGAGGGAGTGGGACTGCTGAAGACCCTCCAGGCCTCTCCCATAAACACCCCACAATGTGCAGGAGTGCCCATACACAAATGGCCATTTGCAGCAGAGCCTGCCAAATGGAATATCACAATGCAAGCAAGTCTCTTCCAGACAGTTAAAGCTGATCGATTGTATGTGGGATGGGGCATAGGCTAGATTTTGTGATGATGTCATAGCATTCCCACTGTTGACAAGTATTGATTAGGTAGTGCCTTCATTGCTTGGCTAATGACATGGTGATTGGTGGGTGGAATTGTTAGAAACTCGTGTGTGTGTGTGATACATTAGTTCTGTTTTCTCATTGTATTGCTTCTCTTTCAGTTTTGTTGCTGGGAGTACACAGGATTGTGAACACATTACCCAGTCTGTCAAGACTGCTCCATGAGCTTTCCTGTTTGCTAATGTTACTATCTTAGAAATGCCAGCTAAATTTTAGTGCTGTGCTGAAAGTTCTGACTGGAGCTTTTCTAGCAACATTGAAGAGGGATGAAAAGGGAGTTCTAGAATTTGCTGTGGACTGTGATGTCACTAAGAGTGAAATTCTTATGTTAGCTATGTAGCTATGCCATTAAGTGCAGGGACTTAGAAAACAAACAAACAAACAAACAAAAACAAACAAACACAGATTGAGGTCCTGGGTCCCTTGATCTGGAACAGCACCCTAGGGTGGGGAAGAGCATAAGGAGGGCTTTACCGCTTTACCTTTCAGTGTGCTTTCACTTTGCAGTTTTTCTCCATTCTGTGTGTAAATTGTTTTGTGGGGGGAAATCTGAGTCAGAACCATGGGGAAGGCAAAATGTTTAAAGGTATCCTAGCCCCACATTAGGTGCCTTGTGCTGGCATTGTGTCTGGAGACAGCCTCCCTGCACTTAAAGCCCTAGCTACAAAGCTGACATAATGTGTAGTTTCCCTCTTAGTAGGCAGACAGTCTCACTGAGAGGCCAAGTCCTGTTACTATCTTCTGCCTGTGAAAATGATGGCACATAGTCCCTCTCTGCAAGTTATCTGCTTGCATCCATTCCTCTGAGAGATCTTGCTTGCAACACAGTGTAAATAATCTACATGTCAGGGTAAGAATATTGGCCAGCAGCTTTCCCCCCATTTCTTTGAATTTTATTTCTGTTTTAGATTCCACTTTGTCTGGTTAAGCACACGAGCTAATTTTGTTTTAATTGCAAAGCCCAGATCCAAGAAAGCCCCTTTAGCAGTATCAAAGGACTATTCATCTGGGAGAAATGTTTTAACAGAAAACCAACGTTATTACAGAAATTATCCTTCAGCACAACAACATCCTCCCTTCAGTCGTCTCAGTGTGATCACATTATCACATGCAGAAGCTGACTGCCTGCTCAGACGCCTGCTTTCTGATGATAAGTATTATCTATTGTATTGCAGAGTTTTTTCTGTCAGAGTGGTGTATGTTTTTGCTGCTTTCCAAATATATTTCAAGATCTTAACTTTGGCCTTTTATCGTCTGAAGATAATTGCTACAACAAACTTACTGAAATTAATCTAGTGAAAGAACCGTAAGCAACATCTGCAGCCGGGGACACCAGTGTGGAGAAGATCTGCAGTGAACTGGAAGAAAATAGGGCAATCCTAGCAGGGAACTTTTCCTTGTCATCTGGGCAAATAAAAGCTGTGCTGTTTAAGGCATAAATGTAAACCTCTTAGGGCCTGGCAGAACTACAACTCATCAGAATAATATCCAGCCTGTAAAAGTTTATGCCAATGTCTCCTTAAAACTTGATAATTTGACAGCAGACATTCTTTACATAGGTTATGTGCACACATTTCCCCCTAGAATCAATGGAGACTGAATGTTTGCTTTTTTCACATAGCCCCCACACAACTGAAAATGAATGCATTTTTATTGAGAAACTAGTTTCATTAAAACATAAGAATGTAAAAGGAGTCTGCTGGAATAGGCCAAGTATCTTGTTCTCACAATGACCAACCAGCTGCCCAAAGAAAATCCACAAGAAAGATCCATGCAGAAGAACACGCCCCCCTCCTGTTGTTTCCAGCGGTTGCAATTCAGAAGAATTACTGCCTCCAGGGTTGAGGCACAGCATAGCCCCCAGGGCTAGCATCCATCGATAACCTTCTCCTCCATGAATTTGTCTGTTATTCTTTTAATGCCACCCAGGTTGATGTTCACCACTGTCTTTGGTGGGAATGAGTTTCATAGTTGCATGAAAAAAAAATGCATTTAAACTTTACGTATGGGGAGACCTTGAATAAAAGTGTGTGTGTGTCAAACAATACCCTTTTGTAAAACAGTAGCATGGGGGCATCTCTAAAGAAATTAAAGAAA
The DNA here is from genome assembly GCF_965112155.1 of Podarcis liolepis. Taxonomy (NCBI): domain Eukaryota; kingdom Metazoa; phylum Chordata; class Lepidosauria; order Squamata; family Lacertidae; genus Podarcis; species Podarcis liolepis. The sequence continues at coordinate 26,081,310 of NC_139557.1, read as the reverse complement.
TTAAAGCCCTAAGCAAGACTCCTGGGGAAGTTTGGAGGAAAGCTAATATGTTCTCCAACAGAATCCCTCATTCTCACCTCTTTTCTGCAGTGATGAGGTTGGAACATCTCCATGGTGAATGTTACGGTCTTCCTCTTGATCTCAACCCATCATACTGAACAAATTCTGACAAATGACCCCAATAGCATGTGTTGCAAAATGGTGGTAGTGATGTACGCTCTAGACAAATAAGCTGGCATGTTCAAGAAAAGGCTGCAGGATGAGTGCGCTTATTCCAGTGGCATAGTCTAAGGAGCCTTGTTATCTGCAGATAGTGTCCCAGCCATCTTTGTGATGAGATGAAGAAAAATCAGTACTGCACTGCCTATTTATTCCATAGGTTTTGAGTGGAAGTATATACTTTGTTTTTTTCAAAACAACATCTTTTTAGTGAGTACCTGATGACATGTCTTTTCTTTCCCTATCTTTCCTCCACCTCTGCATTCAGTTTGCGTTACTGAAAGCAATTTGGGCATGTTGCAATTGTTTCAAGGCAGGCTAATATTCAGTTTCCTTCTCAACGTTATTGAGACATCAATTTTCCCCCACCTGCTTAGGGATCTGTTAAGTTACCCATTTTGTATGGTTGCTGTAATGCTGACAGTTTAAATTGGCTTCACTTGATATGACAAAAAAGACCTCTGAATGTTCATAGCAGGCTTCCCAGGTTCTGAAATAGGCAGACTGCATTGGCTGAGCCCATTTGATTTACACTCATATTGCAGATTTTCCCCCTCAGAGGCTCGTCTAATTGATAGTGACTTCTTTCTGGTACAAAATACAGTACAGCCAGGCTTGCATTTCACCAACACCCTGTATTCTAACTTAACTGGCTTAGCCAGGTACAGGAGAACAGTTTCCCACCTATATCCCAAGTTCCTTCATAGTTCATAACAAGTAGTCATTATGAAGAAATGGGGGGAAATTGATGAGAGTAACTAGTTTCTTCTGTTTTAGTGTAACGATCAAGGCAGGACTTGCAGATCTCACTTGCTTTGAGAACTAGGAACTTCTGGTGACAGCATAATTTAGATCCACTTTGGATGTTTTGTTGGAGGAGGAAAAACAAATTGCAAATCACTGGTTCTTGCGCTTTCCATCTTTGTCCTGTAGCGTTTGAACCTCAAAACCACCCCCTTTCTTGTGGTTTCAACACTATTTCTTTTGGCATCTCTTGGTGGTGCTGAGTCAAAATAAAAACACACAGAGGTGTTCTTGCAAGTGTTGTTACCTCCCTTCATGTACTGATCCACTTTAAAAAAATGTAAGACTGCTGTTAATTAGCAGAAACCATCTGCTTATTTCTGATCATGGAAATATTCGCCATATCAACCTGATACCAAATATGCTACAGCTGTTCCTCTGTAGGCTCCCCTGTGATTTTCTATACACTTATTTCAATGACCCAAGTCAAGTATGGGAGATTTGGGTGGACTATGGGAAAGTTGAGAGTGAGTTTCCTAGGTTTTCAGCATGTGTTCAGGGGTTGAAACAGGCACGTCTAAAAATAGATTGCCCCCCCCCTACAGCAAACAAAAGTATCCCCCCTCCAAAGGTAGCTGGAAAAAGATGCAGATTTAACGGTGATCTACTTTAGATCCTGCTTTTCTTTCACATGCATTATCTGAGATGCACATTTCTGTATATCTCTGCCTATATCACAATGCTCATTTTGGTCCCACTGAACTGATTGAGATGAACATTTTTAATGCGCATAAAGATGAGCATGACCACCCAGAAGTACCTACTGCTCTAGGTGACCAGTTGCTTGTGATCATAGTTGGAATGTGGCCAACATTTCCATGGTTCCTTTAAGAAAATGTTTGGGAGCAGCTCTCTTTTTTGCTAAGAAAATCCCCTTCTTAGTTTGAACACTCGGCTTCCTAAGGAAAGCTGGTCTTTACTGTTCATGATTATTGATATTTTGACTCAGCAAAGGAAAGACATCAAGCAGAGAAATTACAATGGATGGTTTGTGCTCACTTGAACTATTATAAAAGAATTAGTGAAAGGTGTAGAGCCACAATTTGTTTCTATGGTCCAAACCAAACATCTTATTGAAGTGCACTATTTATTTGGCAATATAGAGATAATGAAAAATTGAAGAGCTTAACTTTGTAAATTACAATCCTTTTGCAGAATGTTTGCCTTTGTGCAAGCAGCTACACTATATTAATGCATCTTCTCAAATGGAAATGCCATTAAAATTGAGCTGTACATTTTTTACCACTTTGAAACGGGAAGCTTTTTTTGTTTGTTTTTTTACAAAAGGCAAAGTGACCAATTAAGTCTAAGTCCAATTAAAACTGGAGTTGTACTCAAGATGATTTATTCTGTAGAACTTGGCTTTAGACATACACACCACATGTGGCATTCAGAAAGAGATTTTGTACAGCAGGGATGTAGAATCCATGGTCATGGGAACTAGCCTGCTCTCTGTCACTATATTAAACTATTAACACTTCTCAAGATAAGAATGCAGGCTTGCTCTTTCAAGTGAACCCGGCATCAAAAGCATCATTGGACAGCTCACAACAGACGTCACCACCTTGCCTCCCATTTCTAGTGCTCCAAAGAGCACCAGACAGATGCTATTGTCATTGTTATCTGATGCTGTTTTCTGCCCAAAGGAAGTGCAGATAGTGCTGATGAAGAAAATGGCATAACAACAACAACAACAACAACAACAACAACAACAACAACAACAACAACAACTTTATTATTTATTCCCCGCCCATCTGGCTGGCTCCCAACAGAGGACTAAAAACAGAATAAAACTTCAAACATTAAAAACTTCCCTAAACAGGGCTGCCTTCAGATGTCTTTTAAAAGTCAGGTAGTTGTTTATTTCCTTGACATCTGATGGGAGGGCGTTCCACAGGGCGGGCGCCACTACCAAGGAGGCCCTTTGCCTGGTTCTCTGTACCCTCACTTCTTGCAGTGAGGGAACCACCAGCAGGCTCTCAAAGCTGGACCTCAGTGTCCAGCAGCTGCCCATCGATAGGATGTTCTCCTCAGCGAGGCCTATCTGTCACCTGGTTTGCCATCATTTTCTTACCAGGCAAGTAAGTTTTTGTTTTTCCAGGTCAATGCCCATGATTGGATCTCCCCACCCCATGATAATGTTTTTAATAAGTTTGTGTATTTTTAAAATTGTATCTCATTCTTAATGCAGATTACTTCAGGATGTTATTTTTGCGGTTGGTGACACGAAAATTCAATGAACCTAACCTCAGTGCCATTAAAAACTTTGCTGGTTCCATTGTAAAGATTAACCTGATTTAATAGACACAAAGCATTCTTTCTGGACAGTTGGAATTCCTATTTGATAGTGGCAATATAAAAATCTTGTTAAAAGTAAATCTGCCATCTGTAATACTTCACTTGCAGCAGGGACTTTGATTATCACAACATTTCATTGAATGAACCAAGCAACATTAGACTCTGATCAAAATTAGAAGTGTTTCAGTTCCCAGGAAATAGGAATAATGTCTCACTTTTACTACAGCCATAGATAATAGCGAAGTACCTACACTTAACAGCACGTTAATGTCTAAAGAGTAAAAATAAAATTATTTTCTGCTTCAGGAAAAAGTCCTGCGATACAGCTGACGACTCAAGATGAAACTGGGGAAATTGAGCCAAGAATTCCCTCCCTCCAACTGTGGAGTTATGATTATGACGCTAATAACACTTTCAAAATGTATTGAAGGTTTAATGAAATTTACTACAACTTCATACCGCCCTTTTCTTTTTGAAAGGGTAACTATAACAATAAGGAATTCTTCACTTTGCACAAAACACACAAACCAAAGCTACAAAAGGAGAATGGGAAACTCTTTGCAGGTGTCGATCCTGAACGCCACGGCGTCTTCTTACTTGGGAGAAGTGCATTATATAAAATAATAGCATCTGTTCCCTGCCATCAACCTTCTGGCCATTCTCAGAGAAAGCTATTCCCTCTGCCTTTTGCTGGATTATAGATATGAGTTGGCTTTGTATAGACTGAAGTGGTCAAGGGAATTCATAGCTGGTTTTCAATTTGAGTTTATGCATTTCTGTCAGCAATACAAAGGATCCATTAGCCCTTGCAGCTAATTGATAGAGTTGATATGAAGAGTGGTTCCATTCTGATGCCTGCCTGGTGGTATGGGCAGAAGTGGGAGCCTTGTCCAACTTCCTGGTGGTGGAGCTGTGTCCATTAACTTTAGAACAGCAGATCATTGTCTATTACAGAAATTAATTGCAGGTGTGGACTTCTGCCTGGGCTAACGGATCAATCTAAAAATAAACCTGGAGCTGCAAACCAGTCCCTTAATTATTTTGATTTGATTCCACTTCAGCAGCGCTTGGCAGATTCGTTTAGTTCTAGCCAAGCCCACAGCAGTTGCTTTTATTTATTTTTTAAGTATGGTAACTGGTTCGAACCAGTTAAATCTAATTTGTCACAGAAATATGCTTATTTCTGGGACACGAGCGCTGCGTATTTAAGATTAAACTGGCATGTTAATAGCCATATTAAGAGCTCTGGCAAAGAAGACTGGCGTGATGGACGGCACTTAGACTAAGTCTGTGGAGCAGAATCTTCGTCATGTCCTTATAAATCCAGAGAATTACAATGAGGGAGAGTGAATGGGGTGTGAATTGCTTCATTGGAAGAGCATGGTTTGGGATGCTTTGAGCATTGGACTTGGGATGCTTTGAGCATTGGATTTGGGATGCTTTGAGCATTGGACTGTTGTGGGCAAAGTTTCCCCCAAAGAACCCAGCCTTATATGCATTTCTGGTGACTTCTTTGTAGACTGGCGTGCCTTGTGCACATTGGCGAATGATCCAGGAGAGTCACCAGTCATCAGTGTAAATCACATCATAGTGCAGTGGCATCAAAATTATGGCATTCGTTCTTTCAAAAACAATCCATTTGCTGCATGCAGTCAAGGCTGCTACGACAAACGCAAAGGGGCATGCGGTTATGTGAGCCAGCCTTTAAGCGAATAGGTTAACTGAAGAGAACTTCCTGGTATGGTGTCCAGCAGGAGAGGGGTTAATTATGTCCTCCCTCTTATACACCTAGAAAACCAGATGCTTCTCAGTAATTCAACCTGTGTTTCTAGGAGCAGATTACCCCCTGCCCATGGAATGGTTGTACCCTTTCTGATTAAATAACTGAATTGGCTGACTTCGCAGTACAATCCTAAACAAGTCTACTCAAAATTCAGAGCTAAATTTAGCAGGAAGGATCAAATATGTCAATTTCAGTTTCTGCTTTTTAAATGTATGCATTGTTTATTTTGTTTATGATTTGCTGCTAGATTTCAATTTACTGATGTAATTACAATGAAAATCGATAAGATTTCTCATTTTTCAGTCTTCAGTTTTCCGCACTTCCGTATCAGTTTGCATTTTTTAATTTTAAAAAAATCATCATGGAAACCAGCATTTCAATGCTTTTTTATCCTAATATGCACATTTTGTTTGAAATTTTGCCTAACATGCATATTTTTGGTAGAGCTATTTACCTTAATATATAATGTGATTTTAAATATTATTTTCACCAACGTATGATTTTTTTTTAATGCTCGTTTTAAAGTATATGCACTTCAATTGGTTATGCAGTCGTGGAATAAGATGAGATGTCCTCTTTTGGATCAGTAATTGGTTAAGTAACAGGAAGCAAAGAGAAGGAATAAATGGACAGTTCTCTGAATGGAGGGATGTCGAAAGGAGTGGGGCCTGTGGTTTATAACTTGTTCATAAACGACTTAGAATTAGAGATAGGGCATGCCCAATACATTTTGGCATCTGAGATGAACCACAGAATAGCATCTCCCTCCCCACCAGGGAGGGACGTGGGTGGCGCTGTGATCTAAACCACAGAGCCTAGGGCTTGCTGATCAGAAGGTCGGTGGTTCGAATCCCCACGACGGGGTGAGCTCCCGTTGCTCGGTCCCTGCTCCTGCCAACCTAGCAGTTTGAAAGCACGTCAAAATGCAAGTAGATAAATAGGTACCACTCTGGCGGGAAGGTAAATAGCGTTTCTGTGCACTGTTCTGGTTTGCCAGAAGCAGCTTAGTCATGCTGGCCACATGACCCGGAAGCTGTATGCCGGCTCCCTCAGCCAATAAAGCGAGATGAGCGCCGCAACCCCAGAGTCGGTCACAACTGGACCTAATGGTCAGGGATCCCTTTACCTTTACCCCACCAGGGAAGAAGGGGTGAGTGAAGTTCTACATGAAGAACAAGCGGTGGGGAATAAATATCTATATTGGGAACTTATTTCAACTGTGCTCAGCACTGTTCCATTTGAAAGTTAGTGTTTGATCAAAGTTCCACAGTGTGTGTTTGTCCTTGTTCTTTAGCCCCACGAAACATGATACTTGCTATTAATTACAGAAAGAGTCAAATGCATTTTCTGCTTATGATAAAATGTTCAGCTAAGAACGCAAGCTTGGCTTTAAGTACAGCAATTTTTACTTCCCTTCCGAAGATGACCAGATGCTTTTTTGCTTTAATGGCACATTCATTATTTGCTGGTGCCATATTCTTGAGTTGTCTAGCTGTTTTATTGCAAGTATTTCCTCATCTACAGCTGTCAATAAGTTTTAAAAGTTATTTTTTATCTCCATAGACTTTTTACATCTTTGGGTGCCGCATACCTATGAAAATATGTCTTATTTGGTTGAACAACAGGATCATTCCCTTTGCCATTTGATGACTTGCATTCCTGGTGCAATTGTTTCAGTTGCCCCAACATGTCTAAATTGTAACCTTTTTTTTTTAAAAAAAAAAAGGTGAATAAATATCAGTGGTTTTGTTGTTTATAAATTCCAGTAACACTGAAAATGGAATCAAAGGATCCTAGGAACCAAATTCATATCATAAGATAGAGGTCCGTGACTATATATTGAAATGCTACTACAGTATATATTGAAATGCTACTACAGTGGTACCCTGGTTCTCAAATGCCTTGGTACTCAAACAACTTGGAACCTAAACACTTGAAACCCAAAAGTAAGTGTTCTGGTTTGCAAACTTTTTTTGGAAGCCAAACATGCTCCGTTTTGAGTGTTACGCTTCCAATTTGAGTGTTATGCTGACAGTTTGAGTGCCACACTTCTGTTTTGAGTGCCACACTTCCGTGGTGAGTGTTATGCTGAAGTCTGTCTGTTTTTGCTATTTATTTCGTATTTTTCTTTCTGCGGCTCTTTTGTTTATGTGACTGTGTGGAACCCAGTTCATCTACTGATTGATTGTGTGACTGCAATGCATTGTTTATTGCTTTCATTTTATAGATTAATGGTCTCATTAGATAATAAAATTCATGTTAAATTGCTGTTTTAGGGATTGTTTTTAAAAGTCTGGACCGGATTGATCCATTTTGCATTACTTTCTATGGGAAAGAGCGCCTTGGTTTTGGAACGCTTTGGTTTTGGAATGGACTTCAGGAATGAATTAAGTTTGAGAACCAAGGTACCACTGTAGTTCAATGTATAGCGTCAACACAGTAAACCCCTTGTTTAGACTGGCCTGCCCCATGAAGCCAAGTATAGTGGTTGCCTCAGACAGCAGATCTGGGCCCAAGGAGCACACTGCTCACTGCCGCATCCTACCATATCTGCATGCCACACTGCTTTCTGCCGCCACACCATGGCTCCATCACCACTGCCTCCTTTGCCATGGACATGCCCTACTGTGGCACAGCCACCCTTCTCAGTGGCAGTATTGGGGGATGTGCCCATGGCAGTGGTGTGCTTCCAACAGCAGAAGTGGCAGGGGTATGGTGGTGCAGGTGGAGTAGCTGCAAAATGTTCTAGCCTGGCCCTGATCTCCCCCTTCTTACTCTGCTGGTAAGTCTTCTTACTGTGCTCACAACCACTTAGGTGGGAACTTTAGCGGATTATGTCACTCAGAAAATAATAATAATAATAAGAAGAAGAAGAAGAAGAAGAAGAGGAGGAGGAGGAGGAGGAGGAGGAGGAGGAGGAGTTTGGATTTGATATCCCGCCTTTTACTCCCTTTAAGGAGTCTCAAAGCGGCTCACATTCTCCTTTCCCTTCCTCCCCCACAACAAACACTCTGTGAGGTGAGTGGGGCTGAGAGACTTCAGAGAAGTGTGACTGGCCCAAGGTCACCCAGCAGCTACATGTGGAGGAGCAGAGACGCGAACCTGGTTCCCCAGATTACGAGACTACCGCTCTTAACCACTACACCACACTGGCTCTCAAAAACTAAATGTGCTAGTTTTGAGGATAACTCAAGACTCTTGATTTTGATGCAACCAACTTAACAGAGATGGTTAGTGGAATCCCATCTTCAACAACTTTTAATATCTAATGAGAGAGAAATAAGGATTTAGTCGGCCATCTAATAGCAATAGGGCAAGGCATGTGGAGCCAGTAGGGTAGTCCTTAGCGAAAGCAATGCCCCCCCCCCCACTCCCAAATTCTATGATAAATAGTTTTGAAACACTGTTTTTTTGACATTCAGCAGCATTTCCCTTCCTCTGCTGGATATGATGAATGTATTCATTTTGTGGTAACTTGCAGAACTGAACTTGAGCGATCAGTGGGCTAGATTCAAACTGTCCATTAACGAGACTTATATCTGACAGCTTTTAATATTGAGGGGTAAAATGCTTCAGTGTTTAAATCAGCCAGAAAAAAGCACACGTTGTTAGAAAGATAGGATATAAAAGAAGCAATTTGTAAAGTGTTTAATTAGCCCATTACTCTAGTACATTATTTTCCACTGAGCTTGAATGTCACTTTCTTCCTTATCCCAAGAAACCCATAATTTTGATTATGGGCAGAGTGGCAACCCCACGTGAAACCTACCAAATACTAAAGAGTGCAAGAAAGGTAGTTGGTAGGTGGTGATTTACAGTGTTCAAAAGCATTCTGCTTTAAGAGAGTATTTATGTTTATCAAGAGACAGAAAGTTCCATCAAAAAGCCTGCAATTTTAAATATTTTTATTTTTATTTTTGCAGAAGAAATGTCTATTCTCACTTTACACTAAAAGGTAAAGGTACTTTGATGCCAATGTAGAACCGTGGGTCTTTAAAGTCAAAAATTTCCATTATTCTGTGGAAGATCTTATGGACAGTCACTGAAACAAATTTCAACCTTGAATTAGAAGATGCAGTTATGGAACTACCAACTTACCATGAGTCTCAGCTTCTGTACCAAAAGTGAAGGAAGATAGCATTTGTTTTCTTAAATGTCAGGTGTTACATCCGCATTGATATCTTTAAAAAAACAACAACCTGTCAGATCTTACTTCAGTTGTTCAATGCCTTTTCAAAAAACAGACCCAGGTTGTAACAAACATTATTGTGGCATTCCATACTCACTTTTCTCTATTTAGAAAATAGAAGGCAGGCATAAGTGGTCTATCATTTAACCAACTGCTTATTTGTTTCCATGCCATAACTATTTCTATTTTTGACACCATTACAATTGGCTTAAAAGCTTCTTGAAATTTCAAGCATTTGGGGCTGATATTTCCCTCTGTTTTCTCTCTCTACACCTTTAGTAACAATAGATGAGTTGAATTACTTTTTGCTTCCTTTCACAAAACACAAAAAGTGTGTTGACTATTCCTTAACATCCTTACATATTTGAAGCAATGCCTTCTCCCAAGGCTGAGTATATGTTGGAGGGGGCCCTGGTCAAAATGTCTTCCTAATGGTCCATTCCTACATTGGTGTGCCTCCTCTGACTTGCCTGCCATTGCTAGTGCTCCAATCCAATGGCTTGTTTCAGGATCCACCACTTTAATTTCCCAGATTGCTCTAGGACACGGTGGGAAATTTCAAATAGGCCAGAAAATACTCCTACCTGAAGTCCTGGACAGCTGTTGTTAGTGAGGGCAGAGAACACTGGCCTAGATAGAATAGCAGTGCGATAATGTAAGCAGGGGAGCATTTAGGTGAAAGAGACTGGTTCGGTTGCGGTGGGCGCATAGCCTTGGGGTGCCTCTGGGGATGCCACAACTATGATTTAGAATGGAGCATGACAGGGCTGAAGTTTGGGGTCTCATGGGACACCACTGAAATCTGAGACCCCAAGATCCGCCACTGATGTAAGACAGCTTCACATGCTGCGATACGCCCCCTTCTGCCACAGGGCTCTCCCATATCTAGATTCTCCTGTATCATGCCTTGATTGTGAAAAAAAGAAAAATAGAACTCTGTAATCCTGGCAAAAGATTGGAGATAATGTGAATGCACAACTGAACCGCAGTCCCTGCTTTGCAGCTATTTCAAGCCCCAAAGCTCAAAATGCAATTGCATCTCAAAAATTGCCTGTGTGTAGTTTGCAAAGTGCATGGGTTATATTTTACATATTTGTGGGGAAATTAGAACTGCTTTGATCTTTTTGAAGCTGATCTTCTTGCAGAGCAAGAGCTGCATCTACACATTTTAAAGAATGTGCAAGTCTTTTCCTATCGCAACTGAATTGCTGATGGTTGGGAAGGGAAGGAACAAATCTGGCTGTGGGCCACATCCAGTCAGGTCCCCAGATCCCCATCCATGCTCTACCCCAATCTTATCCAACTTGGTACCCTCTAGGGCAGGGGTCAGCAACCTTTTTCAGCTGTGGGCTGGTCCACTGTCCCTCAGACCATGTGGTGGGCCAGACTATATTATGAAAAAAAAATGAATGAATTCCTATGCCCCACAAATAACCCAGAGATGCATTTTAAATAAAAGGACACATTCTACTCGTGTAAAAACATGCTGATTCCCAGACCAGAATGAGAAGGCGATTGGGCCGCATCTGGCCCACAGGCCTTAGGTTGCCTACCCCTGCTCTAGGAGTTGTTGGACTCCAGTACCCATCAGTCCCAGCCAACATGGCCAATAACTAGGCATGATGGGATTGTAGTTCAACAACATCTGGAGGGCACCAGAATGGTGAAGACTTTATTTTTCGCTGCATATATACCATAAAACATGGTGTAAGTGATGTAACGGACCACGAGACCCTAATACATATTTTAATATTCTAATGCAGTAGAAAGTGGCCATGTAGCATTATAATATTTTATCCAAACTTTATCCAAATGGCCCACAGAAAATTTTGATGGTTTCCTTCCCTCACTATTCTTTTGGGCAACGTCTGGACCTTTCCCAACTTTTGGATGAACTATTTCCTTGACCTACGGCATTTCAAATGACATACAAGCATTTTGGTCAATACTATCTTATTTCACTGAGTTGACAAGTGCGTGGCCTGCTTGATGGATAGAGGGAAAGTCTTGGGCAAAGTAGCTACTCAGAAGTTTGGTAGATTATGAGCCTCCTACTTCATTGCTTCAGTTTATAGCGTATTTGGGAAGCTGTTCCCATCCCCACACCCAAAAAGAAATGAAAATGCCAACATCATTTGGAGGACAGCATGTTGGCGAAGTCTGCATTATAACATAAGCAGACCAGAACTGGGAAGTAAGAGGCAAAACGTGTAGCATGGCTTAAATTCAGGCCACATTCTATTCATATAAATAAACATCTGCAGAGAGAGTGAAAGGTGCAGACAACTAGCATATATCCAGTGGCATTGGAGAGGTAAATCTGCTCAGAGCAAGAAGACCAACAGGGTCATTACCTTCTTATCTGAAGCACAACCCTAAGGTGCATAGGGAGGACTTCCTGACCTCTACCCAAAATCCCAGAACTCTGGGCAAGTAAGCAGGTTAACCTCAAAGACACTCCCATGCCCAGGCAAAAAGCTTCATGGCTTCTAGCAGCTAGCCATTAAAAGTGCCTTTTAGAGATGGGCCTGATGACAGAGATGGGCAGGTTATATTGGCCTGTTTCACACATAACATGACTACACCATGGTTTATTAAATCACAGTTTATTTGATTTTCTGAATCCAGCCCAGTGGCTTAACCATGACTAAGCCATAGCTAATATAAACCATGGTTTAGTGTTACATTTGATTTTCTGAATCCAGCCCAATGGCTTAACCATGACTAAGCCATAGCTAATATAAACCATGGTTTAGTGTTACACATGAACCATTTTTGGTACCCTTGAATTGGAAAAACGACCTGAGATTTTGCCAATATTTTAAGCAAAGAAACAAATAAATACATCTTGAGGGGGTTTAACTGTATTGCGTTATCAGCTTTTAACATTTTCTGGCTGATTGTTGTTTTATCATTTACTGATGGTTTTGCTTATTGAGTTTTCCTGTATTTTGCATAACAGAAAATAATTTCTGCGTTAATCCAAAGGAAGCATTTCAGAGCTTGCCCATGTCTAAGGCTGAGTGCAGCAGGGTAGAGTTTTATATGGGTAACAGCAGGGGAAATGGATTAGGGGGAGAGTCAACTGCTATGTCTAGTGAATGTGAACCTTTGTAAAAGATTCAGCTCTCTTATTTTGAAGTGACGTCTCCTGAACCACGTGATTTACTAGTTTAATTTTAAAAATGAAAAACAATCAGCTAGTATTATCCTGCTTTTCTCAGTAAAAAGCTGAGCCTCTCCTTCAGTCTCTGTCTCTCTCTCAAAAAAGAAGTCTCTGCATTAATTTGGTTAATGCTGAAGCATTTTCTTTCATACTTGAAAGCACATTTTATCAGCTCAACTGCTGTGAGACAATGTTGATTAATCATTATCACTTGAACAGAAAGAGAGAGAAATTTAATGTTGACTACCTCACCATTTGTTAAAAACCCTTAACAAACTGTGTTAGGTGTTTTCTGGAAGGTTCTCATATTCTTCTGAACCAAGATGAATCACACTTTGCTTTTAGCTCCCCTGCCCCTACCAACACAGCCCAAAATTCTGTTCGTTTAGAATGTAGAATTTCTGTCACTATACATGGGGTCACGAAGAATTGGACACAACTAAATGAATAAGCAACAAATACATGGAGGGCATTTTGTTGAAGGGCCTAAATAATATGTCTTGAGGATTCATGAAAGCAGGAAGAAAGGGGACCACTGGTACAGGGAGAATTAAACTATCTGGAAAGAATTCCTTTCAAAGTTTAAACAAGATTGAAAATAAACCTCTTAAATCATAGAAAACCAGCAAGATTTTGATACTAAAGCATGTCATTTCTGAGGAAATGCTTAACATAATTGAATACAGCAGAACTCTACTAAAATTCTTTTTTGAAAAAATGAAAAACTGCAGAAACTTCGGGAGGGAAGAACAGACTAAACAGCTTGCGCTTCTGAACACAGCATGCACCGTCCAATATATTCAGAAACAGCAACAGCACTGCGGTTCAGAAAATAATTGAGGATTTCACAAGAAATCCCACCGCTGCTTTGTGATCCGAATGGGAAAGTCTCAGAAAGAAAGCTGATGCCAGGTGTGAAGTCCCGAGAATGAAAGCAGAATCATTAAGGGGGGGAAAATGCAGAGAACATAAATTAATTGACAGAACTGTAGCAGAAGGGTCTTTGATGATACTAAACACCAGGGGCTAATGGAAGGTTCTCTGGCTTTCCCACCTCCTCGAACATTTTAATACAAATGTAGGAAGCTGTCTTATGCCCAGTCGGACCACTGGTCCATTCAACTATTGTCCACACAAGGGATAAGCGACTTATGGCTCTCCAGATGTAAAAAAACCCCTCCAGATCCCATCAGCCCCAGCCAGTATCATCAAAGGCCAGGGAGTATGGGGGTTGTAGCTCAACATTTGCAGGACCACAGGGTCCCACTCTTGGAGTACACTGACAATAATTCTCCAGGGTTTCAGACAAGGCTCTCTAAGCCTAGCTTGGAGATGCCAGGGACAGATCCTGAAGCTGGGGCTCCAATACTTTGGCCACCTCATGAGAAGAGAAGACTCCCTGGAAACGACCCTGATGTTGGGAAAGATGGAGGGCACAAGGAGAAGGGGACGACAGAGGACGAGATGGTGGGACAGTGTTCTCGAAGCTATTAACATGAGTTTGACCAAACTGCGGGAGGCAGCAGAAGATGGGAGTGCCTGGCATGCTCTGGTCCATGGGGTCATGAAGAGTCGGACATGACTAAACAACAACTTGATGTTTTACACACACACACACACACACACACACACACACACACACACACACCACTTGCTTTTCAGACAAAAATGAAATGTGTCTGGTTGGCTTATGTCAAGCAGAGGCCTATCCTCAGGCGTATATTAAGCCATGCCTCAGTGTCACCAGCATGGTGTCATCATCATCAAAATGGCAGCTCATGTCCCACCCCTTGCAATGTAACACCCATTTACCCTTACTGGGGGGAATCTAATAAGTTTAAAAAAACAACAACACAATCCTGTTGCCAGCATCCCATTTGCAATATTTCAATGACCTGTTTACAATATTAATCCTCCTCTAGAGGTCTCGGCACATCTCACTGCTTCCTGTACAAACTTTGGTGTCTCAAAAACCAATAATGTTGTGGCACAGGAGAGTTCAGCAGAGACGGCGAAAGACTGTAGCACTGACTGCACCGGGTTTGGATGTGCATCCACATGATGTACAAAAAAGTTATGAAAGCATGTTGTGTCCTGGAGGAGCTGATATCAGAACACAGCTGACGTTAAGCCGAATAAGCAAAAACTATGCAGAAGTGCAATTGCAGGCACATCAGGGAACTCTGATACTGAAAGGCTGCCTAACTTTATATAATCACATACCCCTTTCAAATGTACTAGGCTAAAAAATAAATAAATTTCTGTCTACTATGCCTAGAATAGATGGAAAGATATATTGATGAGAATTACTGATAAACCATTACATCCCCCAGCATGTCAACACAGAATCTTTCTGATGGGAATACAAAAGCTGGTATTCTGGAAGGTTTATTTCCACAATTCTGTAGACTGCTGTGCTTGTCATTCCTTGTTAAAGAATGTGGGCGAAACACAACTTCTACCGGGACACAGTCACAACTGATGGCAATGGAGCAGCATATTACATTCACTCTTGCCCATGCTGCAGCTATGAGGACTGACCTTGTTGCAGTGGCAATAGCCGCCGTGGCAGGAAGCTGCCACCACGCAACCCTGGTGAGGCTTTGGTGGTGGGACGGTGGCACCTTCCTGTTTCAGCTCAGGCACCAAAACAGGACGGGCCACTCCTGGTAGCTGCCATAGTCTGATGTAACATAGGAGTTAAACCTGTAAAGGCAAGAGTGGGGCTTACACATCTAAGTGGCACCCCATATTGCAATTTTGTCTGCTGCAGTACCAGTTCTTTCAGTTCAACTTAGGTAAAGGTAAAGGGACCCTGACCATTAGGTCCAGTCCCGACCGACTCTGGGGTTGAGGCGCTCATCTTGCTTTATTGGCCGAGGGAGCCGGAGTACAGCTTCCGGGTCATGTGGCCAGCATGACTAAGCTGCTTCTGGCGAACCAGAGCAGCACACGGAAATGCCGTTTACCTTCCCGCCGGAGCGGTACCTATTTATCTACTTGCATTTTGACGTGCTTTCGAACTGCTAGGTTGGCAGGAGCAGGGACCGAGCATTGGGAGCTCACCCCATTGCAGGGATTCGAACTGCCAACCTTCTGATCAGCAAGTCCTAGGCTCTGTGGTTTAACCCACAGTGCCACCTGCATCCCTTTCAGTTCAACTTACTATGCCTTATATTTGTGAACGTGAACAGACAGGCAGCAAATTAGCTTTCCCTGATAGTTGTCAATATAAAGCAGTTTTAGTTACATGGCAGGGGTAGGCCAGATTCTCACCTCCCCCATTCGCCTCCCATGGGCCAAGTTTGACAGGCGGAGTGGGCTGTCAACTTGCCAATCACTGGATATCGCAATGATATCAGATGTCATGATTTTGACTTGGTGTTTTCTGAGTCCTCGGTATGACGATAGGGAACAGTGGAATCCAACCCTCCCTCCCTTAGCTTGCATTGTGGCAACTCTTTCTGCTTCTTTTAAAATCGGGATCCTTGACATTCACCTAGACCAGGGGTCGGCAACCCACAGCTCCAGAGCCGCATGCGGCTCTTTTACACCTTTGCCGCGGCTCTGCAGATCCTCGGGGACCCTGAGCAGAAAAGCAGAAGTGCCAGAAAGAGGAGGGGGGTGGAGCTGGGCAGCCGAGCCGGGCAAAGCAAGGCGGCGGCGGCAGCGGAGCTCGAGAGGCGGCTGCTGGGATGGAGGAGGAAGCGGCGGCGGCCAGAGAAGGGCTGCTGCTGCTGCTGCTTCTGCCGCCAGAGGGAAGTTCTGCCAGGCGGCTTCATGGCTCATAGCTTCCCCTGGGGTAGGACGGGCGGCGGCGGCGAGGGGGACGCCTTGTCAGGAGGATGGTGAGGAAGCGGCCAAGCAGCTCACGGCAGCGCCTCTTCCCTCATGGTGCAGGGAGCGAGGAAGAAGAAGAGGAGGAGGGCAGTGGCAGGAAGGCGTGCCAGGGTGCGCTCCCTTTCGCCGTCGCGGCAGCCCGCCCGCCCTCAGGCCCCGTGCGCCGCGTGACATCGAGAGCCGCCCACCCAGGCCATGCTCTCCTTAGCCCCACGCGTGAGGCACCTGAGGCGAGGGAGAGAGAGCGCACGCGAGCTCGAGCGAAATGGCGGGGCGGGGTTTTTGTGTGTGTGTGTGTGTGAGAGAGAGAGGGGGGGGCGGTGGTGCTTCGGGATCCTTTTCCGTGCCTTGCTTCTGAGTGGCCGCCGAGTTGAGGGAGAGCACCTGAGGTGAACCACAAAATGGGCCCGCCCTCCCTGTCAGGGAGGCAGGGGTGAATTATGTCAGTGACAAGGAGGGGATCCAGAGGTAGCCAGCAGGTGCCGTGATGCAGCATCTCGGCGTCAGAGAGAGGCGGGGGAGCACGAGAGCAATTGCAGAGGGAGGGGGGGCTGTTAGGCACCAAAATCCTGCATGTGGGATTTCCCCCGTTCTCTCGTGCCTATGCAATTCCTGCCCTTCTCCCTTCTCCCTTCCCCCTTGAGATTTGCTGCAGAGACAAGCAAATGAAGAAGAAAGGGAAGAGTATTAGCTGACATGTCCCCTGATCCCATGGAAAGCACCACAGATTCCTTTGCTTACCAGCTCTTTTTATTTTAAGTTGGCTTCAAACCTGTAATTGTGTAGGTGTACGTATGTATACATATACACACATAAATATTCATATCTCTTCCCTCTCACCTTCCTTTCACCCATGATGAGAAAGTTGCACCAGCAGAAGGAATGGATATGTGCTGTTAGTAAAAAGAGAGGGAGTTGAACTGCAGGGAGGGACAGACACTTTTCTATGTATTAATTTGTATAATGCCCTCTATGCACATGGTGCTTTGCAAAAAATGGATATGAGAGGTACTATACCCCTCTTTGCTATCTGAAATAGACTCAGGGAAAAGAGAGAGAATGGGGGAAGGGGAAGAATGTGTGGTTATTTACATTTGGCTTGTTTTGCGGCTCCCAGTTTTTTCCCCCCTTCGGAAACGGGTCCAAGTGGCTCTTTTTGTCTTAAAGGTTGCAGACCCCTGACCTAGACATTTTGCTTAAGGAAGCAGCAGGGAAGCTATAGTCCCGAAGTTGTTGTTAGACTCCAACTCCTATCAGCCCTAGCCTATTGAGTAATAATTGGAGATTATGGGAGTTGGAGTCCAGCAACATCTGCAAGGGCACAGTGTCCCCTTTCCGTGGCTTAAGGAATAGTTTGGTCCCCAATATACTTTTGCATTCAAGGGCACATGTGCACACAAGCACACACACACACACACACACACACACACACACACACACTCCTATCTCACATATGATAAGTACATCAGAGGCATTGTATTCCTTTTTTTTTGCTGGATCCAAATGAATAGCAGAGAAATATGTGTGATCTGCTGCTGCTGACAACCTCCCTATGTGGCAGAAGAAAAGTAATATGTTCATTGGCGAAACTGAATTTGCAGCAGAAAAATTATTTATTTATTCTCAAGTGTGAGTTTTAATAAAAGTTGCTTCCCCATTAAAGAACCTGTTGTTGTTTTGTTTGTTGCATTTCTTGTGCAGCAGAGAACAATTCCCATTTCTCTCATAAAACAATATCCTCTTAATTGCCTCAGAGATCAAATCTGGATTGTAATGTGTCAGATACCTGCCATTGGAGCGCCATGTATTGAAATCAAAATCAAATTACGCCTTTGCTTGTATGAGGACACCTTTGATTAAAGGCTTGCTGGCAAATCACTTTTATCATTCAAAATTTATATCTGTGATACCTATAAAGCTTTCTCCCCCTTTTGTGTTCTGTTGCTTTCATTGAATTTGAGCCTTTGATTTATGAGATCTGTATTAAAATAAGCAGTCTGAGAGTTGAGCTTCCAGTGGAGTGTAAAAAGTGACAATATAATCCCACTGAAGGAAAAAAAAGATCTGCAGTGTCACTTTTACAGAACATTGTTATGATCTAGTCTATGTCAACTGCCAGGGTCGTAGGCATTTTTTACATTATTGGGCCAGGACCATTCTGGTGCAGTGCAGTAAACATGATTTGCCCATCTCAGACTCAATCTTCCCTTTAGTAATGCAAGCAATAATTTTTCTGAACGTCCACATATCTTGATTCATACAGTACTGAATTTTGCATTTTGTCAGTTAAGGTTCCAGGTTGCCAGATTGCGTTGTTGCTGGTGCTTTTGACAGCATGTCTGAAACAGATGGCAAACCTATCTCTAAATTTTCTAATAATTTTGTTTCCCCTCCAACTCTCTGAAATGCCCACCCAAATTCACTGCCTGCAAATGGAGAAGCAGAGAATGATGGGTTTTGCTTTTTTGTTTTTTTGGTGGGGGTGTCAGTCCTAATCGAGCTGGTGAAAGATATACAGTTGTACCTTGGAAGTTGAACACCTTGCGAGTCAACATTTATGGCTCCCGAATGCCGCATACTCAGAAGTGAGTGTTTCGGTTTGTGAACGTTCTTTGGAACTCGAACGTCCGACGCAGATTCTGTGGCTTCCGATTGGCTGCAGGAGTTTCCTGCAGCCAATTGGAAGCCACACCTTGGTTTCCGAACATATTGGAAGTCGAACGGACTTCCAGAACGGATTCCGTTTGACTTCCAAGGTACAACTGTATATATAACAGAACACTGCATTGCAAATATCTTGATGTCTCTACTAAGACTTTTACACAAAGCTGTGCAGGTAGAATCTAGACACATAAAATGCTATGAGAATGTTTAAAAAAAATATTTTGAAAATATTTATTGAATTTGCCCTAAGCTCACCATCACCATCTAGTGGCACATTTGTATAATGACCGCTCCCCCACCAACCAGAGGGTGCACTTTTGCTTGGCTGCGCACAGCACCCCCGATCCCTGAGACACCGGCAGAAGTTTCTGGTCTGCCTCCCCACATCACAGCCCTTTGTGGTTTCCGCCAAAGCTAAGTTCAAATGAACCTATCCGTGATGGGGGGAGGCGGAGCCAGCAGAGCGGACCGTGAGTGAGCAATCTTCACTCTGGCCCGCTCTTTGCATAGTTAAAGGGGCAGAGCCCACCTGAGAATGCACTTAAAACACACTTAAAACGTTATATTTGCAGCCACAACCAACATCCTGGTATCAGCAAAGAGAGCTAAGCAAATAGGTCAGAGCTTGTAGACTCTGGACATAGGAGCTATGCCCTTGATTTTCCTAACTAATGGATCACACATGCAGAGTGAGGTGTCAGCATCTCCCATATGTGAAAGCTGACCCTGGTGAGGACAGTGGGCATATTCCTGCTCTTTCTCAATGACCAGTTAAATGATCAGGTACTCAATTAAAAAAGAGAGGGCAATGCATCACATGACCAACAATTATCTGGTTTTGAGGAATACCATGTCACAAACACATGTTTGTCTATGCTGCCAGCATCTGTCAGAGTAGTAGCTCAGGATTTCTCATTTCCCATGCAAGTTACATGCTCCACTTCACCTAAGTGCTCTCCCTCGGGCTCAAATTATCATTTATTAAGTTGTTGAATAATTATTGCTATAATTATGATTGGAATAATATTTCAAAGCGTTTTATACCTTACTCTTCAGCTGGAAAAGCTCTCCCAGAGCAGTTGGCAAATCAAAGCCAATAAAAACAAACACCGGCCCAGTTTTCAGCCCTGCAATCTAAAAAAACACGACACAAATGGAAAAGGGATGGGCAGGGCAGAAGAAAACTAGGGCACAAGATTCAATCTTGCCAACAGCTTACCTTCTCACACCATCTCCCCTGATTTTACTTTGCCCTCAGCTGGGCTTCAATTTGGGGAGTGAACCCAACTGGCAGAAAAGTGTCTGGGGAGAAAATATGGGGAAGTCAGTGGTGCCAGATAGAAAGTTCAGTCCTCTTCACCCTCATGCTCCTTTCACAGTAACAATCAGAGTATGGCAAAGGTAAAGGGACCCCTGACCATTAGGTCCAGTCGTGGCCGACTCTGGGGTTACGGCGCTCATCTCGCTTTACTGGCCGAGGGAGCCGGCGTACAGCTTCCGGGTCATGTGGCCAGCATGACTAAGCTGCTTCTGGTGAACCAGAGCAGGGCACGGGAATGCCGTTTACCTTCCCACCGGAGTGGTACCTATTTATCTACTTGCACTTTGATGTGCTTTCGAACTGCTAGGTTGGCAGGAGCAGGGACCGAGCAACGGGAACTCACCCCGTCGCGGGGATTTGAACTGCTGATCTTCTGATCTGCAAGTCCTAGGCTCTGTGGTTTAACCCAGAACTTCTGCTTTATATGTGACTGAGAGAGACACAGGTCTCAGTGTACAAGTCTGCTACCATGAGCCTCAAAGGACACAAAGCAGGTTTAACATTGGAAATTTCCTTTTTGAAGCTGATCTAAAGTCTCCTTGTTAAATTTATGTGGGGACCACGTGTTTCAGATTTTATCCTGTCCCTAACTAATATTCACAAAAGCTTTCCCAGTGTTAGGCCAAATATTTCCTGCATGTGGGTTCTGTTTACACGCCGTTAAAAAATTGAGGAAGTGTACATGCGTTAACATCTCTGTAAGCAGATACAGTCTTTTGCAATCTTCCAGATTCTTTGTAGTTGCTCTTGCAGGTGGCAAATTGGCTGTTTGCGTTCATAAGCAGCTCTTCTTTAATGATTCTAATTTGTCTGTCCTTTTAAGTGCTTGATCCAGTTTGATTTTATTGAGTCTGGCAATGTGTTTCTATTTTTGTATTTATTCCCCTTTCATCAAAAACTGAAGTTCAAAAGCAGTTCCTTAACTGAAGCACCATTAGGGAACACCTGGACGTATTTTTAATGTCTCTTGTGTTTGTTTATGTGAGGAACATTGACATGATTGGCAGCTATAGGCACAGTTCTTGAGTCAGGGCTCGCTTACAGGTGTGGAATGCGCAGGATTCTTTGCACCAATAAGAATTCACTTCAACGGAGGTATCTAATCTGTGCAAGCAGATAAACGCATATCCGACTCATTTCTCTCCATTCAGATGAATAGACCCACCCCACATATAACAGCAGCAGCAGACTTAAACTGAGGACCACTGGGCATAAAGCCAGGATTCACATGGGGAACTTGGAGGTTCCATTAATTTTGCACTTTCAGGAAAACCACCATAGGTCTTCTGACTTCTTTTTTGCCCTGGAAATGATTCTTTCTATTCCATATAAAAAAGCACATATATATTTGTTAGTCAAGCAGGATTTTTGTTGTTGTTTATACATATTCTGAATTCTATGTCCGTGGCTCGATTAATAATAAATCTGACTGCAGTTTTGCAATGATTTCACATTGTTGGACCTGTTTCCCTCTTGATATTGCTAAAATTACAACTCCCATCATTCCTGGCCATTTGTCCAATGGTTCCTCACACCGGCTTTAAAGATAAGATATCAAGACATGCTTCCTTTTCCACTAAGGGGCATTATTATTGTTGTTGTTGTTAAAATTTGTATATCACCATTCATCTGCAAATCTCAGGGAGGTTCATAATCTTCAGTTTATTTACTCATGCACAGGAGCCATCAGTGAGAATCACAACTGTTGTAAATCCATGGATTAGCAAAAAGGAAAAGGAGAAGAAAGTGCATGTAGGTCCCCTTCAGACTAGGACTGAATGTGTGGCCAACAGGGGTGGGCATTGGTGGCAGTGTTGAGGCTAGCAGGGACTGCAATTTTGTGAGTGGGTATATAAGCCTGCCCTCCCTCCATGTATCCAGCTAACATGCGGTTGCATGTCAAGTGAATTTCCATAATGCTAGGAGATGGATACGGCAGTGTGGTGTAAAAGTTAGAGCATCGGATTGGGACTTGACCATGAAACTCACTGGATGATCTTGGGTCAGTTGTTGCCTCTCAGCCTGGCCTACCTCACAGAGTTGCTCTAGGGATAAAAGGAAGAGGAAGACTATATATGCTCTCTTGGCTGGCAAAACCTGGCCCCCTGGTCTGCAGCTACTTCTGCAGAGCTGCAGAAAACACTAGCCAGTGTTAGGTTGTGGGTGAACATATCAGAGGACACAGCGATTCTTCAAACAGCTCTTGTTTATTCACAGGCCAGAACAGAACTGAACTGAAGGGTTCAGCCAGCCTGCTTATATAGAGCTCCAGGACAACGTAACTGTAACAACTTTCTGTAACTATCCAATCACTGAACGTCACTTTCAATCCCTTATTTGCATATGTGGACCTGAACTATCTACAGTATCCCCCTGCTGGCCCAGGGTGAGAACTTCAGTACATAACAGCCAGAGAGTCCTGGGCCCTCACCTGTCTTTCACAAAGCTGGCCTGCCAATGCTCTTCTTGAATCTCCAGTGAGGATGCTTCGTGTGGATGATCAAGCAGGTCCACTCCACTTAGTTGATTCTTAAAGTGCCCTCTCTCTGTGTCTCAATTGTCAAGGGATCATTAGACTTCTTGCCTCTTCTAAAACAATTTATAACCTCTTGGTATGAATACATTTTTTTATTGTTAACTTCCAGCAAACTTCCAGTTAGGCTCATAATATCACACATTTATCTATATGCATACGGTCTGAGACTTCTCATTT
Source organism: Podarcis liolepis (assembly GCF_965112155.1). Taxonomy (NCBI): domain Eukaryota; kingdom Metazoa; phylum Chordata; class Lepidosauria; order Squamata; family Lacertidae; genus Podarcis; species Podarcis liolepis. The sequence continues at coordinate 26,058,313 of NC_139557.1, read as the reverse complement.
CTTTGCTAAGGATCTTGCCGTTGGATGTAGGCACTTTAATAACCCTGTATTAACGATCTTACTTCCTCCTTTATTAGCATCTATAAATCCAAAGTTAATTTCTTATTAAGCTCATTTCCACCTTGAGTGCACACTTCAGTTTTATCTTTTTATCACTCTCACTTTACGCCATTCTTTCTCTGCTTATTACCCCCTCTAATGCATTTACTATTTCTTCCCTTTTCGACTTATCACTCATTTTTGGAATCTGCTTCTTACTCTTGAGGCAGAGGCAAGTAAAAGAAACAGGTCTACTCCAGGCCCTATGCGATATAGGCGCAAGGGACAATGGCTTGGATCCAAACTGAACATTCACAAACTATGGGGCTGCTGTGATATTTTTACATGGACCCATCCATATCATAGCCAATATCCCCAATCAAATGTTCAATGCCCATTAACTTGGGGGGACGGACGGCATCCTCAAATATTTTATTGTGGGGGCTGAAGCCCCAACTACCTCTAGGAGTTGGCTCCTATGACTACAAGTCCACTCATCCCTGACCCATTGACTATACTGACTGGGGCTAAACATCTGGAGAGCCACAAACTCCCTATTCCCAGTCTACACTGACTGGTACTGCCTGTCGGTCATCTCAGGCAGGAACCATGTGTGTGCAACTGAAGAGGCTCCTTTTTCCATTTACTTTAAGATTAGTTACAATTGCCTTCTGTTTGTGAGCCATACACTAGTGTTAAGGTCACAATATCAAGTAGGCATGGAACAGTTCTGATCAGCACTGAAGATGAAATACAGGGTGATTCATAATGAAGTATACAGTTTCCAGATGCTATAAGACAGTAACAGGCGACGACATGGGCCACAACTGCGAACCGTGAGGTAGATGTACTCATAAAGTTTGTGTTCCACTACTGAGAGAAGTGACGTAGGCGATAGCTCACATGTCATGTGACTAGACAGGCAAAATGGCTGTGTCTGCAGTGGAGACGGCGTTTTGTGTTCTTGAACTAAGCAAAACGGAATCTGTAACTGTTGTGCGATGGCATTTTTTATCGCGATTCAGAAAAAAACCTCCAAGCAGAAAATGTATCTACAATTGGCATAAAAAATTGAAACTACAGGCCGTTTGTGCAAACTTAGATGTCCTGGACAACCATGTGTATCGTCAATAGTGTTTGCACTGCCATTCAATGAAGCCCAGGAAAATCAATGTGTGGGGTGAGTCGTGTTTGGACAGAAATGGATTACCGGTTCTATGTGTGTCGTGTGGCAAAGGGTGTCTACATAGAACATCTGTGGCTGGTTTTTTTAATTAAAAAAACCCTTAAACATTCTCCTACAATTCTGTTACAGGTAACATTAGATATATTACATTCTTCTTTTTTATAGTGCATTTGAAACTGTATACAGTGGTACCTCTAGTTGCTTTCCACTCTTGTTACGGATTTCATCTTATGAACACGGCAAACCTAGAAGTGTTTACATCTGGGTTCGCCACGCGCACATGCGCAGAAGTGCTCGATCACGCTGCACCAGTTGCAGACTTTTCGGGGTGCAAACGGCACCCTGAAACGGATTAAGTCCGCAGCTAGAGGTGCCACTGTACTTTATTATGAATCACCCTGTATGTTCCAGATGGCATTTCCAATGGCAATGTACCACCTACAGAGGACTTCTAAAATAATGAGGCTTGGACACTGGGAAAATTTAAGCATCCTTGAAACCAGAGGTAGTTCCTTGAGAGGAGGAAAGAAGTTTGGGTTCCATGTAACAAGGCTAAGAAGTTCTAAGAATTTATAAGCATTGGCTTCTTAAGGAAGAACATAACTTTCAAGGAGCTGAAATTCCCTACTGAGACTTGTGAACAGTCCGTGCTGAATGAGCTACTTAGGAAGGAATGAGAATAAGGTGATCAGGGGAACCATTGTAATTGATAAACTGTACTTTAATGAACCTTGAAAGTCAGGTGAAAAGCTCCTATTATCTTCTTTGCTTTTGGATTAGGCTTCTAATTCACTTCCCATCACACCTCTAACTTCCATTTAATCACAAGAATGTGTAAGCTTTGCTAAGTCAACACACCTGCAATGCATAGCAGATTACCACAAATCCATGGTTTTGGAAGAGAGTTCTGCAGGGGAGAAAGGAAAGAACTATGGGCCCATTCAGTAATTACAGCTACATTGTGCTGGTTTTATCTAATTGTATTAGATAAAAATCAATGCGAATTACATTCGTTTCAAATTACACTGGTCGAGTGCTTGTTTATCGGATACTCACCAACAGATTTCGGTATTAATTAAACTTGGTAGAGTGATAATATTTACTTAAGACTAGCCATAAACATTCCCCCTGGCAATCTAAATTCAGTTATAAACATCCCTGAAACTGTTTCTCAATCTCTTGCTCTCTGATTGGCTGGACTTTGGAGTGAATACACACCTTCCCACATTCAGGAATATATGGAGTTGAATCCAAGTAAGAAATAGGGAGAGTGACCACTTGTTCATCACCAAAAAGGGGGAAATGAATTCTCAAAAAGAGGACAAAAGAGGGCAGAGATCTGAATAAAATTTGCATATTTTGTGTATATATGTGAATTATGAAATGATTCACTATAGTATACATAGTGAAATATAGAGGGGAGACTTAATGTGCTTCCTCAGTCCGCTGTCTAAGTATTGACAAGCAAATTAAACTCCCTGCTCTTCCTTTTTATGTTTTGTTTTTTTGTCTGCAAAGCAGACTTCCTTTGGAAAGCCCTTCAATTAGAAAATGGACACAGTTGTAGATTCTGGTTTCAGGCCAGAACAAGGTGGGTTCTGAGGCAAAAGGAGCAGTGGGAGGCACACTCTAGGAGGCTAAGGCAGGCAAGGGCCCAAAGACTAGGTGGGGCTCGCAAGTTTGGGGAGGAGGTCAGGGTCACATGCCTCATCAATCCCAGATGCTACAATCAAGTTGGCCTAGGCCAGTAGGCCAAGGCCAGTTTGGAGTGTATAGGACGACACTGGGTTTTGGGTGACCCTGTGACCCCATGCCAAGTACTCTGCATTGGGGGATGCTGAGGAAAGTGAGGTTTTCACCACGAAAGGCTGCCGCAAGACTTTTGTCAACGTTCAGCCCCTGCAGGACTTTTTGGCTACCCAGCCAAAGTTGTTGAGCTTTTTGTTGATCATTTTGCTACAGTACGTTGCTCACGATGATGTGAGATATCTTTGATGGTATGGATTGGTTCTTCATAGCTCTTTGGACAGGAATGGCAGGACAGAAAAATGGTGGAAAGGAAGGAAGGAAGGAAGGAAGGAAGGAAGGAAGGAAGGAAGGGAACATCCCCCCCCCATCCATATACAAATTTCACAGGGCTACCACTGAAATTGGCAACCCAAAATCAAGTTCTCCCTCTCTGAATCATATAGTAAGTGTGACAGAACAGGCTGTAGCCTGCACTGCACTGGGGAAGAAGTCATATAAACAACCTGACCAGCCCCCTCCTCATTCTTACATTCACTTCTGCTACCAAGTGGCTAGCTCTATTTTTCTCTGGCTGCCACAGCTAAGCAGCCCTTTAAACTTTAACCAATATGCTTCAAATTAGGACTGTGCCCAGACCTCCATTCTAACCCATGGCTCCAAACCATGGTGCGCAGATCAGGCCCATCTGTCCAGTGCAGACATACATCCTGAAACTGTCCCCAAAACAATTCAGGGCAGGATGAAGGGTTTTTAAAATACCACTTATTTTAAAAATATGGTGGGCAGGAAGAAACTCCTTTGTTTCCCCCCCATTAAAATTAATGGATATTCAAAACAAATAACAGTAATAATAAATTAAATTTATATACTGCCCTTCATCAAGAGACCACAGGGTGGTTTACAACATAAAGCTCTATCTATCTATCTATCTATCTATCTATCTATCTATCTTGAGGGATTTTAAATGAGGAAGCCTGAAATTTAGAAAGCTCCACTTCATAACAAGAGTTCTGTTCCTAATGACTTAGACATTTGTACCTACTGATTAATTAATTCATTAATATAATCAGTGTCAATGAGACAGTTAATTAAAATGTGAAATTAGCAGCAACAGACTGATGTAAAGATTGCATCCAAATGCTCAACAGTTCCCAGAGCAATGATGTTATCCAATTTGAGGCTTTCAGATGGGTTGCTGTATAAGATGTAGACTGTAAGAGCTCCAGAATATACACAGATCAGCTACGGTTTTAGATAGCAGACGCCTGACCCAAACACCAACCAGTATCAGCCACGTTGCTGTTAGCCTTCTCTTTCCTAAGGCAATATCAGACATCCACCAAATGGTGCAAATGTCTGAAATCTGCAGCATGACCAGCAAACCTGACACCAGCTTCTTAAAATATGTATCTACGTTTTAAAAGTGTCTCTGGCTGTTGTGGCAAATCTCAGGGGCAGCTCGGCCATCTTGCTTGGAATGTCTGGCTCTGAAGAATGCCCCCTTTGGACCTTTCTCAAAGCCCAGGTGCTGGGATGTGGAGAATCTGCCCAGCACTGCTGCTGCTATTGTAGCAGTGAATCTTTCTTTCTTTCTTTCTTTCTTTCTTTCTTTCTTTCTTTCTTTCTTTCTTTCTTTCTTTCTTTCTTTCTTTCTTTCTTTCCTCACCCCTCCACCCTCTCTCTCCACCCACCCACAAACACTAAGAGAGCAGGGAGGAGAGCAGAAGCAATGGGGGCAATAGGTGGTAAAAGAAGGATGATTGTGCTTCCATCACAGGGCCAGCCCACAGATGAGGCAAGGTGAGGTGACCGACCGCCTCAGGCGGCAGGATACACAGGGGCAGTGGATCCTATTGTAGATCTTTATTCCCCTCTTGTTCCTGATTTAGATCTTCATTCACCCCTTCTTCCTGGGTGAGGAGGAGGACGCCATGTTGTGGTTCAGCTTAGGTGCCAAAATGTTTTGGGCCAGTGTGGTGTAGTGGTTAAGAGCAGTAGACTCATAATCTGGTGAACCAGGTTCGCTTCCCCGCTCCTCCACATGCAGCTGCTGGGTGACCTTGGGCTAGTCACACTTCTCTGAAGTCTCTCAGCCTCACTCACCTCACAGAGTGTTTGTTGTGGGGGAGGAAGGGAAAGGAGAACGTTAGCCGCTTTGAAACTCCTTTGGGTAGTGATAAAGCGGGATATCAAATCCAAACTCCTCCTCCTCCTCCTCCTCCTCCTCCTCCTCCTCCTCCTCCTCCTCCTCCTCCTCTTCTTCTTCTTCTTCTTCTTCTTCTTCTTCTTCTTCTCCACCACAAAGATGGAGTGGAGTCCCGCCAGAGAGGGCAGTGACAGGAAAGCAGTAGCAGCACATCAGCCAGACCATGCAGGAGGCAAGAAGGCAGTGGGAAGGCATTAGCCAGACCATGCTGGCATTGTCCCTAGAGTGCTCAAACATGCAAATAGGGAGAACAGCAGAATCTGAGCCTATGAGTGTAACTGTGTGTGTTGCTCAGGGAGACTTGGAGGCCATCTTGGGCACTGGACCAGAGTTTTCCCATCTTCACTTTACAACAAGTCAGTATAATGAGCTCTGCAGGGCATAAATCAGGGTTACTTGGAAGACTTTGACCAAACTGCGGGAGGCAGTGGAAGACAGGAGTGCCTGGCGTGCTCTGGTCCATGGGGTCATGAAGAGCCGGACACGACTAAACGACTAAACAACAACAACAATTTGGAAGATTTTGGAAGTAAACAGAACTCAGTGCAAAACTCATAAACTCAGGGATGGATACGGAAGGAAAGACCAGTCAAACCAAACTACTCAAAAGGAATGGCGATGTACCCCATAAAGAGAGCACAGCACACTCACTAGAAGCTAGAGACTAGAAAGCTCAAGCAGATATATGACAAAATGTTTCTGGTGTGCTTTTGGAAAAGCATAGCTTTATGGTTTCTTTTCTCAAAAATGCAACTCAAAGTGAAAGTGTTGGGGGAGAGGGACGAGTCGGAATAGTAGGTGGTAAACAAGCCTTGCTGAAAATTTCTTCTATCTGAAAGTCACACATATTTACATAATCTTTTTTCTCCCTCTATTAGGCTATTGAGTGGGTTGTGATCGTCTATTTCTCAAGTCAAATTACTTTTGAAGTGGGTGCCTATGTAAGAAGCTTTTCCTAGGAGCAGACTTAAATCAAAATGCTGTTCAATGCAGTGGAATGAAAATTGTAGACGAGAGAAAAATCAGAGGCAAGCCACTCCAAACCACCCAACTATGGTTTTTCTTTTTCTTTTTCTTTTTTTAAAAAAATAAACATAGCAGATACATTCTTTAGGAGCAAAATGTTGCTGGAATACTTCCATGAACTTTACTTGCATGTTTGTGTGTGAGAATTCTCAGCAGCTTTAGTGGCACTCTAAAGAGCTGAGTTAGTTCTTTAGTTTATTTCATATTTCTTTATGGTACTGTTTAATTCAAAAAATTTCCAGGGCAGTTTTAATAACAAATAAAAACAGAATGGCAGCACAAGATACCGTATTTTTCGCTCTATAAGACGCACCAGACCACAAGACGCACCTAGTTTTGGGAGGAGGAAAACAAGAAAAAAAATATTCTGAATCTCAGAAGCCAGAACATCAAGAGGGATCGCTGCGCAGTGAAAGCAGCAATCTCTCTTGCTGTTCTGGCTTCTGGGATAGCTGCGCAGCCTGCATTCACTCCATAAGACGCACACACATTTCCCCTTACTTTTTAGGAGGGAAAAAGTGAGTCTTATAGAGCAAAAAATACGGTATGTGTTTATAGCAGGCCTATCTACGGTGCTTGGAGACAGTCAGTCAGGTTGGGTATCCACAGCAATGACCAGAGGAGAAATGACTGCTGGGAGCAGCACAGAGAGAAGAAGCACCCTGGTGCATCTACACCGGTGAAACGGGACACCTTCATCTGCCCCAGCTGCAATAAAACATGTCTGTCCTATATTGGTCTCTACAGCCATGTAACCATGCACTTTTTGGATCAACACCTGAGTTGGGCAGTGCTGACTACGGAAGAGGAAGAAGTGCATTCAGTTTCCATTTTAATGTAAATCTACCTAATTCACACTTGTGGAGCCAATCCATAAACCGAAACGCAGCTAATCCATCAAAATTCACACTTTATCGAATTTTGCAATCAAAAGATGTGCGCAGACAGAGGGTTAGAGTCACAGGTACACAAACATGTGTATATTTGTGAAAACAATATAAAAAATATTTGTATGAGGGGAAAGCTTTCAGAAATAAAAGTGTAAGGAGAAATGCAAACAAATGTGTATGCAATTTCATATTGTTGTGTGTTTTTTAAAAAAGTTTGCAAACTGATGCAGAAACGTGACTAATTTGGATATAAGAATGGACAAAGGAGAAACCGAGAGAAACTGAAATGGACATATCCATCCATTTCTGGTGTTAAGTAGGCCCACCCCAGTGGGCTTGCAGTGTGGTGTGCCCATCCCCTGAGGTCCGTGCTTACAGCAAACACATCTTCATGGAGGAAGGCTTACTGCCTACTTACAGGTAGGTGAGAGAGAAAGCACCCGCATGTTAGGTGTTCTGAATAATGCGGATGCAAATGCTGTATGCTCAAATGCTTTCTATGGCAGATGTTTGCACTGTACTCAGAGGCTTCAGGGGGGCGACACAAAGCAGTGGGGCAGGCGACCCATGGCATCATCTTCCTCCAGTGCATTTATTCCTGGTCTTTGCATTTCAACTGACATGAGCGCAAAATCCCACAGGATTAATGTGCTAAAGCATGTTGTTTTAAATTTCCTTTGACGTTAAGCCCTCATTTTGAGACTGCTTGACATTTCATAGAAAATATGACCTTGGCTTTTCCATCTCATCGAGTAGCATGCAGGAGGACAGAAACAACGGCATCCTTTCCAATACAGCTGGGACCATATATATACCTTTACTGGAATCCCAGAATAAAAGCCAATTTACAATATATTATATGCACAGCCCTTGTGCCGATGCATCTCCTTGGCAGCTGAAATGCCCAAAGGATGGCATGCCAAGGCATTGGCCCTTATTGTACATGTGGAAAAATTGAAGAGCATCCCCTTAAGTTGAAAAAAAACAGTAGCTTTAGGGCACACAGAAGGGAGCACTTCTTCATGTGGCACATAATTAATGCATAACACTCAATGGCACAAAATAGTGTGCTTCCTTTCAGAAAGTGTTAGATGTATGCATAAAGGATGCCATCACAATCCAAACTTCTATATGCAATCTAATGCCGATCTAGAATTCTTCCCTACATTGGAGTCTTCATTTATTAATGTATACATTTATTAATATACACTCTGCTTTTCTACCACGTGTCTCACAGTGGCTTATGAAAAATTAAAAACATACAGTGTACACAATTTCAGACATAAATTATAGTGTTATAGGGCAGAACATCAGAGCAACACTCAGGGCACAAAGGCCTCCTGAAATAAAACGGTTCTAACCTGGTAAAGGAAACTTAGCAGAGACAGTGCCTACTTGATTTCTAATGGGAGGGAGCTCCATAAATTTGAACCTGTTGTCAGGAGCTCGTCCTGCACTCGAGTAGGACCCTGGCAGAGACACATGCCCAACTGGCATGTTCTCTCCCTCCTGGTTGATCGTTTGGGAGCTTCAAAAGCTTTCTTTTGCCCAAACATCACAGCGACCGATGCCAACAGACATTGACACACTTAGGGATCAGCAGAGTCTTAGCAGCTTGCGTGACAGACGTCAGCAACTCAGCATTTTGGCTAATCTACTTTACATATAAACACACACGGAGCACTGCAACATGGCTCCCTCTCTCTCTAGCATCAGACAGCAAAGAGAAAAAGAACAAAGGACAATAGTCCCACTTCACAGAACACAGTAACACAAACATCCTGTCTCCGTCACTTCCCACTCTGTGGAGTCAAAACATAAACTGTCATGTGATAGACAAAAATCCCATGACAGCAATCGTGGAGCAGGAATTCTAACACCTAGTACAGTGGTACCTCGGGTTACATACGCTTCAGGTTACATAAACTTCAGGTTACAGATTCCGCTAACCCAGAAATAGTACCTCGGGTTAAGAACTTTGCTTCAGGATGAGAACAGAAATCGTGCTCCGGCGGCGCGGCAGCAGCAGGAGGCCCCATTAGCTAAAGTGGTGCTTCGGGTTAAGAACAGTTTCAGGTTAAGAACGGACCTCTGGAACAAATTAAGTACTTAACCCGAGGTACCACTGTACCCTGAAGGCACAACTCCTCCCAAACAGGAGTTGTGTGGTTGGTCCATGGTGGACCACTAGTAGTGATCCTCAAGATGATCTCAGCAATCAGCTTGGGGCATATGGGATGTGGTGGAGATAGTGTGTCCTCCTGGGCCTAAATTCTGCAGCTTTGTACACGTATGCAAGAATCTTTAACCTGGCCCTGTACCATACAGAGCCAGTGCAGAAATGAGGCTATAAAAGGCCATTCTTGAAACATCCAGGCAAATTGCAGAAGGTATTTGTCAAATAAAATTGTGTATATAAATATATTTGCCCACCTCTACTGCATCACCAGGGGCCCAACGGGGCCTATAGGCCAAACTGCCCATAGATCTCAGATTTGGACCCTGACCTGGCATGGTGGGGTGTGTGAGCACCTCAGGCGTACAGCACCTTACAGCACAGAAGCGATGAACATGTTCCTTCATCAAATATTATACAGGACGTTCAAATGCAGGGTGTGTTGCTCACTTACGAATCTATTGTCAGCTTTTTGATGTCAGGTTTAAAGCTGCCCTGGGGGGGTGGTCCAGAGTATCGACTATCTTCCTTCTGCCCCAAAAGGGCCACGGAAAATTTGGTGCCTTTGCAAAATGAGTCACCTGGATTCCTCAAGCTGGAATGGAATGCCTGTCTGCCGTCTCAAGGTATTTGCCCTTCCATTTTATCAAGACTATCTTGCGCTGAGAAGATGATATGTTTTTCACTGAGAGGTATGAATATCATTGAGTCTGTCGTCTGATTGCACAGCATGGAATCGTCATTGGGATGCTGCAAGAGATGAAAGGAATGTGTAGCTGAGGAAATGGGTTGACATTGCTTCGCCTGCAGGGATGTTTGTTCTGCACGAGGCTATCTAATTTATGGCTGACAAAAAGAAGAAGAAGAAGAAGAATAGGAAGGAAAAAAGCAAGACACTCTTCTGCTGATTTCTGTCATCTTTAACTTCCAAATTTATTGCTTTATTTCTCAGAGAGGCAAAAAGAAAGCTGTTTCGTATGACTGAAATTAATAAGATAGCAGAACATGGAATTAGATCAGAAACTCTGCTAAAAGGTGAATCCATTATCATAAATGACTAGTAGAGAACCGTTTTGTTTTTTGGCTAATGCAACTGACTTGCCGTGATAGACTTGGAAGGCTAAAAAATGTCATTTTAAACAAAAGCTAAGCATACTGGGTGGTCTGTCGTGTAGTAAATTGCTGTGGTGATTGCCAAACCATTGATCATTATGCCTTGCAATTTATTTATGTTTAGATCATGCATACATCTGCTGACCCACCAAGCTAAATGCAGCCTACTGTGGGATTGATGAAATTCCTGTTCTTGCTTCTAGCACACAGGGAGGTTTGCGAAGCACCTAAAAGGCCACAAGAAAAAGCTGTATTCAGTCTGGCGGGTCACAAATTGTACTGGCCTGGTTTCGATTATTACTTTCGTTTATCTGGCAAATAACAATGGGTTAAAACTGCACATATGAAGCACCAGATAACACTGTGTGGGTTTTAACTTGGCTGATTTATCAGTGTTGCGTTCCCCTAAAATTCCTCTTGATAAGAGACTGAACACAGGCTGAAATTACACATGACATGGTGTTATGTGCATGTACAGGAGTGGCTCATTGGATGGTTCAAAGCTGCTACGCTAGGTTCCAAGCAGGTGGGTTGCTGTTGTGTAAAAATCAGCTGACGAGTGGCATTTTTAAAAAGTAGCTGGAAGAGAGTGGATTAAGCAATGGCAAAGTTAGTTAGAGCGTTGTGCTGATGACGCCAAGGGTGCAGGTTCAAGCCCCATATGGGACAGCTGCATATTCCTGGATTGCTAGGGGTTTGAACTAGATGAGCCTCAGAGTCTCTTCCAGTTCTACAATTCTATGGTTCTATGAATTCCACCTGCCACCAGTTAGGTCTTTTGTTCAATTCTTCACCCTTCCATAACACTCTCTGTCTGCCTCCTGCCTCTTGTCTCTTACAGATCATATATATGTTGCTCTCTAGTAATTCAGTCCTTAAATCAGGCTTCCTGAACTCAGTGCCCTTTGGATGTTGCTGTGCTACAGCTCCCACTGTTCCTAAACGTTGGTCATGCTGGCTTGGACTGATGAGCCTTGTAGTTGAAAACACATAGAGCGTGCCATGTTGGAAAAGCCTGGTTTAAATACTACAGAGGACCATTTTCGCAGGACTCACTTGAACTCTTTCCTGAGGTATTCTAGCTATTTTCTGCTATGACCTTCCATGGATTGATCCAGCAAGCTTGCTTCTCCCCAGGCAGATGCTTAGCTTTGGGAATGGGGTGATGGATAACAACCCATGTTGGTTGTCTTTAAAATGTACCTATTCATTTGTCAACTCTTCAGAGAATGTTTCATTTCCCATTTCCACTGGCAGCCCTGTTTTGTCTCTTGCCTTTTCTGACAACTTGAAACCGCGGCTTCTGTTTGAAGTAAGGGAGGCAATAGATAGCCTCTCACACCTCTGTCATGGACGCATTGTCATCTTTCCAGCTATCGAGGCATACAACACTGGGGTCAGCTTTGAGCCAGTCCTTCCTTTGTCCTACTCCATCTGGGTCATAATTGCAAACTGCAACCTCTCCTTCTCTCTCCTCAGCAATTCTAAACACCACACTTAGTTCCTCTCTGTATGTCATCTGCTCTTCAAACTCTTGACCAAGCCATGGTCCCAATTTTCCCCTAGGCTGCTATTATAACTTCCTCTTTGATGACCTCACATTAGATTGACTCTCGCCACTCAAGTGCCAAAGCTGCTGTTAAAATCATATTTTTGTCTATTGCCACAGCAACGCTTCTCAGAACATGCGAGCATAAGAGGATCCTGTCTGCTGGATCAGGTCAAAGACCCATCTAATTCTGCTCCCATGGTGGCCAATCAGTTGTTTATGGAAAGCCTGACAGCAAAACCTGAGTGGAACTGTGCTCTGCCCAATTGTGGTTCCCAGAAAATTGTATTCAGGAGCTGCGTCCATCTGTGGAGATAGAACACCAGGACTAGCAAGCTAGTTCTCCATAACGAAGCAGCATGGATAACTGCCTCTATTCATGAGGAAACATAGGGATCAGTGGAGAACATCCGGGAGTTCCAGGGACCTCTACTGCCATGGGACATATGCTTGAAACCTTCTAGCTTATATGGAAATGCTGTACTTAAGGTGTTAGCCTAGACTGCAACTATTTATGAGGGGCAGCTTTGGGTATCAGAGCCCTCTGAGGGGTGTCCTTCCAGGTGGCAATGCGCATCCTGCACTGTGAAAAGGGTATTTCTTTCTCCAGTCCTCACATCTCATCCTGTCTCCTGTCCTCACTCGTTTTGCCTCAACAATAGGGTTAACAATAGAGAGGCCCAGCTCTCATAGCAACTTTTCCGCTTGTTTGTCATCAGTGGCTACTAGCAATTTCCATTTGTGCTGCACAATCAATCTAAAGGGAAACTTCCAGCAAATGGGGGTCTCTACCTCCTGTAAAAGTGATGTAAAAAGGTAAAAGGTAAAGGACTCCTGGACGGTTATGTCCAATCAAAGGCAACTATGGTGTGTGACGCTCACCTCGCTTTCAGGCCGAGGGAGCCGGCGTTTGTCCACAGACAAATGTGGCCAGCATGACTAAGCCGCTTCTGGGGAAACGGGACACCGTGATGGAAACCAGAGCACACAGAAACGCCATTTACCTTCCCGCCACCTATTTATCGACTTGCACTGGCGTGCTTTTGAACTGCTAGGTTGGCAGGACCTGGGACAGAGCAACGAGATCTCACTCCGTCACGCAGATTCAAACCACTGACCTTCTGATCAGCAAGCCCAAGAGGCTCAGTGGTTTAGACCACAGCGCCACCCACGATGTGAATGATGTAAATGGCCAGAAAGACTAGCACATTTTAAATGGTTCTGAACAGATATCCTGATATATTTCAAGCTTTGCATGGCCATATTTGATTTCAAATAAATTGTGTACTGCTTTGTACACTTTGTTGTGACATGAACATGTTCAAAACTGACAACTAAGCCCTGGGAGATGCCTTCAAAACAGGGCCTTTGCCCCAAAATGTGTTGGGCTCTCTCTGCAGCTTCTGAAACCAGAATAATCCCGATGTTTGAGACCTTTATCCAACCTATGATAAATGAAGGGACATCCCTCCCTCCTCTTCCTCGGTAAATTTCTCCAGTGAATATTGCTCTGGTTATCACAATTTTCCTGCTCCTCCAGCCACAGCTTGTTATTACAGGTCACCATCTTTAACCTCTTAAGTTTCTTTTGATTCGCTCTACTCATATTCAGTGCAGTGTTAGCTTTCTGGGCAATGTCAGTTAATTGCAAGGAAACTCTCTCCTTCTTATTCTCCAGGGGTTGCAATGCAGCAGACCAGTCTAATGCAAGTGCTTGTCTTAGTTTAGACACATATCCATCCTTGTCCCTGGTGCCTGGCATAGAACATGTAAGTTTCCTGCCCCTGCGTACTTTAGGACTGCCCCATGCCATGTCAATCTCCTTGACGCATCCTGACAGCTCAGGAGAGTCTAGGGCAATTTCTCTGTCAATAATGACTCTAGGAATTTTAGCTTTCTTCCACTGTTTTATCTGCCTCATTACCTTCTGAATGATGTTATTTTGTGCAGTCACTATGCCTTTCAGCAATTCTTGATGAGTTGGAAATCCCATAGTTTAGGAAGTCTCAGTTCTAAGCCAGCATTTCACACACACTCTCCCCTGCTGATTTCCCACTTGAAGCTGCAGCCTAGGTAAATATTATTATTATTATTATTATTATTATTATTATTATTATTATTATTATTAACTGCAGTCTGGTTCAGATGTAACAGGAAACCATAGTTTCTTGCTAAGAAAATGCAACTTGAGCTCAAATGCACTTCCTTTCTCACCTCTCTCCATCCCCTTTTACGCATGAGGGGAATAAGTACAGTGGTACCTCCTTGAGCTTGTTTGGAGGTTCTACTTTTTTTTGTATGCTGCTTCTTGTGTTTTGTGTATTGTTCTTTTTCGATATTTTTCGTGTTGTTGTTGTGTGGAAAATACTAATAAAATTTATTATATATGTATAAAAATAAGTACAGTGGTACCTCAGCTTAAGAACTTAGTTCGTTCTGGAGGTCCCTTCTTAACCTGAAATTGTTCTTAACCTGAGGTACCACTTTAGCTAATGGGGCCTCCCACTGCCGCCACACCACCACCGCACAATTTCTGTTCTCATCCTGAAGCAAAATTCTTAACCCAAGGTTCTATTTCTGGGTTAGTGGAGTCTGTAACCTGAAGCATCTGTAACCCTAGGTACCACTGTATTCCATTTTCAGTTTGCAACAAACCAATTTCTCATCTTGTTGACATATGAGAAACTTATTTTCAGGCCACAATGATTAATAACAAACAATAGTTTCAGAACCCACTTTGTTAGCCACCTGTGGTTTGAACAAACCACTGTTTCCTGGAATACCCACCACTTTGGGTATAATAGGAAGCTGTGGTTTGTTCCAAACCACAAATTTAACTTCCTCCCTGTGCATGTGAAGGTGGAAAGAAGGGAACAAAAAAGTACAGAAATCCAAGGCTCATTGCAGGACTTTTCCATAATAGGAAAATAGGGTTTCCCATTATGCCTGAGCTGTGCATATTTGTGATTGAATGTCATGTATAGTTTTAGCCTCAGTTGCACAGTCCTGTGCTTCTAGTGGTTCTCTTCCACCAGCTACATTATGAATAACTCCACTGAAGTTTTCTAGCATGCCATTTATTTCCATACTTTAGATAAAGTAAATTTAACATTTGTCTCTTCAGATTCAATGACTGTGAATAAAATCAAAATTTTCTTTCCCCGTGCCCCTTTCGAACTCTAATTAAATTTTCCTTTCTCCCACGTTCTGCTCATTTTCTTCCTCTAGAAAGATACATTTTCTTGTGTCTTCTGAAAATTAAGGTCATCTTTCTTGTTTTAATATTGTGCTTTTCATTTTCTTTCAATTTGTTGTCTGAATAAACACCATCAAGTCAGTGGTGATGATATATGTTGATTTTGAAAACTCAGCCGATTCTTTCCCACCCACACAATCATAGTCTGAAGTTACATTTCTAAAACTTTGCATCTTGGTTTGAAGATGCAAGGAAGGTTGTAGGGAGAGTGTGGTGCAGTGCCTGGAGAAGAGGTGAACTTCAAGAGGACCATTGAACCAGGAAAAGATGGATCATGTTTTTATATGCCGTATTTTTCGCTTCCTAAGACACACCTGACCATAAGACGCACCTAGTTTTTAGATGGGGAATGCAAGGAAAAAAATATTCTTTAAAGGGAGTGCTGAGCAGAGCCTGTATGCATCCCTGTCAGTGACGGGCGTCCCTTCTCCCTTCTCGGGGAAAAGCCCCCAAGTGCCACACACACGCTCCGCGCGGCTCTTTAAAGGCAGCGCGGCTCTTGGGGGCTTTTCCGGGAGGTGGGGGAAGGGACTGGGGGGGCTAAGCCAGAAGCTTGAACAGCAAGAGGGAGCAGCCATCCCTCTTGCTGTTCTGGAGTAGCCGTGCGAAGCCTCCTCAGGGCAGCGGGATGAAGTTCTCAGAATGGTTTTAATGGTAAAACCATGTGACAGTTTAAAGCAGCCTGAAATGAAACCCTTTTAAATTCAGGGTTGAGCAGAAGGTTGGAGAATGATCCACTGACCTACCATGAGGTCAACAAGGTAGATCGACAAGAGTTTCTGATTCCCAATTGGTTGCAGCAGCAAAAGGGATTCTGCCATCCATCCTAGCAGGTCATTGTAGTGAGTGCATGAGCCACTATGAGCCATGTCCTGAGCCACTATTTCACATGTGGGTCCACCCCCATTTCAGCGATTATTTTACATCTGCCTTCATCTGGTGGATCTCAGAACTCCAGAAAAAAAAGACCCAAGGCATATTCTTCAAGTCCAAAGTCTGTCTACTCCCTCATTACGGTTTATCTCCCCGTTTCTCCCTTGAACAATGATGTTCTCTGAGTCTTGTAGGCTTCACTGGCCAGATGGTATCAATGCCCTTTGGCTTTCAGAACTCTCAGTGGTGGAGGCTGTTGGAAATTTGGGGGGCGGATGTCCGAGAGAGAGAGAGTGGTGTCAAAAATCCTCTCCCCGGTCCTCCTGCTACTACTCTGCTAATTCCAGCCGTGACCACAGGGGATTTGCCCCTCCCCTGCTCCAGAAGTATGTTTCCAAAGTACCAGGTCTGGGCAACACAAGATGCATGCTCATAAGCTCCATTATTTAGTTGTTGCTTTAGGCGTTTTCACACCTGAAATGAAAAGACAAATTGGCACGCCATATTTAAGTGCCTGCAGCAGAAACGGAAGGCAGGGAAATCACAACACACACACAAACACCCCTTGGCTTGGAATCTACCACGGCAGGTGACTGTTTTGACGTCCGTTGCAGTAAATCTGGTCTGGCTGCTTTTACAGTGTCTGAACTGAACTATAAAGTGGTGCTAGTGAAAACCTCCATGTCTGAATGGGCCAAGTGCAGTTGCCTGTGTGAATTTTGTCCTCCTCTGTTTGCTACTTATGATTAGAAGCTCATTTTCACGCTCTGAGGAGAGGTGCATAAGAACCTTAACATGTTCTTCAAGGTGCCGGATTTGTACCTTTTGAATTTGTCTCGTGTGCTTCTCCTTAACGACAATGCAGAAGGATAAATATTTTAATAATCCTATTACTTGGTGCAGAAGGAGGTCAATGCTAGCTACTGAAGTGTTATTTTAAACTGTGCCAGTGGGCGACTGCAGCATCTGCATATAAGCTTGCCAGGGAAGAGCACTGCTTTGATGCTCATCAAATGGGGAACACAAAAATGGGATTTCTTAAAACACACACACATACACGCACACCAAATATCATTTTAAACATAATGTAAGTTCATAATTGGGTGTGTGTGTGTGTGTGTGTGTGAGAGAGAGAGAGAGAGAGAGAGAGAGAGAGAGAGAGAGTCTGCACAAAAGAGAGATAGCTGGGATAGTATAGCAGCAAACTCCTACGGGCTGTGTGGGCTTTGGCCCCCACAGTAAAATATCTAAAGGGGCTGGGCCCCCACAAAGTTGATGCGCATTCCCACTCAAATGGTGTGTGCGCACTGCACCTTTTAAAAAAATGCTTTATTGAAATAAAAAAGAAATAGCAAACAAAAGTTCATCCAAAAAAGTAAAAACAGTAATATATGTTACATCAGATCACGATAAATTTTATTATGTCTATAATGACTGCCTGTCACTCCATCATGCCTCCACTACTTATTTTGTCTAATACACTATTCATTTTCCTTTGTTTATTTTCATTAATGACTTATTATCCTATAAGTTCCCACGATATCACATAAATCATTCAAGGCCTGCCAATGACGTCATGTTATCACAATGTTCCTTAAGGTATTTTTTTTATACATGTCCCATTGTCTAATAAAAGTTTGATCACTATGACCTCTCAGTTTCCCAGTCACTTTTGCCAACTCAGCATATTCTAAGAGTTTGCTTTGCCATTCCAGTTTGGTCAGGATTTCCCCCCTTTTCCAATTTGTAGAAATTAGTCCTCTTCCTGCTACCGTGGCATACAGGAATATATCCCTCACTTTTTAAGGTATGTCTGTTCCTAGTATTCTCTGGGGGTTTTTTTGTTTTTTTTTTAAGGAGATCTTAAACATTCTTTTGAGCTTCTTATAGACTACATCCCAAAATTTCTTTCCTTCCTTACACGTCTGTCACTGTGTGTGCACTGCATCATGTGATCAATTACCTAGGGCGGGGCTTACCTGCACTGAATGAAGTCTTATCTGAAGTTCAAACCTTCAAGACCTTGCAGTTGGGTTGTTCTGAAGTTTATGATCTCATCTCTTCTAACACGTGCCTGTACTTTAGTCCAATTAAGCTCCAATTAACAGGAGAACCTCTGCTTCTTAATGGCAGCATTGGAGAGTTTTCGGCCGACGAAGAGCTTTTGCACTCAATGCCTCCATGCCGGAGTGAGAGCCAGGTACTGAAGTGAACTGTGAGTGAAACCCATTCTCCCTATCCCTGGGGAAAATTTGCAAGGATGATTACCCTCAATCATGCTTGTTTTTCCTTCACCAATGATCTCCCACTGTTGGGGCTGCCTCCATTAAGGCAGAGCGGAACCAGAAGCCTCGTAGCAACAATAATTAGTCCTTTGTACGCCCATCAGCTGGAAATTGGAACTGAGCACCTGCTTTATGCCAAATCAAACTATTGGTCCATCTGTCTCAGTATCGTGTACAATGATTGGCAGCTGCCCTCCAGGGTTTTAACAGGAAGGGGCATTTGCCAATTTCTCCTAGACATGCCAAGGATTGAAGCTGGGTTTCTTTAGCATGGAAAAGCATGCCTCTAGCACAGAGCTGCAAATTACTTGCCTATCCAATAGCGAGGCATCATTCTTCAATATTCTCCCTCATACTTTAACTCAATGTAAGTCTTAAGGCCAAACAACAAACTCCTACACAGTTTCAGGGGAATATGTCTTCAAGGGCATGAAATAAAGTGTGTTTTAAAGGCCTACACAAATGGTCTTTTCTTTGATTTATTTCGACATATTGATCTCCCCGAGTTAGAAACCTTTTCTCTGAAAGTATTAACAACAGAGTTGTGATCCTTAAAATTTTATGTCTGTAACCGTGATCAAGCATCCACTCAGGCTGAGTCTGAATTCAAGAACCAGAAACAGCCCGTTCCTTAAGCTTGCTTTTCCTCAGGCATCTGAGAGCTTAAAGCACTCTTAAATGTGAAGAAAAACATGAGAGGACATGTTCTCCACAGTCTCCACCCTATTTGGCTGTTCAAGCAGCATGTTGAATTGGAAGTACAGGGGGATGGGTGTACAGCATCCACTGCCATCATCCCCACTGGTTTTCAACCTGTGTGCCATGGGGTGCCATGAATGATGGTCAGGGGTGCCACGGGCAACACTGGCCTCTGTCCCTCTTTCCTTCCCTCCCTTCCTCTGACGTCTCTTGC
The DNA here is from genome assembly GCF_965112155.1 of Podarcis liolepis. NCBI lineage: Eukaryota > Metazoa > Chordata > Lepidosauria > Squamata > Lacertidae > Podarcis > Podarcis liolepis. The sequence continues at coordinate 26,039,052 of NC_139557.1, read as the reverse complement.
ATCTTTGCCTCCCAAAGGATTGCACAACTGTTTGTTACAGCACTGGCTTCAAGGTCTCCAGGCAAGTGGTGCCTCTGGGGCTGGCCAGGGGATGCTCCCCTGGCCACTGTGGGAAGACAGCTATCTTTGGGGTGGGGGGGGGCAGCTCAGAGACCAGGGGCTGCAGCTGGACTGAGGACTCCCTAGGAGATGGGAGAGGAGAGGAGGCTGAGGGAACACTCCACAAGGGGAGGGTGTTTGAAAAAGGGTGAGAGGCTGCCAGCTCTGCAGACAAGGGGTGACCTAACTGGTCCTATCACCTCCTGGCAAATAGAAGGGGAAGAAATGGAGGCAGTGAGAGATTTTACTTTCTTGGGCTCCATGATCCCTGCAGATGGTGACAGCAGCCACGAAATTAAAAGACGCCTGCTTCTTGGGAGAAAAGCAATGACAAACCTAGAGAGCATCTTAAAAAGCAGAGACATCAACAAAGGTCTGTATAGTAAAAGCTATGGTTTTCCCAGTAGTGATGTATGGAAGTGACAGCTGGACCATAAAGAAGGCTGATCATCGAAGAATTGATGCTTTTGAATTATGGTACTGGAGGAGACTCTTGAGAGTCCCATGGACTGCAAGAAGATCAAACCTATCCATTCTGAAGGAAATCAGCCCTGAGTGCTCCCTGGAAGGACAGATCATGAAGCTGAGGATCCAATACTTTGGCCACCTCATGAGAAGAGAAGACTCCCTGGAAAAGACCCTGATGTTGGGAAAGATGGAGGGCACAAGGAGAAGGGGACGACAGAGGATGAGAAGGTTGGACAGTGTTCTCGAAGCTACCAACATGAGTTTGACCAAAATGCAGGAGGCAGTGGAAGACAGGAGTGCCTGGCGTGCTCTGGTCCATGGGGTCACAAAGAGTCAGACATGACTAAATGACTAAACAACAACAACACCAACACCATAATGGCGGGGGGGGGGGCATGGCAGTAAAGAGTTGCCAGGAGCTCTATTTAAAAAACCCCGGAGTCATACTTATTGAGTTTATTAACAAACGACATACCCAAGGACAAAAGGAATATATTTTTATATATAACCGCAGCCGCAAGAATACTTATGGCAAAATATTGGAAAACAGAAAAAGTACCACAAATGACAGAATGGCAAGTTAAGATTTATGAGTTTGCCGAGATGGCAAAAATGACTGCATCAACCAGGGGCTGCTCCAATCAAAACTTCTATACAGAATGGGAATGCAACTGGGCTCCTGAGCCCCCACAGGGGTGCCACAGAAAGAATGTTGTTGGTCAAGGGAGCCGTGGACCCAAAAAGGTTAAAAAAACCTCTGTACTACCCTATGCTTCCTGGCAAGGCCAGCTTTCCAGTTGCACAGAGGTTGCTAGTCCCTTTTAGCTCAATGTAGTTAGAAGCCTCTTTCTGACCTTTGTATCTCATGAGTGGATGTTGGGGGGCAGGTCTTGTTTGTGAAATCCCACTGCCCTCTTTCCACATTCACTTTGAGCACCTATATGTCAGATCTATGCAAGTGTTGATCGTGCCTTTGGCCACTGTTGAGCCAAGTACTGGCTAATATGACTTGTTTCGGCATTGGATTGAAAGATGGGCTATAAGATAGCCCTCTCCAGATGCTGGGCTATAAAGGCGTGGAAACTTTTCATGTTGTGGCGAGGGTTAAAAGGAATGGAGGCCAGGATGAAATAGCACCACCCTTTAGTTCTGGTTTTGTTAGAGAAGCCTGGAACAGATGGCACATTTGAATAGGAAATGTTACATTCCGCAAGAAAATAAATTTTACCTCAGGCAGACAAGGCACCACTTGGTAGCTGCTTGCCATTCTGATTAGCATTACACAAGATGTGTAAATGTGGTGTTTAAATACAATGGGCTAATTTTAATAGGGTCTTAAAAATGCATTTATTCATTTCAGGTGTTGCAATGGTATAAAGAGGGTTGTGCTGGCACTGTTCCTTTAACAGACTAAGGTGCTTTAAAGCATCTCTGGAGTCCTGTTTGAAATGCAGATTTCAGGTGAATTCTTTCAGCTCTTAGAGTACTTTAAATGCTATAGAGAGAGGGTTTCATTTAAACTGTTTGCATGTGCATGCCAGAGCGAGCGGATAACAAAAATTTACAAAACATATACAAAATGAGAATAATAAAAAAACAGCTGGAGACAGAATGTACTCTTTTAACATGTAATTTTCATTGTTACTAATACTATACTGGCTTTTTTGTATCCCTTTCTAGAGAGATGTGTGCTTGCCTGATGTGAGGACTGCAGTGGGTTCTCTCCTGAGGAAAGAGGTGGAAATCCCATTTGCATGTTATCACCCCATATCCTCCAATATTTCTCTGATGAAAATAGGGACGTCCCATTCCACAATGTTAATTTTACTATTTATATCCTACACATCTTACTGGGTTGCCCCAGCCACTCTGGGCAGCTTCCAACATATAATAAAATGTAATAAAACATTAAACATTAAAAAACACCCTTCCCTTTACAGGATTGCCTTCAGACGGTTCAGGGGGATTGGATAACTCCATACCCTACAACATTGATCCAATGAAAATAGGGACATCCTAAGGAAAAGTGGGACATTCCAGGATTAAATCAGAAACCAGGAAGGCTTCTCTAAATCAGGGACATCCATGGAAAATAGGGATTGCCTCGGCCCAGTATACCTGAAGGAGCCTCTCCACCCCCCATCGCTCAGCCCGGACACTGAGGTCCAGTGCCAAGGGCCTTCTAGTGGTTCCCTCACTGTGAAAAGTGAGGTTACAGGGTACCTTCTCGGTAGTGGTGCCTCCTCCCATCAGATGTCAAAAGAAATAAACAACTATCTGACTTCTAGAAGACATCTGAAGACAAGTCCTGTTTAGGGAAGTTTTTAATTTTTGATGTTTTATTGTGTTTTTAATATTCTGTTGGGAGCTGCCCAGAATGGTTGGGGAAACACAGCCTGATGGGCAGGTATAAATAAATTATTATTATTAGGGATATTTGGAGGGTCTGTCACCCAGAGCCTAATCAATATAAAACACAACCTGTCTGCTCTACCTCTTTCAGTCCTTGAGGGTAAGAGACAAAATGTTCCAGGCCTCCTTCTCCAGAAAGAAAGAAACCGCCAGAAGAAACACCACGTCCCCAGGATGCACACCACACCCCTACAGGCAGCGCGCCATGCCCCCGGAACGCGCGCCACCCCCACCCCCGCCTGCTCTCCACCCCCCAGTGCCGGAGCATGAAGCTCCGCCACTGCCCATCACCAGTGGGCACCCCCCCAAAAAACAACAACAGAGGGAACACAGCCCAAGACACATAAGGGCTTCTCTGTTTCTCTGTTTGGGCATAATCATTTTTAAAAATGGTGGGGGAACATTTCATCCAAGTTTGCCACATGTGTTTAAATGCTTTGAATGTATAAGGGCTAAAGTTCTGTGAATGGACTCTATAATTAAAATTGTTTCAGGCAGAATAACTGGGGGCCATCAACTTTGTAAATACTATATAGCCATAATTTACGTCCACACGGCAAGGGGTGGTCCTTGATTATTCCAAAGCAGGGATGCTCCATGCTGTACTAGATACAACCCCCTACGGTCACAGAATGCCAGATTCTATTCACAATTACTCATAAATTAACAGTTCTAATTGCCGAGTCATATTTCTTTAGCAGTAAGTGAGGCTGCATGCAGTCAGGCTTGTAAGAAAGATCTTAACTTTATTAAGCCATAAAAATCTCTTTATTAAGCTGTTCTGCGTTCTGTGGATAGACAAGCTCTAGTGTTATGGTACTAAAAGTCATGTTTCCCTTTCTCTCTCCTTGCTGGTAAAACTTCCAGTTAATTCCCTTCCAGAACATAAATTTAATTGGTCCACTTGCAATATTTCATCTCTCTCATTGTATCAAATAACTAACAATTGTAACCTTCAAACCAAAGTCAATTGCATGAAGGCAAGACAGGGAAGTCTGGTGAATATGAGCAGTTGTTAATTGGATGGTTTTTAAAATTGTTAACGAGTAATTTAAATTAGGAATCAGGATACATTTAGGCTGTCAGTATTGGTATAGACTCTATACCAATATAGAGAATGTATGTTATGAAACTCATTCAGGTAGGTTTAAAATAGTTCTGGTCTCCAGTAAAGTGAAACTAAAGCTGTCTTCAGGAAGATCATTGAGACCAGAACTATAGTCCACTACAATGCAAGGTTTCAAAGCGAAATGGCAGCCCCATGTCAAATAATGTGCAGTGAATAAAGGTGTGCATGATGATCCATGGTTAGGTTCACCTTGCATCAGTTTATGGTGTCAATGCTTTAATTTCCAGCTTGTTTTTGACCTCAATGTCAGCAAAATTAGATGCGGGTTTTCTGTTCATTGGGGTGATTGTGTGACAAGGGTACTTAAACTTTACATATTTTCTGCGATAAAGACTTAATTGCCCTTTCATTTAATTTCAAAGGGATACAGTTTTATTTGCATGTTTATTGTTTTCCTTGATAGACAATTTTCTGGTGTTTAAACTATCTCAATAGCTTTTATCACTACAGTTTATGATTTTAGTCCAGGCAGATCAATGTTGGCTTCTTCATTTCTTGCATATAAAATCTTGCCTCTGAATTATTGAGGTTTCCTCTAATCATTCAAGGTCAGTGTTGCAGGTTTGTTCTGAGGATGGTTATGAAACTTGTGATAGGATGGGGATTCGGTCCCCAACCCAAGGCTCTCACTATTGAGCACTGCAGTGCAAATCTCTTACCTAAACTGATGATCAGAGAGGACAGAAACAAGCCCCCAGCAAATCTTCATTGGCTAAAATGAGGCCTTTTGTTGAATCCATCAGCCTGTAGGGAATAATAATAATAATAATAATAATAATAATAATAATAATAATAATTATAATTATAATTTATACCCTGCTTATCTGGCTGGGTTTCCCCAGCCACTCTGGGCAGCTATAATAATTCTCACCCCCTCCTTCTGAACTTGGAAAAGCTTGGGACTTTGGAAATGTGTATCTTTCAAAATCTTTCATTTATTTAGTTTACTATTTTAATAACATATTACATTCCTCACCCAACATTACACACACACACAAATGTATAAGCCACAGTTTAAGGGGGGGGGGGACATATAACAATACAGTCGTACCTTGGTTCTCAAACAGAATCTGTTCCGGAAGTCCGTTTGATATCCAAAAACAATTGAAAAGCAAGGAGCAGCTTCCGATTGGCTGCAGGAGCTTCCTGCACTCAATCGGAAGCCACTTCAGCCACGTCGGATGTTTGGCTTCCAAAAAAAGTTCACAAATCGGAACACTCACGTCTGGGTTTGCGGCATTTGGGAGCTAAAACATTCGAGTCCCAAGGGGTTTGAGAACCAAGATACGACTGTATAGGAATAAAACTCTACAAATGAAAATCAAATACAAAACACTCTAAAGGTCCACATTTAAAGCTATCTAATTAAGAGAAAACAAAACACCCACTTAAACATACAAACTGCAAATAAAAATCAAGTACAAAAAAGACAATAAAAATCCACATATAAAATATGATTAGGGACTAAACAAAACATAATACACTGGTGATTGTTTAACCCCAGCCTGATTCAATTAGTGTTAGAAGTTGCTAGGCTAAAGCTACTATATACAGGTGGGGAAAATCAATGCCTATATTTTCTTTATTCCCTAGAAGAATGAAGCTTGCTCCCACAGTTCTCTGCCTGTGCCTGCCATGGCTGGGGAGGAGTCCTCAAGCTGCTACAGCCTCCGTTACACTGGGTATACTGTATACAAGTCGGCATGCACCACCACTCACCTGCTAGGACCACCCTAGGGCTAAATGGGACCTTCTCAGAGAAAGAACATGTTGCTGGTCCTAGTTACTACAAGGTGAGTTAATAGACCATGGTCAACCCAACCCACCCACAAGATCACCACTTTGATGGCTTCAGATTTATTGTTGTTGTTATAGTTTAGATCCCGCTGTTCCTCCCAAAGGAAAATAAGGCCAGGGTGGCAAGCAACAAGAGATATTTTATATATCTATATCTATATCTATATCTATATCTATATCTATATCTATATCTATATCTATATCTATATCTATATCTATATCTATATCTATATCTATATCTATATCTATATCTATATCTATATCTATATCTATATCTATATCTATATCTATATCTATATCTATCTATCTATCTATCTATCTATCTATAACAATTCCAATATAGATGGAGGCTGGGAAAGGTCTCAACTTGAAAGGGTTGTTGGAAGGTCTTCAGTAGGTGCTGAAAGACAAGAGAGATATGATACCTGTCTAATATTTAAGGGGAGAGAATTCCAAAGGTAAAGGCCCAGTCCCAGTTCCTATGCTGTGTGAAATGGATCGCTAGATAAAATGTTATCTGCAAGAGTCTTTCACCTGCAGAGCACAACCAACGCATGAGTGTATAAGAGGTGAGACAATATTTCAGGTATAGGGCTTTATATATCAAGTAGCTAATTGGAGCCCAGTTTTGGGGACCTGATGCATGCTGAATGCTGTTATACCCCGCCACTGCTCTTTCCTAGGTTCCGAAGAGAAGTGGTGCTGGATCGTTCAAATAGAAACCCAGAACCAAAGGTGCAGTGCCTATCTGGCAGAGCAAGACTTCCACTGCCTGACCCCTACTTAAGACGAAGAAGACAGATCCAACATATGCTCCTGACCTGGGCCCTGTTGGCATTCCAGGAAAGGAAACAGGCAGTGAAAGCAGCACTAAAACTGCCTAGCAGTTGGTGATTGAGCACATGGACCTGACCAGCTCTCAGTGGCTCCTTACCTGGACAGCTCCACAGCACTAATCTGTTGGACAGCTCCCTGGCCTCACTGACAAAATGGAAATCTGAGCCACACAGTGGTGATGATGATAGGAACAGGACTGCACGCGACCAACTTTAATAGAATTCAGAGTATCTTTGGGCACACTTCCCCCAAATAACTGAATGTGGCTTTTTGAGTTTTTGAGATGATGTACCCTCAAACAGTGCAGGCTCAGAGGCAATCACACAACCATTTCAGAACATGAAGATGCCATTCATATTGCTCTTGCCTCCACCCTCCTTCTGCTAAAATGATTGTGTAAATAGATTTCCTATTTTCTCTTATTTGGCAGCTCTGAGCTCTTTTCTCCTTCCAGGAGCTGACTGTGAATTCATATTTTGATGTTTCTAAGTTCATTTGAGTTTGGTCAAGTGAACTGGTTGCTTTGCCCATCATGGGAGATGCATTAAAAACGCACACACTTAAAAGTTCATGGTCAATGAAAAGCGAATTTCACACCTTAATCACAAGCTTTGCAAAGCAAGACATTTTTCTGGAACTGCGTGGCTTCATTTTACCACAGTTGAACCAACCTTGCATCTGGTTTATTCTTGTCATTGCTGCTATTGCATGATACAGCTGACCTATAAATATCAATCTTCAGGAATTCCCCCCTCCCTCTCTCAAAGGTTACTGCTAATAGCATGTCACTGGTGGCTGCTGTAACCAAGGAGTGAAGACCCATGATTCAATGATACTTTTAGCATGGTGTATACAACATGATTACGCATTGCTTTTCAGCGGAGCCTTCAATCAATCTCAATTGAATTATCTGGCATTAAGTGAAGGGGACAGCAGGGAAGGAAGTGGTGGGAAAACACAACCCAAATCGATGCAAATGATTTGTTTCTTGGAGATTAGATCAAATAACAGGGAGTGGGTAAAATTAACTACTGATCAAATTAAGTGGAAATCGTTACACGAGTTGCTGGAGTCAACCACACTGTGTTTGAACCTGAAAGGCTTGGATTCTGTTGGAATCACAATGGCAAGGGATCACACCTCATCTTGGCTGTGAGTCCTGGGGGCCTGCCCCTGCCTGGCAACCTTTTTTCCAGCTGGCCTGAGAGAGTAGGGCTGAGAGTGACTCCAGCTTCAGACACTGAGGCTGCTGAAGAGGCCAGAGATCATCTTCGTTGACTCTTAGTGCAGACCCAGGCTGTTGAGCCTGAACTTCCACAGTTTAAAATGTGCATTTTATATTTGATTTCCTTTAGTAATGTTTTCTTTTGAAATGTTTAGGATAGTGGTTTTTGGTTAACGTTGGTGTGTTAAGTATGTGTACGTGTATCTATATCAGCTATCTATCATCTATTATCTATCTAGCTATCTATCATCTATATTTAAGATAACATTTTAGTCCTATTATAGTGACCTTGATATTATAATGGCGTTGGGCTTATTCGGTGCTCCCCCCCCCCAAAAAAATGTGTTTTTTCTGTCTGAGACTCAGGAAACACCATGGCAAGAAATGAGACCGCCATCAGGGGTCGCAATGGAACTGACGATTCACCGTGTCAGAGAAGAAAAGATTTTTTAATAAATAAAAAAAAGTTTCTTCTCTCATTAGATTCAAAAAATGTTTAAGGGTATGCATACCCCTGCGTCCCCCCAGAAAAAAAGAACTAGGTTTGTTCACATTACCTGTTTGTGACTCAGTAAAGTCTGCCAAGCTTTTTACATCCTGAGTTCAGCCACTAACTGATTCAAATCAAAGCTCAGCCAGAAGCTTAGTGGATGATCTTGGGAAACTCACTGTATGTCAAGTTTCAGTTCGTTATAGTGAGCTTATATCATTTTATGTCCTATTATATCAACCCTGATATTTTAATGGCATTGGGTTTGATCCAGTGTAAGTTAATTGAACTTAGTCTCTATTGACATTAATGCAACATAACTGAGTCATGGCTAACTTTTTTGCACTAATTGCAATTGGATCGAAGCTCAAATTACTTACACTGGTACCTCGGTTTAAGAACAGTCCGGTTTAAGAACGATTTGGTTTACAAACTCCACAAAACCAGAAATAGTGTCTTGGTTTGAGAACATTACCTCAGTCTAAGAATGGAATCCAAATAGTGGAAGGGCACCGGTGGCGGGAGGCCTCATTAGGGAAAGCGTGCCTTGGTTTAAGAACGGTTTTGGTTTAAGAACGGATGTCTGGAACGGATTAAGTATGTAAACCAAGGTACCACTGTAATCTGGATCTAACCAGGACCTGGTTACTGATCAGTTGTGTTGGGGAACCCACCCACACTCAGTTGCACCTTGGCTGCTATTACTTTGGAAAAACCAAATAGGAAATCCACGAAGGTGCAGTAAATTGATAATTCTCCCACAGCACATTTGCTTGCCGTCTAGGAACCAGTTCCGACATGGGTATACTCTGGGTTGAGTGGATGTATTTGGCGTATAGAAAAGATGTGATGAAATTGCTTCACCCAGTGTCTGCCAAGCTCAGAGCTCAAGAATTTACCATGTCATTCACTACTACCATGTCTAGGACCCCAGCAGAGACAGGAGACAAGCAACAGTCAGAACAATGCAGAGCAGGTAGATTTTTGCCATTTCTTCCTGCTCTGCATTTGCTTCTGCTATCTCAACAAGAGAGGAGAGCTGCCATCTCTGGACAATGACCCACTTTCCACCATTTACACCAGCTGGCCTTGACACCAGATTTCTGAGTGGAGTGACAACTTAAAAAGGAAAAACAAAAACAAACAAAACTAGGTTGAAATAGCTGACTCTACTGAATTAGCAACTTCTGGTCTTGGGTGGGTATGTCATTGCTTGAGATTTTTGTTTTTCTCTGCTGTTTTGTGGGTGGGTGGAATAGTTTTGGGGTTTTTTGCTTCTGTGCTGCCAGTGTTGATATCATAGTTGGGAAGGGTTTTTTTTGTTTGTTTGTGTGTGTGAAATGTTAATATTTACATAATTTTCAACATTTTTATTTTCTATTTTATAATGTGTTCTTCAATGTAAGTCTCTGGCAGACCTGTCAGGGGACAAGCCAACAAGTTTAACAAATACATAATGATAATAAATGCTGAAAGAAGCATGGCGAAGTGTATTTGAGCGGCAAACTAGGGTGGTGAATGAAGGAAACATAAGATGGCTTCACCATGAGTCAAATCACCCAGGCCTGCTTAATCCATATGGTTTGCTTGTCCATTTGGTCATATGAATTGGGCATGGAAATAAAAGTGGAAAAAACCCTGCATAAGCAAGCAGTAGGAAGATGGGGATATTAGCAGGCCTCTACAGTAAGCCTTATGTTTTTGTACATTAAAAATTTCTTTTATACTTATATAAAGAACATGTATGCAGCCATAGCCATCCATCTGTATATTATGACAGAGAATGATGACAAAATAATGACTCGCCTGCCTTTTGTTATCATTTCCCCCTGTTTCTTTTCTTTTGATGGTGCTACTATTAGCTCTGTATTTATTAGTTCTTAGTTCCTGAGGCCATAGTATTCAGAATAAGGGTAGGGAAGCCTTGGAGAGGATAAAACAGACTGATGGATTTTCTTTTTAGTGCCAGCGATTCATCTTATTTCCTGCAGTCTTTGAGTGAAGCGAACCAGGCATCTGACTTCCTCTTTCCTAATTGATGAAGAAGTCTAAGGATAGAATAAGGGCATTGATTTCATAAACAATAAAGATAATTAGAGTCAACCTAGATCCTCCCTTTTCATCCCTCCCTCCCTACTAATGTAACAGGGAAATTGAAATATGTGTGTTGTGGAGATGTACAGAATAATAACTAACTTGGAAGTATTAATCAGTGACTACACAGCCTAACAGCATTTGGAAATGAGCTGATTTCAGCCCTGTTAACCCTCCTACGGTATCTTTGCCTGTAATCGAAAAAGGGATATGCATGTACTCACATGTTTGCTGTGAGTCTTATCTGGGACTTCTGATGCCGCAAATTCCACTGCTAAAGAGACAAAACAGTTCCTACATTGCCCTCCCTTGCACACTGTATTATATATACCCTATTTTGGGATGGGTGCCAGTGTCTTTTTGAACATTCCTTGCTCCAGTGCATTTTTCCATTAAAGCAATTTGTCTGATTTTTGATGTTCAGAAGCAGATATGCTGCAGCAACGTACCTTGGGGTTGGTTCAGCACACAGTGCGTTCTCTCTTGGCAAAAAAGAAATACAGTAATTAACTGATTAACAGTGAATGTGCTGGTATCACTGAGGTTTCATATACTGGACACTGAGGTTTCACATAGGGAAAGTCTTCTTCTTTGCCTCACTTTGCTTGTATCTAAACAGAGTGCTGAAAAGCAAATGAATCAGGAGGGTGATTTTAGAATAAATCCCTCTTTTTAAATTTAAGTGGCTTATATGTTTTTTTTTTTTTTCAAATACAGTGGTATCTCGGGGTAAGAACTTAATTCGTTCTGGAGGTCCGTTCTTAACCTGAAACTGTTCTTAACCTGAGGCACCACTTTAGCTAATGGGGCCTCCCTCTGCCGCCGTGCCACCGCCACATGATTTCTGTTCTCATCCTGAAGTAAAGTTCTTAATCTGAGGTACTATTTCTGGGTTAGCCGAGTCTGTAACCTGAAGCGTCTGTAACCTGAGGTACCACTGTAAGTAAATATAAAAAAAATCCTTCCTGTAGCTTCTTCACTTCTTCACTTCTTCAGTGTATCTGAAGAAGTGTGCATGCACACGAAAGCTTATACCAAGAACTAACTTAGTTGGTCTTTAAGGTGCTACAGGAAGGAATTTTTTTATTTTGACTATGGCAGACCAACACGGCTACCCATCTGTAACTGTAAGTAAATATGTTCAGGCACTGCTGCAATCTCTATACCTCATTAACACATATGTATCTGTGGACTTGAGAACTTGGATCACATAATACCTCTGTCTTTTCATAATTCAGCTTAAATTTGTTGGCACACATCCAGCCCGTCAACACCACCAAGTGGCCTGATTCAGATGGAACAAAGCTGGAGCCGGGTGTCAGCTGCATGTTGTTGACACTTTGCTCCAAAACTCCTGAAGACACCTTCCAGCAGCTTCATATAAATACAATGGTGGACAAGATGGGATCCTGCAGAACGCCACTGGACAGCTCCCATGGTGTCAAACACTGGCTTTCCACACTACTTTCTGGAAACTTCCCTAGAGATTGGAGTGGAACCACTGAATTACATGCTCCCAATCCGCACCTCCCTGAGCCACCGCAGAACGGATACTATGGTCAAATGGTATCAAAAGCAGCCAAAAGGTCAAGGAGAATAAGCAGGGTCAGATTCCCTCCATCTCTCTCCTGATAAATGCCATCAAGCAGGGCAGTTTCAGGACCATGACCAAGCCTGAAGGCAGACAAATGGAGCCAAATATTCAGATTCCTCCAAGCATGCCTGAAACTGGACCACCACCATCTTGAGCATTTTTCTACAAAAGGAACATTTGCTACAAAAGGTAGGCAATAGTTGTTTAATGCTTCTGGGTCCTTAAAGGCAGATGGTACCCCCTTTTTCTCCAATGAAGCATCAATCACTCCCAGGACCCAGCCAGTCAAATCCCTTCAGCTAGCCTTAAGAAACCAAGATGGGCAAGGGTCAAGGTAGCAGGTGGTCGGGCACACATCTTCAAGCAGCTTTTCCTCATCCTCAGGCTGCAATAATCACAACTGGCCCAGTACAGATGGAGCATACAGTGCACTGGATGCCTGCACTGGACTTGGTCTAATTCTGACAAATGCCTCTTGGCAAAGCTCTGCAGGATAACTACCTGCAGATGCAATAGTGGTGAATAAGTAAGCTTTCTTTGCACTCCCCCCCCCTCATGTTTTAGGTGCAGTAATGCAACCTTGCATGTGAGATTTATGCCACCTACATTGTGGCACAGTGAAAAATTATGTAGTGGAAGAAAACTAACTCTGCAAAGTTTCCGTATGAGCAATTGTTCAATACTGCAAGAAACCAGGTCCTCCAATCACATCAACCAGTGTAAACTGGAAAGTCAGGATCTGATTGCATGCTAAGGTTATACACATAACAGGGCGGATATGTAATTCCGCATAGATATGATCAGAGATAATTTTAGAGTTATCTATAGTATTATCCTACTCTTGTCAATAAGGTTAGTAGTTTGTACTTCAAACTTCCAGTCCAAGTCATCCAATAGTTCCTGAAGCAGTTGACCTTTTCTTTAAGAATAAAATGTCAGGCACGGCTTATGTAGGGAAAAAAGAAAGATTTAATATATATAAAAAATCATACTTTTTCCATCTGTGGGGTCCCTTGTGGCTTCATCTGAAATCTTCTCTGAGACTTCAATAGTTTTTGAAGAATCCCCCAGAAAGCACTAACCCCCAATGGTTGCATCAAGACCTCTTCTTTTTCTTTAAAGACTTCTGCTCATCTGCTCACAGAAAAAAAAAAGCCACCACCAGGTATTCTCCCTAGAATACAAACTTGATGTACTTTAAAGTCATTTTGGCAATAGGATCCCTGGTATAGTTTGCTTCATGTTAGCTAGGGTGGAAAAAATAAGCTCTAGTTTCTTTCTCGCTCCATAGAGCCATTCACTCATTTATTGAAATCTATGGGATAAATGTTTTAGACGGTGGACTGCAGTTGACTTTCACAACCTCTGGGTTCCTCTCCACCCCTGTTTGCCATAGTATGGTCATGGGAGGTACACTCCCCTCCCACCTTGCTGCTCTGTCCTGTTTAGCCTGTCCACTATGAATGTTGACAGCCTGAGGATGGCCACCTTGGTAGATTGGTGTCTTGTGGATGGTTGGAGGATGGATGGCGGCTAACAGATTGAGGTTGAATCCTGACAAGACAGAAGTACTGTTTTGGGGGGACAGTAGGCGGGCAGGTGTGGAGGACTCCCTGGTCCTGAATGGGGTAACTGTGCCCCTGAAGGACCAGGTGCGCAGCCTGGGAGCCATTCTGTCCATGGAGGCACAGGTCTATTCTGTGTCCAGGGCAGCTGTTTATCAGCTCCACCTGGTACGCAGGCTGAGACCCTACCTGCCTGCGGACTGTCTCGCCAGAGTGGTACATGCTCTGGTTATCTCTTGCTTGGACTACTGCAATGCGCTCTATGTGGGGCTACCTTTGAAGGTGACCCGGAAACTACAACTAATCCAGAATGCAGCAGCTAGACTGGTGACTGGGAGCGGCCACTGAGACCACATAACACCGGTCTTGAAAGACCTACACTGGCTCCCAGTATGTTTCCGGGCACAATTCAAAGTGTTGGTGCTGGCCTTTAAAGCCCTAAACGGCCTTGGTCCAGTATACCTGAAGGAGCGTCTCCACCTCCATCGTTCTGCCCGGACACTGAGGTCCAGCGCCGAGGGCCTTCTGGCGGTTCTCTCACTGCGAGAAGTGATGTTACAGGGAACCAGGCAGAGGGCCTTCTCGGTAATAGTGGAATGCCCTCCCACCAGATGTCAAAGAGAAAAATAACTACCAAACTTTTAGAAGACATCTAAAGGCAGCCCTGTTTAGGGAAGCTTTTAAGGTTTAATAGGTTATTGTATTTTAGTGTTTTGTTGGAAGCCACCCAGAGTGGCTGGGGAAACCCAGCCAGATGGGTGGGGTATAAATAATAAATTATTATTATTATTATTATTATTATTATTATTATTATTATTATTGCCAGAATCCTTGGCATAACCCTGTCTAAATTTTCAGCCCTCTGGCAGGAAGTTACAATGGATATATACCCAATGCCTGAGCCAAAATCCGCATACATCTGGAATCGATAAAGTTGTGGCCATTTCTAAACCAGATCATTGTCTGTTTGTACCTGGTCATCACATCTTAGCTATAGGAAGGGAAGGGTGGCACTGAGACTGCAATACCTGCTTACTAAAATGTTAAGACAGGCATATTGAATTCAGGGTGCTGGCAATATCAGACAAGTACCGAGTCACAGATGAGAATCCCAGCTCACCATCCAAGATGTTTTAGATCACTGCTTATTTCTTTAGTCAAACCTACCAGTCACTTCTTTTCTTTCTTTCTTTTGCAAAAGTAACTCCAACCAGAAACAAACAGAACATACATTAAAACCAGCACAAATCAAAACATAAAAATAAGCTAAAACACATTGACATTTTAAAAAAGGCAGGATGAAAGCATCTCATTTACTGAAGGAGGCCGCAGAAAATTAAAAGCCAAAGGCTTGGTAGAAAAGAAAGGCTTTTGTCTAGTGTCTGAATATATATATATATAATTATGGTGCCAGATGGGCCTCTCTGGGGAGAGCATTGCAAAAGTAGGAAGCCACCACTGAAAAAGACCATGCTAGTGTTGCCACCCTCTAGGCCTCCTGTGGAGGAGAAAATGTCCTCAGATGATAACTGCAGGGTTCATATGGGGAGAGGCAGTACTGGGGTGCTGGGGAATAAAGCTTTATACAGAGATTATATCTCTGCAAAAAAAGACAGATGGATTGTTACTGTACACATGTTCTGAATATCAAGACAACTCCAATGGAAGGGTGACGTAGTTATCAAAGCAAGTCGATCTTACCTGAATGGAATTTTCCTGATTCCTGTCTCGCTCCTTAATCTCAATGAGAGGCTTTATTTTTACCTAAAAAATACATTTATCACATATTATATGCATTATGATGTGTGCTATTATATGTACAGTGGTACCTCCGGTTGCAGACGGGATCCATTCCAGAGCTCTAGTCGGATAATGAGGTTTTCGCAACTGGAGGTGCCTGTTCTGAGCATGCGCATGGTGTGGTAGAGTGCTTTTGCGCATGCGCGCATGGTGAAACCCAGAAAAATACTTCCAGGCTTTCCGTGTGCGTATCCCAAAGGATACGTAACCAGAGGTGCTCGTAAGTAGAGGTACCACTGTATACTATTATATGCATATTGTATGCATCTGCTCTCCAGTTTTCCTAAGGTAACCAGCACATAAACAGTTGCACGCAGCAATGCAGAAATCTGTATAAAATTGTGTAAGTAACATTATACTGCATGGAGCCTGACTTTTATACAAGTGATAGGAATAATATGTGCTACTTTTGTGTTGTTGGAGGAGACTCTTGAGAGTCCCATGGACTGCAAGAAGATCAAACCTATCCATTCTTAAGGAAATCAGCCCTGAGTGCTCACTGGAAGGACAGATCCTGAAGCTGAGGCTCCAATACTTTGGCCACCTCATGAGAAGAGAAGACTCCCTGGAAAAGACCCTGATTTTGGCAAAGATTGAGGGCACAAGAAGAAGGGGACGACAGAGGACGAGATGGTTGGACAGCGTTCTCGAAGCTACAAACATGAGTCTGACCAAACAGCGGGAGGCAGTGGAAGACAGGAGTGCCTGGCGTGCTCTGGTCCATGGGGGTCACGAAAAGTCGGACATGACTAAACCACTAAACAACAACAACAACTTTTGTGTATGATATAATCATTTGGGCTTTTTTTTTTAATGGCAATACATGAGCAGCTCACCTATAAGTGACCATTTGATTCAAGAGGCAGTCAGACACAGTCATAGTTTGATCGGGCTGGGTATGTCAGATCCCATGTATAAATCCATTTAACATGGATTCTTCCTCCAACGATATTCAAATCCATTCTGACTTGGCTTCTTCACCTTCCCAGGTGATATGATTCATTGTAATCTGCACATTTCCTTACCCTAACATAGCTTGTTATAGCAGGAGGAACCGTTATTGCACGAGATCTTTCAATAATAATAATAATAATAATAATAATTTATTTGTACCCCGCCCATTTGGCTGGGTTTCCCCAGCCACTCTGGGCAGCTTCCACAAAGACCAAAATTACACTAAGATGTCACACATTAAAAACTTCCCTGAACAGGGCTGCTTTAAGATGTCTTCTGAATGTCAGGGAGTTGTTTATCTCTTTGACATCTGAAGGCAGGGCGTTCCACAGGGTGGGCGCCACTACCGAGAAGGCCCTCTGCCTGGTTCCCTGTAGCTTTGCTTCTCGCAATGAGGGAACCGCCAGAAGGCCCTCGGCGCTGGATCTCAGCGTCCGGGCAGAACGATGGGGGTGGAGACACTCCTTCAGGTATACTGGGCTGAGGCCGTTTAGGGCTTTAAAGGTCAGCACCAACACTTTGAATTGTGCTCAGAAATGTACCAAATGTATCATTGGTGATGGTTTTAAAATGCTTAAAAATGTTTTTATTATTATTATTATTATTATTATTATTATTATTATTATTATTATTATTGAGAAATGTCATGTTTCATTTTATATCTTTGTAAACCCTCTAGAGGCTTTATATTTTACAATCAAGTGGAATATAAATTCTGTTAAATAAAAAGAAACAATACCTTCAAAACAGCCTTGGGCAGTATCATAGTTGCTTCTGCGGCTCAGTTTTCGGGAAAGGCACTTGAAATAGCACATAGTGAGACTGTTTAAAAATTCTCCCTTGCTGTTTTCTCTTGAGACTGGCAATTAGACCTGTGAAAGAAACACGGCTTTTTCTCTCCTGTTACTGGTGGTGTGATGATAGAATCAAAAGCAAAGAAATATATGCATCAGGATATCAATACGGAGTTTGTCTGAATTATCATTTGAAATGGGGAAAAAAGTGTTTGATTTGTATTCCTCCAGCCTTTTGTCAATCAACAATATTCATGTGTCTCCGTATAGAGAGCACAAGGCAGCACATTTGTTGTGGAAGACAAACTTGCATTAATATGTATTTATTTTCAGCTGCCTCATCTAGTCTGGTTTCTCATCAGTGTTCTTTTTCTGTGAGATTTTTCTTGATAACCACAGACTTCTGAAAAGCGTATTGATGTAAACTTTGGAAAAGTAGAAAGATGCAACTTTCGGCTTTGATTAAATTTGGAACCAGGTTATATAGTAGCCTCGTGTGAAGAATAGCAGTTAATTAAAAATGAAGAGAGGCACTACAATTCTTTGTTTAAGCTGCCATATAAGTGAAATCAATGACCTGTGCCACCTGACTTGGTTGATCTTCCACTTGCTTATCCCACCCACAACCCATTTTGGAGATTAGAACTGCAGATCATGTTTCTTCATTGCATCTCAGCTGACCCTTTGACTCTGAGCTTGAGCTGTGCTGGTGCACCAGTCAGGTCTGTGCATACATTGTTATGGTGCTCATCTCACTTTCAGGCCAAGGGAGCTGGCGTTTGTCCTCAGACAGCTTTCTGGGTCATGTGGCCAGCATGACTAAGCCACTTCTGGGGCAATGAGACACCATGATGGAAACCAGAGCACATGGAAACGCCATTTACCTTCCCGCCGGAGCGGTACCTATTTATCTACTTGCACTGGCGTGCTTTCGAACTGCTAGTTTGGCAGGAGCTGGGACAGAGCAATGGGAGCTCACTCCATCACGCGGATTTGAACCACTGACCTTCTGATCAGCAAGCCCAAGAGGCTCAGTGGTTTAGACCACAGCGCCAACCCACAGCTTGCTTCTCTGAGTATGGATAGTACATAGCTAGATCAGAGTGATCCTGTTTAACCAAAGGGACAACCAAGACTCCTGTGTGTGTATATTAGCCCAATGCCTTCAAGTTCATCGTCAATTTGAAAGTGTTGTCCTGGTCAGATGATTTCAAGAATGCGCACACCGTAAGCAGCACATGTTTGCAGATGGCAACATCAACGCACATGTTGGATATGCATTGATCCTTTTAATTTTAGAGGGGGAAGGATGACCTGTTCCACCCCAGAGTGTTCTGTGAGTGCATTTCTCATCATGGACACTACATAATAGTTAAACATAACAATCATACCTTAACTTAATATATTTATTATGGCACTACTGGTTGTGCTTTGGGAAAGCTTCTTTCGCCATTCCCAGAGCATAGCTTGAAGCACTAGAAACGCTGTAAAAATGATAAGGGATTATGACCGAGCACCAAAAAACTCAAAATTTTATGTCAATGGTGTTATATTGACTACGAGCCACTGAAAATTCATAATCTGCCTGCAAACCTCCAACATCAGGTAGACGCTTGCTAGAAATAAGAAGAAAATGTCTTTGTAGCTGAGCCACTAGGTGGCAATCTTGTTCTATATGTCTTGGCTTCCCCATCTATATCCAATAGCTAGCCAATAGAAAACTTTACTGTTCTCTGCAGAACTTGAAATTTTATACCTACTATTTTTTAGGCCTGAATTATGTATAGTGGTTTTATTATATGCACTACCATCCACTAGGGAGAGCATCACCAAACATATTTTCTTTTGGCCCGCAGCGGTTAGTGTCATACCGAGTGAGTGCTATTGATGGAAAGCCAGCAGCGTACGCAGGCCAGTTCCTTCGCCTATTCGTGTGCACAGAAATAATGCTGAAAAATGGCCGAGGATTTGCAGGGAGTTATGCTCTCTGTGTTTAAATCCACAATAATTCATGTGACTTAATGTTGCCGGCTTCAGATCAGTGGTTTGCCACAGGGAACCCCTATGGTTTCCTTGATGGAAGAAGTGAAATTTGTATTTTTAGGTTTGGGGTGGTGAGCCAATGGTTATAGCCAATGTGCTGCCTCTAGAAGTTGCTGGGCTACATCTTCCATCATCCCTGAGCATTGGCCATGCTGACTGAGGCTTATGAGAGCTGAAGTACAACGACTGGATGGCACCAGCTTGGCTACCTATGGGATATACTTTTTCAACTCTCCTCCTCTCCTTTCTTCTTGGTGGTAGTGTGTGGTGGGGCACTATGGGTAGGGCTACATTGCTTTCCTGAGAGCCAGCGTGGTGTAGTGGTTAAGAGCGGTGGACTTGTAATCTGGTGAACTGGGTTCACTTCCCTGCTCCTCGACATGAAGCTGCTGGGTGGGTTGTTGGGCTAGTCACACTTCTCTGAAGTCTCTCAGCCTCACTCACCTCACAGAGTGTTTGTTGTGGGAGAGGAAGGGAAAGGAGATTGTTAGCCACTTTGAGACTCCTTAAGCAGAGAGAAAGGCGGGATATCAAGTCCAAACTCCTCCTCCTCCTCCTCCTCCTCCTCCTCTTCTTCTTCCAAATACTACACATCTCTGCCAATTACTGTTGGGAGCTCAGCAGGAGCTCAGCGTGGCAGCAGAACAAGTCCAGTGTTCCTGCCAAGCTCCTCACTGCCTGTCAGGGACTGGCTGGATGCTGCGGAGTGGTGGAAGCTGCCTGACCAAAAGCCCCCCCCCCCGAGAAAGCACAGAGGGGAGGGGATTTGGATCCTGGCTTTTGGTGGTGGGAAACTGGCCACATCCCAGAGAAGGGGAGGAGCTGGAGTGGGGAGAAGCAGCTCCACCACAGAGCCAACCTGACAGCTTCTCTGCTGACACCCTGAAAGCTCCCACTCCCAGAACAAGGCATCTATTGCATGTTACCCAGCAGAGAGCAGGCAGAAACAGAGATGGTCCCTTGGGGCTCTCCGTAGACAGAGGGAGGGACCTGACATGGATGGATAGGGAGTGAAGTCAATCCAGGCAACTGCTTCATCTAGACCAGCAGTTTTCAACCTGTGGGTCCCCAGATGTTGTTGGACTACAACTCCCATCATCCCTAGCTATCAAGGCCAGAGCTCAGGGATGATGGGAGTTGTATAGTCCAACAACATCTGGGGACCCACAGGTTGAGAACCACTGATCTACACAGAAGCAACCCTTAGGAGTCTCTGTGTGTTCTCTGTCCTGCTTCCTTAATCAAGAAACTAACTGAAAGTTAGACTGTGTTTCACTGTCTTTCTCAGATCTGCAAACAACCTGTTCTCCTTGACGGCTCCCTGACAAAGCCTTGCCACTTTCCTTCCCAGCAAGCAGCAGCAGCAGCTCATGGTGTTTGGGAGCCAGAAAACCATATAGCCCCGCTGTGCCACCCCACTGACCTTTATTGCTTCCTCGTGGAATTTGCAAATATAAACTAAGCAATCCCTCAGCGTTTTGGTGCCTGCTGCAGAAAATCCAAATGGAAGGCCCTTCTACTAACTCCTGCAACCCACTGGAACATTCTCTTGCACGAGCCCCACTCCAAACCATCTACCTGGTTAGCTCAGCTGGTTAGAGTATAGTGCTGATAGCGCCAAGGTTGCAAGTTTGATCCCTGTATGGGACAGCTGCATATCCTTGCATTGAAGGGGGTTGGATGGCCCTCAGGGTCTCTTATAACTCTACAATTCCATGATTCTATATTTCTTGCTCAGACACATATGCCCCATTCATTTTATTAGGACTTACACAAGAGAATATGAAGCAGAGTGTGCCTATCAGTCCAATGAGGTGTGACCTCTGATGGCACTTCAAATCTCGTACCTGAGGCAGCTACTTCACCTTGCTGTGTCCTCAGGCCCTTTCTGCTGGTCATGTGAGACCACACCTGAGGGCTTCCATTTTAGGATAGCATGTCTCCAGCAAGGAGATTTCTGACTAAACATCAGGAAGAACTTTCTGACAGTAAGAACTGTTCGACCATGGAACAGACTCCCTTGGGAGGTTGTAGTCTCTCCTTCCTTGGATATTTTTAAGCAGAGGTTGGATGGTCATCTGTCCTGGATGCTTCAGTTGAGATTCCTGCATTACAGGGGGTTGGACTAGATGACCCTTGGAGTCCCTTCCAACTATGATTCTGTGGAACGGTTGTTGCATCTACGCCATACATCTATTTCTTGTGTTTCTGTGTCAGGATGTGTGAAACATTGATCACGAATCAGAGACGCCTGTCTTTAAAGGACATTAGGATATTAATCCAACTTATAAATAGCTGCAGTCTTACAGACGTATTTAACTGATCATCATTTCTAAAATACAATTTCAAGGTTGACAAAATATGCTCCGATAAAAACTGCATGCTGCTCAATGTAGCTCCTGTTCATTTAAAAGCCATAGTTTTTTTCCTCAGTAAAAAAAAAAAAAGATGCCCTGAGCAACATTTCTGCATTTAGCACCATTTGTCTCCTTTTTTTTTCATAGTTCTAATGCATGACATCTTGTCCCTGAGGAAAAGAAGTTTGTTTTTAGAAGCTTGAAGTAATCCACCCCTTATATACACTCAATTTACAAAAATTAATAAGATTTCTTGAAGGCTTTACAGTCCATTTTTGACATTCTTAATGAATGAGGAATAACATGAAAATTGAATGTAGCAGTGTGCAGCAAGGTAACGCTCATTGAAACAGAATTCTGAAAATTTGTATTTTTTGTGGCGAATGACTAGGAATCTCCATAGAAGAATAGCAGTCTGTGATGCTGTGCTCCTTCCCAATTAACCTAATTAAGACTTCATAGCGTAACCACCTCCTGAAACAGATTTACATGTAGATAGAAAAGAGGGTTGGGTACAGACTTTCCCCAAGACCCCAAGACGGAGTACAACAATTACAACACAGTATTAGAAAAGGTAGGGACGCGGGTGGTGCTGTGGGTTAAACCACAGAGCCTAGGATTTGCCGATCAGAAGGTCAGCGGTTTGAATCCCCGTGACGGGGTGAGCTCCCGTTGCTCGGTCCCAGCTCCTGCCAACCTGGCAGTTCGAAAGCATGTCAAAGTGCAAGTAGATAAATAGGTACCGCTCCAGCGGGAAGGTAAACAGTGTTTCCGTGTGCTGCTCTGGTTCGCCAGAAGCAGCTTAGTCACGCTGGCCATATGACCCGGAAGCTGTGCACCGGCTCCCTCAGCCAATAAAGTGAGATGAGTGCCACAACCCCAGAGTCAGTCACGACTGGACCTAATGGTCAGGGGTCCCTTTTACCTTTATTAGAAAAGGTATAAAACAACTAAAACTCACAGAAAGAAAGTAGGTCTCAAAAATAAATATCTCAAGTGCCAAAAGCCAGGGGAAAGAGGTGTTCCTTCAGTATTAGCTTGATATTGGCAGTTTGATTTTCAGTCACTTTGCTGCTTCTTTGATTAACTTAACCTGGTACCATCTTTGTGGCCTTTTTAGTGTCAGATGAAGAAGTCTTTGATCACCCAGGCCTTTAGTGCTAGATTTACGTATAACCTAAACAAGCTATAGCTTAGGGCCCCTCTCTCTTGGGCCCCCCCAAAAAAAATTAAAGGAAAAAAACACCTGGATGTAAATTTCCAAAATATAAGATAAAAAACAAATAAAATAAAACCTACATACAGCAACAGTGTTTTGTGTTGTGTAGGCTCCCATGATGTAAGTAATGAGCCCCGTCTGCTAGGCTGCTCCCTAAAATATCACTGGTTTGCTCATTTCTATATATAGGGTGCCTACATAAAATATGTATTTTATGATAAAATACATATTGTGTTATGTGCAAATGTCTTTAGATACCTATTAGGTCCATAAATTACCACATAGCATATATTCAACACAAAAAACAGAGACAATTTGTTGTTGACAAAGGACAGCTGGACATATAAAGGACCCCATTACCTTCAGTAGCTTAGGGTCTCATCAAACCTAAATCTGGCCCTGTAAATAACTTATGTTCTGGTCCTCTTTTTTTTATAAAAAAAATGTTTTTAAATGTTTCATTGTGATTTTAGTTTCGATTAGCTTTTACCGTTACATATTGCATTTTTAATCCCCCCCCACTTGTTTCATGAGCCACCCAGAAAAATTGCATTATGAGTCGCTGAGTGAATTTAGTTGATTAGTAATAAATAAAATGATCTGAGTTATTTGACCCTGCAACTCCCGGCATTCTGGATTCACCAGATCACCCACTAAAGTTACCCCTTTTTCTGTGTGTCTGCACCCCTAAGTAGAGTGATCTGTTTAGGTTCCACTGAAGGATGTTAAGAGATAAAGTTCTGAATAAATACCCTTAGGATAGCACTGTCTGTTACCTAGAAATGCCTACAAGTGTTGTTTTTTTGCCACCAGAAGGATTGATCATGTACCAGGAGCTGCTCAGAACTGGGTGGCTTTACAAGCAAGTAACAGACTTTAGTAAGTGCTGAGAGAATCTCTTACATTCTGTTCCCCAGATCCGCTGCAGAGCAGAAATAGCTATGGAGAAATGCATGCTGCTTCAAGGATATCTCCCTAATTGAAAATGTATTTCAAACTATATATTGCTGGCGTCAGGCTGGGGTTAGAAGAGAGGGAGAATTATCAACCACACGCTTCCCTTGAATAGGAAGGGAGGTGGGGGAAGCAGACGGCTCGGGGTGATTGTGCAGAGGAAGCAAAAGCAGCATAATGAGAACCCATACAGAGCGCAGACGTTTACATTAAATACCATGTCTTAATAAAATAACATTTAATTAGCAAATGCCATATTGGTGCATGCCTTAACCTTTAAATCCTGCAGCTGTTTAGGAGCTTGTAAGAGATATAAGACCTGCCATTAGCTGAATGATGGGCTCCAGGAGAAAAGTGTGGCTTATTGCCCCCTCTCAAAATGAGAATGATAAATTATGGCGGTAGCACCGAACAAGACTGCACCCAAAGCGAGCTCAGAAATGCTTTGCCTTCGCTAAACTGCAGTAATGCAAGCTCAATTTTTGTTCTGCTGGTACCTGCCAGCACACCTTCCAAGATCAAAACAGGTCCTGATCTTTCTGAGAAACCTCTTCTTATGCCTTCAAACATCTTGATAGACTTGAGAAGGAATGTCAAGCAGGAACGGGGAGTCTGTGAAATGCAACCCCCTTCCCCCCCCCATGTTGATGGGAAACAATTCCCATCATCTTTCACGGGCCATTTATTTATTTATTTCCCCTTATTTATATCCAGCCTTTACTCCCAAGGAGAGCAGAGAGCAGTTGGCGGCATGGCACAACCAATAAAAAATAGTGTCAACAACATTCCAACAACTTTAGGGCTTCATACAATTATTAGAAATAATAATCGCCTTCCGCACACACACTGTTGGAATCTGGGGAAAAAGTGCAGCTTATGTTCAGCCTGATACGGTATATATATATTTAAAACTAACAACAACAACAACAACAACAACAACAACAACAACAACAACAACAACAACATATTTATACCCCACCCATCTGGCTGGGTTTCCCTAGCCACTCTGGGTGGCTTCCCTTAAAATACAATAACCTATTAAAAGCTTCCCTAAACAGGGCTGCCTTCAGATGTCTTCTAAAAGTCTGGTAGTTGTTTTTCTCTTTGACATCTGGTGGGAGGGCATTCCACAGGGAAGGCGCCACTACTGAGAAGGCCCTCTGCCTGGTTCCCTGTAACTTGGCTTCTCGCAGCGAGGGAACCACCAGAAGGCCCTCGGTGCTGGACCTCAGTGTCCGGGTAGAACGATGGGGATGGAGATGCTCCTTCAGGTATACTGGACCGAGGCCATTTAGGGCTTTAAAGGTCAGCACCAACACTTTGAATTGTGCTCAGAAACATACTAGGAGCCAATGTAGGTCTTTCAAGACCGGTGTTATGTGGTCTCGGCGGCCGCTCTACAAAGTAGACACCTGTGGCAGAGAC
This sequence comes from Podarcis liolepis, assembly GCF_965112155.1. Classification (NCBI taxonomy): domain Eukaryota; kingdom Metazoa; phylum Chordata; class Lepidosauria; order Squamata; family Lacertidae; genus Podarcis; species Podarcis liolepis. The sequence goes on along the minus strand of NC_139557.1, from coordinate 26,013,796 downwards.
CCAGCTGGGAAAGACTGTCAGAAGAAGAATGCATTCAATTGTTTCCGGAAAGCGCCTCTTGTATGTTGACAGGAAACGTATTCCACAGAACGAGGGCAGCCACACTGAAAACCCTGCTCTGAGTTACTGAGGAATGGGGTTTCTGATATCTTTGGATATACAGTGGTACCTTGGGTTACATATGCTTCAGGTTACAGACTCCACTAACCCAGAAAAAGTACCTCAGGTTAAGAACTTTGCTTCAGGATGAGAACAGAAATCGCGCGGTGGCAGCAGGACGCCCCATTAGCTAAAGTGGTACCTCAAGTTAAGAACAGTTTTAGGTTAAGAACAGACCTCCAGAACGAATTAAGTTCTTAACCGAGGTACCACTATACCAGTGTCTTACTGGATATATAGCAAATAAAGCAGTCTGTTAGTGCCAATACCTTGAACATAACTTGGTAGGAAATGAGGAGTCAGTGCATGTTGGTGGTAGTTGACTTCCAAAAGCAACATGGCCACCACTGCAGCCTCTGGAGCAACCTCAAGGGTAGCCACAAAGAGAGGGCACTGCATTGAGCCAACCTTGAGGTTACTAATGCAGTGATAACTCAATGGCTGTCTGGTCAGGTGGGTTCTACATCCCCCATGCCATCTGCTACTGATGCTGCTGGCCAATCAACAGAAAAAGCATTACACCGGGGATGGAGAAGGTTGTCCCTCAGACTGATAAAGGTTCTCCATCCCTGGCTTATCAGGGCACACAATGATAGGAAGATTTGACACGGCTGCAAATCTGACAGAATAGGAGCCAGCTCCTAGGTCCCTTTGGCCCCCTGAATAAAATATTTGAGGGGGCTGCCCCTCCCCCCCCAATCAATGGGCATTGTCATTCAAATGGTTTGTGTGAACTGCATCTTGTGATCAGTTATGCAGGATGGGGCTTAAACGCCCCCCATATTTTATTCTAGTTTCTGACAGTGTCAATGGAAGGCAATGTAGAATCTGCTGCTATTCTACACCTTGCCTGAATTGTCTTGTCTCCCGTTCTGTTGAAATCACTCAAGGCAAGTTTTCACTGTTCACTAGTATCTGACATTAAGAAACATGTATGTGTATGTAAACTCTATGAAGGGTTCTGGAGAAGAGGTTCAAAAATGAAACTACTTTGAGCTAACAACCCTTGTTGCTCCCCCCCTTTTTTTTTTTGCTGCTGGCAGAAATTTATTTTTAATTACATGGGTGAAGTGGGAGGATGAAGAGACATTAGCAAATAACGAGATATTCTCTTTCATTTTAAACCCACTTTGCAGATCCGCAATTTTGCCGTCACCTGCTATGTGTTTGCCTTGATAAGGTGCCTGGTCTCTGTTATAGAAGGCGATGTTCTGTTACCTTTCTCATTTAAAGGGAATAATTTGCTTAGCACAGAGTCGTCGTAAGCAGACTGTCACTGAATGACTTTTATCTGGAGTTTATATTAGAGTGTGAATGGTAAAGCCATAGATCTTAAAACAAACTGTGTTCTAAATCTGCCTGAGTGTTTTAGCCTTGGAACAGAAGCCAAAAGGAATTTGGATTTAACTCTTCACAAAAGCCATGCGGTTGAATTATTGAATTATTGATTTTGTCCTATTTTCCCCTGCCCTCATCTTTGCACTTCCTCCCTTAACTTTGGAATTCTCAGGAAATATTGTCACAAGGTATCTTAAGGCTGGGTTGGGGAACCTGTGGCTCCCAGATATCTCCTATCTTTCTTGACCATTGGCCATGCTAGCTGTGGCTGATGATAATCAGAATGTAGAATTAAACCCATAGTTTAAATAATTCCTAACAGGATCTGAGGCTCCAATACTTTGGCCACCTCATGAGAAGAGAAGACTACATGGAAAAGACCCTGATGTTGTGAAAGATGGAGGGCACAAGGAGAAGGGGACGACAGAGGACGAGATGGTTGGACAGTGTTCTCAAAGCTACCAGCATGAGTTTGACCAAACTGCGGGAGGCAGTGGAAGACAGGAGTGCCTGGCATTCTCTGGTCCATGGGGTCACGAAGAGTCGGACACGACTAAACGACTAAACAACAACAGAGCTTTTTCTACCGAGACCACCAGCCCAGACTCAGTTCACGGTGGGAAAATGACCCATTGCAACTGAAGGCCGCATGGAAGGTATTTACAAATTATCCAACCTAGGAAGAAAAAGATAGCAATTGCATTGTTCATTTCAGCATTATCAGTATCTGTGCAGAACCTAAGGAACTGAGCTACACTTACTTTAACATCAACATCAAAAATAAGGTAAGGAGTCTTGTTGAATCTCATATAGATGGAGATAATCCCTTAAGGTCGTATATGGGACTTCTTAGTTTAGAAAAAAGGCAAGCGAGATGTGACACTACAGACGTTTATAGAATTATGTGTGGCATAGAGAAAATGGAATTTTTTCCTCCGTCCCTCATAAACTTGTGGTTCTTTGCACAGCTGAACTGTGGAATTCACTCTCAAGGGTAGCAATGGTGGCCAATAACTTGGACGGCTTTAAAAGAGGATTAGGCAAATTTATGCCTACTAGCCATGATGACCATGTTCCATCTCCACTTTAAGAGGCATTATGTTTCTGAATACCAGGTGTTGGGAATCACAGGTGGGCAGCATTGGGACCATCTCCAGGGGGCCCTGGGTGTGTGGGTACCCACAAAAGTTTCACTGTGGGTGCCCAGCCTCCACCCACCACTGCCCGCTGCCTTACCTCCCTTCAGTGGGACTTACACTCAGGCAACTGTGCACTGCGCTGTGGCCCAAGACCTCAATACAATCCACACTTAAATGGAAGCAAATTAACTGGATGTAGCATAATATTAATGTTTTATGTTTTATTATGATTTTATATGTGTTGGAAGCCACCCAGAGTGGCTGGGGCAACCTAGCCAAATGGGCGGGGTATTATTATTATTATTATTATTATTATTATTATTAGGAATGAGGAATGGGTTGAATATGCTTCATGATTAGGAGGACTTTGCTTCTGGTTTATTTCATGGCATTCTCAGTCTAATATTTGTTAGGGGATCTGATGCCACATTTAAATATTTATTTTGACTTGTCTCGTTGGTATGTGGCATGGCATGTATTCCCCCCCCTTCCTACAAGAGAAGGTGCTTTTAGAAAACTCAAAGAATTATCTACACTTTAGAGAGCTTCATGTATATTCATTAAGCCAATACTAGTGCTGGATTCTCTTAAGCCTGCATTAAGAATTTATGGTTTCATCTTTTATGCTCCTAAAACAAGAAATGTTCAAAACGAGTGGGAGATATATTTTTGAGCATCTATTGTAAGTTTTTACCGCAGCAGAGTGTTAAAGTTCTAACAACAAAAGGAAATTTCAGAAATTTCAGAAATACTCAACAGTATGGGGTCTGGCAACAGACCCCCAGAAACTTACCTGAGGCTTTTGTTGCAGAAACATTTAGTCTGATTTTGGAAAACAAGAATAATGAATGCTGAAACAATGCTGCGTTGATCTTACTTTCAAGTGCTCGTAAACACGGGATACAGCCCGACTTTTAGACATAAAAACATGACAAAGATTCCTCCAGAAGAACAGTGAGCGACGGCATCTGGTGGATTTCAAAACCCATGTTATTCTTGAAAGGATATGGAATCAGCCGTGTTGTTTCAAAGAGATGCCCATGTGTCTCTTTATTAAAATATGTAAGGCGCTTCTGAACCAATTTGTAGAGCAGGCTCATGGTGGAGCAAAGCGAAGACAATTTTCCTAACCTTCTATACACCTAGGAGCCAGCTCTAAATTCATCTATTTGCTCTTGACTGTATAGTGCACTGATTCACTCCTGCTGCAGCATATGGGCAAATTACCATTTGGCATTTGAAGACATTTTGATGGACTTCTCGGAGCTGGATGATTGAAACAAATGGAGGCAAATGGTGATACTTCCAATGATTTAGTGGCACAAAGCAAGCCAATAAAAGTAATTCTCTTGCGAAGGAGGATATTGTGCCATCCCAGCAACACAAGACAGCTCAGTGTGAATATGGGTGATAATGTAGATTACAGACTGGAGCAAGTGGAGCCCAGTAGATAAAGATTGGGCTTGTACTTGTGAAAAAGACCTGGACCCTCTTCTTCATTTGTTAAATGCCCACAGGGGGAAGGGGCATTGTCCTGGCTAGCTCCACCCCATAGGTCGAGAAACATGCCTTGTCTAGGCCTCTAGGTGACACTTGATCAGTGTCCGGTCAAAGGAGGTCTACTGTAAACAGATTTGTGTGTCAAAGCCCCAAGCCACCCCCATGAGAATAAAGACACAAGGACACAGACTTTTAGGTTAATGTTAATGGGCAAAATTTAGGCCACAACTTTATTGGTTACAGAATTTGAGTGGTATTGGCTTAGGCATTGCCATCAACAAACTATATCTGACTCCTGCCTGCCTTGCAGGGGGTCTGGTAAGGGTAAACCACCAGTAGGGGGAGCCCCGCCAATGTGGATCAACTCGAGCATCCCTTGGGTTCCCGCTGGGGTTGTGGCACGGCCCTAGCAACACCCCGGACTTTGGACGAGATCGACACCCCCGGATTCCTTTAACAGAATAACCCTAAGCTTGGAGGGGCAGGTGATGGCCGCACCTCTCCTCCCCCCCCCCCCACAACGCTATTCCAATGCCTAACTGCCAAACCTTACAAAGTTGTGATGATTACTATGAGGTAGGCGAAAACCAAGTGGCCAGTGCCAATTTGCCAAGGGGAAAAAGTCCTACCAGGCCCCTCAATGGCGACCAACTGAAGTCCATAGCAAGGCCAATGACGCAACCTGAACAAAGGGCAGAAGGGTGGGAGATCCACAGTGCGAGGATGAAAAGGGGCAGTGCAGCGTCATGCTGAGGATTAAATTGCCCCGGACACCCCCCTCAAGCCGCCTGATTGGCTGCTTGGCTAACTGGCATGGTGGGCCTCCCCAGTGTAAGGCAGGACACAGTCCCACTCCCCACGCTGAGGGGGGAGGCTTGGTGGCTCACCCACAACGCGTCCCCACAAAGAGGTGGAGACGATTTATGCATGCAAGACTCACTCCACAATGACAGAGACCCAGGGACAAGAATCCATCCCTGTGCAGCCCCACTTCAGATCCACACCAGCCATGCATGAGCATGGCCAACACACACACATATTGGAGTCTACGGAGTCTGGGCTAGCCTGAATATTCTAGGGAGCCCTGTTGCATGGTTAATGTACAATGTCTGAAGAGGACTGTGCACTTGACTGTGCACATCTTCCATAAGTTGACTGGGCAATTTACTAAATCTCACCTTCGTTTCCCCCCTCTGCAAAACAGGAATAATAATGGGAATAATGCTTCCTAGGATCCATTGTGAAATCAAATAATACATACGAGAAAGGATTTTGCAAGCTGAAAGTGCTACTCAAAACTATAAATAACAGTGGTGCGGTAATGTAGTGGTAATGTAGCAATAATCCAAGACTATTATGATTACTTCCAAATGCTTTTTAATGTTTAGCTTCTAAGCATAAAGCTTTAAGCACAATGGCATGTATTCCTTTACCAGAATAGCTGTTTTTCTTTCTGTCTTAACAGCGCCGATATTTAACAGAGTCTGTGAATTTCAAATGCGCTTACCAGCGGCGCCAACTATTTTATGTTTACTCTTATATTATGGGAGCTTAATTGGAAATTTGCTCATCAAGCTATGGAGAGTTTAATTAAACTCAATGAAGAAATTACCAAGTCATAAAAGGAGCTGTGTTAAAAATGTGCTATTTTGGTTCCGAAGTCAAAAGAATTTTTGTGCTCCCTGATGGTCCTATTTTCAGAACAATAAAGCCCACCTCTAGATGATGCTAATTTAATTATTGGCAGTGTCTTCTCATTCCCATCACATGGCTGCCTCGTGCTCTAAACCCTGTGGCTGGCTGCCGCCTTGCAAAGCAGAGTTGAAGAGAGGATGATTTGCAGAGGAGAAAGAGGGGGGAAGAGATGCTTAAAAGGATGCTAAGCTTTAATCCAACCTAGTTTGAATTCAATAGTGTTTGTAGGCAACTTCCTCACCACTAACTGTGGTGTTGTTTTTCCTTGCATTCCTTTATTCATCCATATTGAACTTTAAAAAAACAAAACAAACCTCAACACAGGTATTTATGTCTTGATGATATGTACATAAAATAATGTGCATTGTTTTACTTTTGACTGCATTCCATTTCCACTCACTTTGCTTTAGCTACATATCCTTTCCTCTGCCAATAAGTTGAGGCTTACCATTCTCTGTCTAAAGTTGTGTTGTTGGCAGAAGTGGCTCTCTGGGTGGGGCAGAGTGGGTACGTTAACTTCCCTGTTTGACTATTAATAGGTGGGCAGAATCATCCTAACCGCCTCTTACACCAGGCTGTGGGGGTTTGGAATGAGTGGAGGTGTTTTTATCATATGTAGTGGAATTGTAGTGTAATTAAAAAATTCAGGGAAATGATATATAATGAATCGCAAAAAATGTTTAAAATAACCTTTGTTAAAAAAACCAGAAGCTTTTTTTATTACGAATTATAGGTACCAAGATCACAAAAGAGCAGAGGAAATGATTTATGTATGCTTCAATGGCTGCTCGGATGCTGCTTGCCCAGAGATGGAAGGAAGAGACAACCCTGATCAAAGAAGAATGGCAAATCAAGTTGATGAGCTATGCCGAAATGACAATATTAACTGGGAAGCTCAGGAACCAAGAAGACAAGGAATTTAATGAAGGAAATGTTCATAATGTATGCACAAAACCATTGCAAACAGCTTAAAAGATTAGCAGGATTCTAAATACACTTGCAATGTAACAGAAAGTACAGATAACTTAGGAAGATGACAAATTGGAGAAGTATTGATATGCAGTTGAAAACAGAATTAAGAGGACCAATGGATGGGATGGGGGGAAGTCAGGAGATTCAGAGCAATCTCGATATGTGGAATTTGTATGATCTTTTGATGTAGGTTTATTCTTTCTCTCTCTTTTATTTTTCTTTTTGAAAATCAAATTATATATATATATATATTTGCTTTCGTAGATTTTCACGGGTACAGGAATGCAGGTTTTGGTGTCTTCGGGTGTCTTCCCGTGTAAGAGTTGGGGTGTCTAGGCGACGTTTCGACGAGGTCTCACTCGTCATCTTCAGGCTGGTGCTTTCGGCTTCTTGTTACTGGAACAGAGCAGGATCTCAGTGTTTGAGTTCCTATAAATACTGTTGAGGGGGTGTGGTGTATAGCCTCCAACGTTCTGGGCAGAGAGGAAGTTCCCAGGTTAGTGTGCCTTTTCTTCTTTTGTTCCTTAATTACTTGAGGGATATCTTGAGTGATTTCTTGAGTGATATTCTGAGTACCACTTAGGAGGGCATATGGAATGAGTGGAGGTGTCCCTCTGCTCAGTTCTCTGGGCTGCTGCAAGTATTGGTGGCCCAGAAGCACAGACAGACACCTGCTGATCTGCACTTTGCTCTTGATCTCTTCTTTTTTTTAAGAATTCTCTTCTCAGAACAATTGCTGCTTTGCCTGATGCTCCTTCCTACGTCAGCAGCTGAACATCAAGAGAATTCCGCCCACATGGGTTGCTGTGACAACACGAGACTGGGCGGCACTTGCACGGTTGCTAACGATGTCATCCCAGCATCCTATGTGGGCAGAAGTGGTTAAATGTTCATGTACCAGTGTGGGAGAAGCAGCAACTGTACTGGCGAGGCAATGTTGAAAAGAGGTTGCAGAGTTGAGATCTTGAGACGTATAGGGGAGAGAGAGATCTCTCTCTCTGGTATACAGAAACATCTGGACACATTTCTCTTGCTTTAGGGCATGCCAGCCATAGGTGTTTGCCAAGTTAGCAAAGAGTTGCATGTCGAGGTCCCCAGGGCCACCCCAATAACTCACACATCACACAGAATTTTTTGTTTAAGATTTTTGGCATAATTTTGGCCACAGCTTTATTAAAATACAAATTTGTGAGTAGTTGTGTAGGCATTGGTTGCGACTATCTGCCCCCACTATGGGGGACAGACTGACATTCCGCACGATGTGAAAGTCAGAAAAGGGGAATACACTTGGGGCTAGCGACGGAGCAGGGAACCTGCCCTCAGCCCTCCCCAAATGCAACCAGGAGCTCTTGCAGTGGCCCGAGCCCCCTTGACAGGGTGGACAAGCAATAGTTAGCTCCCGATTCCTTTAACGGAATCCCTCGCAGCAGCAACATTAGAGGGGCAGGCACAGCCAATCCATGCCCCTCAACCAACCAAACCATAAACCAATGCCTAACCGCAACCTTACAAGTTGTGACGATTTGCTATGCAGCAGGCAAAAACCAAATGGCCCCAGCCAATCAGCCAGATGGACAAAATTCCTACCAGGCCCCCGCTCCAAAGCAAACGACCCCATGACAGGCATAGCAAGGTCAAAGCGAACAACCCTATTCTAGGGAGGGGGGGACGGGCAATCCGATGCACGGGCGAAAAGAGGAAGCCCTAGCCTCGTGCAAGGAGTTTTAGTATTTCTGGCTGTCAATCAATAAATGGCAACATTAACTTCTTCCCAACAACAAGAGAAGCCCCAATCGCATCAGTGGCCAACAAACAATTAGCCCCCCCCCAACTTTGGAGTGTCCTGGCGGCCCCCACCGCAACACGTGCTCTCCATGAAGGAGAACATGCTTTGTCTCTCTGACACTTTCTTATGTACGTTGAAAGCCGAGTTCAGCACATGTCTTATCACATATGCACGCTGCAGCATTTCATGTGTAGATGAGTCACAATGGCAGACATTACAAGGTGTTTCTCTACTATTTTGAGTGACTGCTTGTAGACATACTCTCTTAAAGCACATATCCAGTGTCTTTCCATTACTTCACAAGCAGAAAAGCGTCCCGTAAAATATAATTAATTGGAAGGAAACAATATATTTTTAAAAGACTTGCACAGTGCATCCAAATGGCTCTAGTCTTCTCACTGTTTGCTGCAGCTTTTTATATGCTACCCATATATCTACGAGCTCATTTCACTTCATTTAAATCAATTAGAAATCCCCACAGCACTGCAATTAGCGAAATATACTTAACAGAATCAATTGATAATCATTTTGAACATCTCATAATATCGCAGCTAGGAAAAAAAAACACTCAAGTGCAAACTCTAATTGCCATCAACAACAAAAATAAAGTGATCCTCAGAACTTGAAGAGCAATGCACATGCATAATAAGTTGGTGTGTTTAATTCGCGAATAATTATCCAGTCCAAAAGGAAACAATGGAAGAACTTTGTAGGTTGTCTGGGTTCATTTGCTCCAGTTGAGAGGGCAGGCTGGTGAGGCCCCCAGAGTTTAGAGGCCAGAGTTTCCCTGCCCTTGCATGAAGTCTTGGGTTTGCAATTTTGGGAGAGGGGAGACTGCCTGCTGGGGAGCGGGAGGGCTGGCGAGGCCCCTAGATTTAGAGGCCCTAGGCTTCAGCCTACTTAGCCTATACATAAATCCAGCATTGGATGTCCCTATTTTCACCAGAGAAATGTTGGAGGGTATGGAATAGGACACCCCAGGGGTTTTTTTTCAGCCTCAGTTCCAGCACCTCTCGGGTGGGTGCCATTGCCATTCTAAGAGAACAAAGGAGTTGTTCCTGGTGAGTACGGGCACCTCTCTTTCTAGAAAAATATTGTACTGGACATCCCTATTTTCATTAGAGAAATGTAGAAGGGTATGTAACCCTCAGCCTAGCCTATGTCACCGGTTGTGAGAATATAATGACTGTGCTTTGGGTGGGGTGAAGGACCATTGTCAGGGAACTGCCATCGGTTCAGGAGGGAGAGAGGAAAAGCCGAATGGATTACAGAGAGCCTCCAAGGAGGAGAGTAACCACCTCTCCAGTGGAGAGGAGCTGCAGGGCTTGGAGGAGGCGAGGCGGTGCCAGGACACCTTGCCTGGGCAAAGTGGGGAGGAGAGGGGTCCTCCGTTACCCACACCCTCCTTGCGCAGTAAGCCTCCGCACAGAGAGGGGAGGCGCAGACTGGGCATCAAGAAATTACTTTGCTGGGGAAAGTTTAAGGACCGCCCACTCACAGATTCTGCTAGTATATGAGCCAGCCATGGGAGAGTGGCACTCTGGACGGATAAAGTTTATTTTTGCAGCTAAAGCAAGGCATTACAGCCGAGCAGGCAGGTATTTGCCTGCTTGCTCTCGAGCAACCACTGGAACCTTTACAACCATGTATGGTGCATTGAGCTCCTAGGAAGAAAGGCAAGATATAAATTTAGTAAATCAATAAAGTATAACTGAAATCATATTCTCCTCATAATTCCTGAATTATGCAATATGGTTTTCAAAACATGGGTTGATTGTTATATATAAAAAAGTGAGTTGTGATTTACCAGAATTGCAGTTACCTTTTGGCAGTTATTTTAGCTTCCAAAGATATCCTGCTTAAAAGTCTGGGTAGTATCCTCTGACAAGCAAACTATTAAAACATCAGTACAAATTAATTAGCTTTTGATGCAGAGTCTTACCGGCTTTCCCCTGCCTGCAGAATCTTTTTGTAAAAATCTTTCCTCTGAGACGGAGTATGTTTTTCTATATAGGCTTAATTGCAAATTAGCTTTCATTCATTACAGTTCCAAGTTCAGAAGGAGACATTACTTGTCCAAGCACAAGGCCCTTCACATTATCCCACAGTAATGGTCTTTCAGAAAGAACCACCAGGTTTTGTGTGAGACGGGGGAAAATAAATGTGCTGGCATCTAACTAGGGAATGAGTTTTCAAATTACTTCAGTTCTTGCTTAGCTGGCACGCTACGTTCCTTTTTTCCAATTATGTCATGAATATGAGCTGAAATGCTAGGTATTCAGTGATAGGTGAGTTTTGTTTGGGGGTCTAAATGAATGGTGATGTCATCTAAAAGACTTGCCCTAATCTTCGATTATGTGTCTCTGAAAACTCAACCCTTAGGCAATTCCTACAAATATGAAGTTATTGCCTAAAAGATAGTTTTATGTACTTATCTGATAAGAAGGATAATAGGCTCAGTTTACCCATTGTGTGCAATGCATTACATTCCTCACTGAATAATCTAGTGTGCTCACCAAAGGTCTTGGACTACAGTTCCCATCAGTCCCACTGAGCATGGTCAATAGCCCAAGGATGATAGGAGTTGCAGTCTAAAACATGTAGAGGAGACCACATTGCCTACCTCTGATCTAATATGAATCTCTGCTCCAAGCAATCATGCTACAGTGCACCTGTGATTTGCTTTTGAGTCCCAGTATTGTTTAAAGCTGGGCACACCATAGTTTTCCATACATGTGGTAAGAACTTTGTAGATTGTGCTGTTCATTTTCACTAGCTAAAATGACCTTACTGGAACCAACATCAGGGCTGACCCAAGACATTTTGGCGCCTGAAGCCAAATGACAGCTGAACCTATGACAGCTTAGCAATCATGACTTGAAAGGGTCTTAGCAATCGTGGCTCTGTTACATCTGAATTTACAAAATCATTGTCAAACCACTGTTGGCTGCTTCTCCTCCTCCAGAGGCTGCTGTACCATGAAGATGGCATATGAGCATATGGAGAACAAATGCAGCTAAGGAGCTCTAAACTATGGTTTGTTTTCTTGCATAACATAGCCCACATGAGGCTGCAGCAGAAGTAGAAAAGGGCTGTGGGGCTGTGCCTTTAGTATTCCCACCATCACATAACCATCACCAGCTTTTCTATGTTTTAGTGTAACTTCTACAGCAAGTTGAACTCATGGAATCTCTTTGCATGATTAACAATCCTGATCTTCCATTTAGTAGATGATTCTACACAAGTGTGTGTGTGGGGGGGCTTCCTCTGCAGAAGTAATACAGTGGTACCTCGGGTTAAGTACTTAATTCATTCCGGAGGTCCGTTCTTAACCTGAAACTGTTCTTGACCTGAAGCACCACTTTAGCTAATGGGGTCTCCTGCTGCTGCTGCTGCACCGCTGGAGCATGATTTCTGTTCTCATCCTGAAGCAAAGTTCTTAACCTGAGGTACTATTTCTGGGTTAGTGGAGTATGTAACCTGAAGCGTATGTAACCTGAAGCGTATGTAACCCGAGGTACCACTGTACTAGAACAGAGGGAAGTTGGAAGGAGCCACATGACAAATGGGGACAGGCCTCGATACGTGGCCCTGCTGTCTTTTGCTACCTGTGTTCCCCGCTTAGGACTGCAATGTCTGAACAGGGCTCATTTAAGAGCTCAAAGCATGGCATAGGTTCTCAGTGATGGCATGCATAAACTGCAGTTTGCGATGAATTGAGCTATTGTTTTCTTAATACTGTGGGAACCTGCGAACAAAAAATCCCACATCTTAGCAGCGATCTTGAATTTCAATATAATCTATTCCCCTGCGATATATATGTACAGATACTATTATATTGTAGGTATCTTCTGCACTGAATGCTGCTATAAAGGAGCAGAGTTTTATCGAGCATATTTTATGCAACTCATAAACTTGCATCCCTTCATGTAGTACCCATCTATTTTGCATGTGACCTTCACATTTGCCGCTTCCCCTTTTGTCTGCTGCTATTGTCAGACTTGAAATGTTTATGCAGGCACTGGAAATTCTGCATATGCTAATTAAGTCTCATTTATTACCGTGTTTGTGTTGGGTTCTGGTCAAAGGTCAACTTCCCTTTATGAAAAACAACTATTTGCATCCATTAACGTGTGTGTGTGTGTGTGTGTGTGTGACTCTTTGCAATGTTATGTCCATAAAACATTTCACTTAAATCCAGAAGCATACAGCTGCTGCATGAAAGTATTAAAGCCAGGATTAGTCTGAAGAAGCAAGTGGCAGGTAACACACAATTAAAAAATGGGCAAATTTTATCTGTTGTACAGAATGGAAAATGTTACAGGATTTAGATGTGACATTCTGCTACAAAACCATATGGAACATTGCTGTCTCTGAGAAGATTGCATACCACCTCAAGGCCAGACAAGGATTGCCACATTTCAATATGTATGGTGCAAATTTATTACATGTAAAATATGCATCACTTACAGCAACAGTTCCCAATAGCATCTTTTGAACTCTGGAATTCCTAAATTGATCCATTGGATTTAGTTGATGATGTAATATATTACCATCCATCTCCCCTGTTATTAAAAGAAATACTCATTACATTTTGTTTTGTTTTAAAGCTGTCTGTAATAGAACATCTCCCCTCTCACTGTCTTCTACCCATTTATATTGTGTAGCTACCAAGCCATCAGCACCATCGATAGCCTAAAGTGAGCAACTTCCTCCAACAAAGGCTAGAGATAAACTGAAGCCTTAGGAGCCTCTTCTTCCTTCACAAGCTCTGTTCAGGGCATGGCAAACCTTTTGACCTCCAGTTGTTGCTGAGCTGGCCACTGGCTTTGCTGGGGCTGATGGGAGTTGTAGTTCAGTCACATCTGGAAGGCCAGAGGTTCCCCATACCCACTCCAGTCCTGTGGCTTGAAGACTGTGGATCTTAAAGGGCAAACATCCTAGCCTGGTGTCAAGCACTTCTTTCTCTTTCCGTGGATTTCACTGTGTTGGGTCCCTGCACTGCTGGGCAGATGCGGTAGTTCAGAAGGTTCAGAGGGCGCCACCTGTGAGGGTTCTAGTTCAGTTTATGAAGGCTCTAAACTGCAGCCATCAGCCTCAGGTTCTGAGACCACCAGCATCAGGAGCCTGACCCAATTTGCCAGCTGCTGGTACATGAGTACCTTCTCCTCCTCCAACACTGGGCTTGGGCCATGACATGCTGGCTCTTTAACTGATAATAATTAGACGCTACTATCAGCAATTAATGCGCATGGCCTTTTAAACAGCCAGCTAGTTGCTGTTGTTGTTGCAACCCTTTCCACACTGCTACGGTCTGAAATAAAATTAATACCAGAAGGCAAGCTTTCTTTCCCAGGCCAATAGCAGCAACAGAGGGAGTGATATGTTGTCTGGGTCACAGTGAAGACGGGAAGTGTTAAACCCAGCCTAAAAAGTGTGCTCATTAACTGCTGATATGCAATTAATGTTATGTCCTGCCCTACATTAACACACACTGTCCTTTATTATATCTGTGTTGTGCTGAAATTATACAGTTCGTCCAGTGCTGCACATTATTCCTGGGTGCGCATGGGGAGAGGGAGGAATACACAAGCAGAACTGGATTAACAGCACATTCCTTGCCATTTCTACTCAGAAGTAAATCCTATTGAATTCAATAGAGTTAGGATGGCAGTCTACATTTACTAAGTTGTGGCAAGGGTTAGATTGTTGTGTGTCGTTGGGTTCCTCATTAGAGATTCCCGAAACCCCTGTTGAGTGTACAATATTTTCACTGCCGTAGATAATAATACAACTCATGGACTGCCTAAGGTTGTCTGGCTCCTCCTGCCCACATTTCCAATCTCAGTCAATATGGTCCTTTTCAGGGTACCTTTTTCTATTCCCCCTACTTCTCATTGTGCCAAATACAGAGTTTGGATTTGATATCCCGCTTTATCACTACCCTAGGGAGTCTCAAAGCAGCTAACATTCTCCTTTCCCTTCCTTCCCCACAACAAACACTCTGTGAGGTGAGTGGGGCTGAGAGACTTCAGAGAAGTGTGACTAGCCCAAGGTCACACAGCAGCTGCATGTGGAGGAGTGGGGAATCGAACCCAGTTCACCAGATTACGAGTCCACCACTCTTAACCACTATACCACATTGGCTATTTCTTTTAAGCATCTGAAGCTAGAGTCTTCTAGCTCTTGTTGTTGAGATGGATGGATGGAGACACCAGTATGTTTTTGTTGCAGGGTTGGTGAACCACCAGCCCATGGGACTGATATGGCCTGCCAAGTTTTTTTCTCAAGGGCCACCATCCCTGGATGCAATTTACTGGCAACAGCACCGGTGGTGGGATTGCTCAGGGTTGGGGAGAAAACCCCAAACCAATGTGTGCTGCTTCTCCTTTTTTTCCTGCCAACTATTCTGAAAACAGAGCAAAGTGCTCCAAGCTGCTGTGGTTTTCCCTGTTTGCTTGGAGATCATCACCAGCACTTGCAAAACACTGCAGCAGATTGAAGTGCTCCTTTTTGTTTCCTGAACACTCTGGTCTGTTGTGATGTTTCCTGAGTGCTGGTGATGATTGCCAAGTGCTCAGGAAATATTGGAGCAGATCAGAGCACTCTTTCCTGTTTTCAGAACACTTGATGAAGGAAAGGAGAAGAGCTTGGTGAAGGGAAGCCAACAATGTGGGGAACCAGTGCCTAGCTATCTGCGGTGTGTGTCTGAAAATAACTTTACAGCCACAGGGCAACCCAGTGAATATTGCTTGCAGCCTGCCTGCATCTGAATCAGGGTTCAGAGATAGGGCCAGGTTGCTAGGCAATGGAGATGCTTATGGGATTCTCGGTGTCTGTGAGCTGTGCTCTGCATCAGGGATTCCCTTGAAATAATGTCACTGCCCAAATATTGAGAGAAGAGGTGTGCTCGCGCACATGTTCTGTGCGCATGATATGATCTGTGATGTGTGCATGTGCAAAAGTGTGGGCACTCACACCCACTTTTTGTTCACATCCACAGGTGGCAGGTGGCCATTAGAGTGTCTTCAGCAATGTCTTGGGATGAGAAAAGCATTGCCCAGCCCTGTTAAATAACACAGTGGGTTGGCTCTCATGTTGACATATACCGTATTACTTAATGCCCCATCAGTTGCCAATTCTTCACTGGAAGACAGCACTGAAAAGTGTCATGCTGAAAGTGATCAGGCAGGTCTTCCTGGGTTTTATCTGTGATGGCTGAAAGGCATGTCACTTGATGCTGCAGTCTTTGAGTAATGAACACAACTGCAACATTCTCTTTTTGCCATTAAGTCTGAATCTCTGTTATGGCTTTGTGATTTCTCCCACAAACGCAAGACAACTCTGGCTGTTAATTATTTCAGATTTATTGCTAAAACAACAAACTAAGACGGAGCTCCTCTTCTCATCATCCTCCCCAGAAGATGGAGTTACCCGAACTGAGCTCCTCCCCCTTCCCCAGCATGGAAGCCTTCACCTTCTCTTCCGGTATCTTTCCGCGTCTCTGCCACTTTTGAAATCCTACGAGATTTGGCAGAGCGTATTTCCTGCATTCCAACATCTTGCCCACTATCGTAGTTCTCACACATCTGTCTGTCCCTTTGGTCAGAGCTCAGATTACAGCTGCTCTCCTCTCTGCTTTCTGCTGTTAACTGTACCTCTCCCTGTGCCTGCTTCTTCTCCTCCTGTCAGCACCTGAGCTTCGCTGACAATCTCCTATCTTTTGCATTCTAAGAAACAGAACCCCCCCCCCTCTCTCTCTCTCTCTGTGTGTGTGTACAAACATACACATGACTGTGATTAACAAAACAGTTTTTTTAATGTGACAAAAATGTTATCAGCTGCTCTGATAAAAAATTGAAATGATGCTTCTTCTAAAATGGTAGTTATGGATCTTTAAGGATAGAATGTTCAGAAGGGCTTCATTCACTGAAGTTAAATGATGCTGGTTAAATCTGCCTCATATAATCAACATGCTTAACTCTAATTAATGCATGAATGGGTTAAGACCATAGAGTAAACTCCCCCTCACCTTGGGAGGAAGGGTTACCAAATTCCGTTTTCTTTCACTTCCACCATGTGAACCCTACCAGTAAGGAGGTCAAAGCAGGATGCTCCAAGCTTAGACTGTGTGGCCATATTTACCGGTATGTTTCTATTCAAATCATTTAGAAACATTTATCATTTTGAAACCTAAGTTATACTGCCTTGCTGCTGTGTGGAAAAGCACATGAATCTGACCTTTGAAGAGTTTTTAAGTACACTATTTTAACTTACCAAGCATGTAGTCTCTTTCTGTGCTAAGGGAAGTGGGAATCTTTGGAAGCAGCTTACAAGGGAATATTTTAAATATACAACAGCCTATATTTTCAAACTTCACTCTGCTGGATGTTTTGTGATTTTAAATCTCTGCTGGGGCTGTCTCACCAAAGAGTACGTGCCCCCAAACCAGGATCTGAGGCATCCAGGAATTTATATTATACCACTAGTTTTTATACTTTTAGCAAAACAAAATTCAACAACCAACATATCCTCCAGGTTGAGGCCAGGCTTAATGTCCAGAAGTTCTCCCTTTTTGCCAATACTATTTGATCTCTTGGCATCTCTTCAGCAATAATCAATAAGTCTGATAGGTTGCGGTTCTCAGAACTGAAACACTTAGCAACCGGTTGCTTCCCTTTTTGAGTCAAAATTGCAGGTTTGTGATTTCTAAAACACAAGCAGAGGTCAACTGAAGTTTTACCTAAGTACAGGACTTGACACACCCACCCACACACCCACCTTGCTTTTTTCACTCAGTAGTATAGATTACATTGTAGAGTCTACAGGTGATGTTCTGTTTGATGTAGTATGTTCTTCCTGGCCTGGTGCTTTTGAAGATAGATGCCTCCATGAGATACAGTTGATACAGTGCTTGGAATTAATACACACACATGTCTGTCTGCATATATGTCCACTAAATCACAGGAAAGATGCTGAAATACAAGGTTTATACTGTCCCTGCCACCAGTACAGCTGCTGCTGTTGCTTTATTTAGCACCAAGTGTGTACTGGGCCCATTGCAGGCAGTAGAAATGACACAGTGCCTGCCTGCCCAGAGGACTTACTATCCACATTAATTCCCCTGCTTCCATGAATAGTTACTGGCTTGACCGAGAGTGGCATCAGATGTTACAAGGTAGTGAGGAAATAAGATGGACAAATGACTCCAGTGTAATGTTCAAAGGTAGGAACAGTGGGTTTCCCACCTCCTACTGAGATGTGTGAGTTGCTTCTTTCATTTGACACACATGAATCTCATTGTGAGGAAGATGCACTGCTTTTCCTTCAGATATTGCACCAGCAAAGCTGGCCATAAATGAACACTGCCAGGCTACTCAATCCACATACGTAATAGAATAGGAGGAACTGATGTGCAAGGCCAGTTTGAGACAATCACAAGCCTTTCACCTTTCCATAGTATTGCCCTAGCAGTACAGTGTAGGGCTTCTCCAACACAACCTCCAAGGCTAACATCACCAGGTTGGACAGAGAAGCCATTGGGCAGTGGGATGTCTTTGAGACCCAACACTGAGAACAGCCCCTCACATCCAGTTGAAGGGTGGACTTGCTTCCTGGTGAGTAGGAATGGCAGTTGTAGTCCAACAACCTATGGGGACCCACGGTTGAAGGACATTGGGCTAAATGACCTTCATGGCCCTTTCCAACTCTATGATTCTATCTCTAGGAGATATTAAAAGGCAACTGCCTTTGAATCACACTCTATTACATCTCCTTTCTATTAGTAACTAAAATCCCCCTTTTAACATTATTGCTGAGACTATGTTGTTCTATTAATCTTGCAGAGGTGAGATTGATTTACTAATTCCTTTAATCTACAACATTGGCTTTCTCCCCAGGCAAGAGTGCTGTTTATCCTTCTTTTTCTAATTTAGGATTTTAAATAATGTCAAACAGCCATTCCCCCCCCCCAAAAAAAGGGGGGGAGCCTCAACAGTCAATGAACTTAAACTAGTAACAGAAACAAAATACAACTGGAATTCAATTGGCTCATTCTCCTTTTAGTGCTAATAAAAGTTAAGGATCTTTACAACCAGGAAAAAAGTTAATACATCAGCCAGCCCAGGTTTGCTGCTGTTAGGAAGGGAGCAGTTATTTTGGAAGACAGTGTCTGGAAGGAGACAGTTAGATCCATTACATTAGGGTATGTTTTCTGGAAAAGGAGAGAGTGCCACTTTCTTAGATCTTGGATTTCCCATTTCCAGCTGAAGTCTTAGATAGGGATGCCAGTTTTTGAACAGTCCCCTGTAGCTGTTCCTTTCACAGCAATTTAATTTGTAGCAATTAGCAAGTGATAACATTTAGCTCCCTGCCACGAAAAGCTTCACCCGCTGACGTGAGGCTATCAAACCTCAGTTAAAGGCGCTTGACCAGGCTAGTTTTATTCGAGCCAGCTGGCAACCCTAGTCATTGGAAGAAGAAGAGGGGCCATTTGCCATGGCAACCGCAAGTCTAATACAGCAGAGTTGTATAATCACCCTCTGCTAAGGCAAGTCCATTTAAATACTGTGCTGCTGCAGTGGTTGCATGTGAGCTGTTTGCATGCCTCCAAATTAGGTTATGAAATCCTTTTAATAAGAGAGAAATTAAGAAAGCACCTGAGCTGGTGTAGCTGAGTCTTGTGCCAGCCTCCTTTCACTCTTCCAAGCCATGCATTGGCACAAGGAAGTCCAGGAGAAGGAGGAAGCTGCAGCAAGTGCCCTCTTCTTCAGAACGCAGGGCATGGATAGTTAGAGGAGGCAGTGAACAAACCACTGGGGCTGGAAAGGGAAAGCTGGTGGGGCTGTCAGATTGAGAGGCAGAAATGATAGAGGGAGGACTGAGTAAAGCACTTAAACTGTTGCCGAAGAGGTGACTCTTCACTTATGACAGCTGGCTGTAGAATAAAGCTCTTATGATTTAGGTAAGGGAAACAGAAAGTCCCCGACCAGAAAGAGGTCTTCTGCTAAAGACATCAGTAAAGCTTGTAAGGCAAGTGTATATAAGGTAACCTGACTTCAGGTGACATCCTCTAAGCAGCCTGTGACATATTTTGATTATGTGTTTTGTAGTTTTATATTCTGATTCTATTTATTACTATTACTATTACTATTACTATTACTATTACTATTACTATTACTATTACTATTACTATTATTATTAAATTTTTAAAATATATTTTATTAGTATTTTCCACACCACCACAACACGAAAAATATCGAAAAATAACAATACACAAAACACAAAAACCAACATACAAAAACCAAAACAAAAAACCAAATCCATATCTTACAAGTTAATAATATAAACACTAAAAAGAAAAACAAACATTGACTTCCACCAATCCCACAGCACCTCCTTTACCTCTCATTGTGTCTTCCTGTTTTCTTGTTTTCCTTATCATCTCTATCCTAGCAACTAGATATAAGTCCCTCTTCCTTATCCTTACACTTCACAAGGTTATTCCAGACTCAGCCAGATTTCTGTCCTCGAACCTTGGCTTTTAAGGTATTCATTCAGATACTCCCATTCCTTTTTCACTTCACTTTTTGGTTTTTGTCTTATTATATCTGTCAATTTGGCTAATTCTAAATATTTTGAAAGCTTACATAACCACTTTCCCCTAGTGGGTAACTGATTCCCTTTCCAATACTTAGCCATCAGGATTTTATTCTTTGAACTACCCTGAGACCTGAGGGTATAGGGTGGTATATAAATAATAATAATAATAATAATAATAATAATAATAATAATAATAATAATGTGATTGATGGTTGGGTAGCCCATGAGGCATACCCTGATAAGGTTCTGCCTGTGGAGCCAAAAACATTCCCCACTCCAGAGACAGAACATAGTTGCGAGTATTATAATTTGTAACATAAGAAGCATGGAAGTGAGAGCTGGACCATAAAGAAGGCTGATCGCCGAAGAATTGATGCTTTTGAACTCTGGTGCAGGAGGAGACTCTTGAGAGTCCCATGGACTGCAAGAAGATCAAACCTTTCCATTCTTAAGGAAATTAGCCCTGAGTGCTCACTGGAAGGATAGATCATGAAGCTGAGGCGCCAGTACTTTGGCCACCTCATGAGAAGAGAAGACTCCTTGGAAAAGACCCTGATGCTGGGAAAGATGGAGGGCACAAGGAGAAGGGGACGACAGAGGACGAGATGGTTGGACAGTGTTCTCGAAGCTACAAACATGAGTCTGACCAAACTGCGGGAGGCAGTGGAAGACAGAAGTGCCTGGCGTGCTCTGGTCCATGGGGTCACGAAGAGTCGGACACGACTAAACGACTAAACAACAACAACAACAACATAACAAGCCTGCACTTTTTGAAAAATCAGGGTGATTGTGAGAAAGCGGGTACAGCTATAGTATATAGAATGCAATCTAAAAATCTGCTTGATGTTGTTATCATTCAATTCTCCTTTAATCCCCATATTTTTGATGTTTCAGTATAATCTACTTTCTGCCTTCCACACAGCAGTATGCTAACAACCTGCTAATCTAAACTACACCATGCTAAAAAACAAAAAAACAAACAGGCTGTACGTACTGATGGCCAAAGCTTATTAGCCAGACTTTATAGGGCAACAACTGGTAAACTAACAATTGTCCAGCAGAGGAGCATCAGCTGAAGCAGCATGGCTCATGTCTCCTTAGGCTTCTCATGTCTCTGGAATGTTTCCCTTAAAACAAAAGCAGGTTCCTTTGCTTTGATTTAGTGAGCCAACCTTGCCTTCACAGACTAGGCATAATATTTTCATTATGTGATATTTCTGCATGTATTTTTATTTTATTTTTCAAAGTGGCATGCTCTGCCAAGTCTCCCATTTCTAGCTTTTCTACCCTTGTCTGGGTGTTTGCAATAAATAACCCTGTCACAGGAAAGAGAAAGGAAAACTATGGAGAATACACAACATAGAATTGCAGTAATTTCATTCTTTTTAGTTCCGTTTCGTTATCTGCTTTGGTTTCACTCAGGCTGGGGAAAGACAGACTATAAAATGAATGAAGTAATGTGAATTATGGTACTTTACCGATTTACCAGTGAAGCTGTGATACCTCTCCACTAGGCTGGCAGCACGTAATAACCCCCCATCCAGTTTAACAGTCCGTAAACACACCATACGTTTAAAGCCATAGCCTGTGAGATACCTGGGAACTGTAGCTTAAGGGGGCTCAGAATTGCAGCTCTCTGAGGGATAAACTGTAATCCCCAGGGTTCCTTAAATGTATGATGTCTCTGAAGCCATACCGCTGCAGTCACCGGTAACTAATCTGCATGTGTCCACATCCTCAGTGCTGCACAAATGGTTTAGGGCAGTGGTGGCCAAACTTGGCCCACCAGCTGTTTTGGGACTACAACTCCCATCATCCCTAGCTAACAGGACCAGTGGTCAGGGATTATGGGAATTGTAGTCCCCAAAAAGCTGGCTGGCCATGTTTGGCCATCACTGGTTTAGGGGGTAATAATATAATTGCGCCACTTGATCTCTAGATTCATATCCCCCTCTTTCTGCAGCACCTTCCTGCACACATAGCAGCAGGTCTAGAAGATCAATCCATTCATAGAAACCTATCACCACACACAAATTGCCTTTCAAGGTTTTAAAGCCAAATGTGCTTAATGTATGAATTGCAAGGCTGTGCAATTGCTTTGGATAAAATCCAAAACAAATCAGGGGCGTTCTGTAGTTGGTTTTTAATAAAACAGGAGGCAAGCCAAGGGGAGAAAGTAGAAACAAAGGGCTTGGAAACATGCATCTTAAACACTGTCTCTTCCTTCCTCTACTCCCCACCCCCCGCTTGCTTATGCTTTTTGTTGTTTAGTCATTTAGTCGTGTCCGACTCTTTGTGACCCCATGGACCAGAGCACGCCAGGCACTTCTGTCTTCCACTGCCTCCCACAGTTTGGTCAAACTCATGCTGGTAGCTTCAAGAACACTGTCCAACCATCTCGTCCTCCGTCGTCCCCTTCTCCTTGTGCCCTCAATCTTTCCCAACATCAGGGTCTTTTCTAGGGAGTCTTCTCTTCTCATGAGGTGGCCAAAGTATTGGAGCCTCAGCTTCAGGATCTGTCCTTCCAGTGAGCACTCAGGGCTGATTTCCTTCAGAATGGATAGGCTTGATCTTCTTGCAGTCCATGGGACTCTCAAGAGTCTCCTCTAGCACCATAATTCAAAAGCATCAATTCTTCGGCGATCAGCCTTCTTTATGGTCCAGCTCACACTTCCATACATCACTACTGGGAAAACCATAGCTTTAACTATACGAACCTTTGTCAGCAAGGTGATGTCTCTGCTTTTTAAGATGCTGTCTAGGTTTGTCATTGCTTTTCTCCCATTTCCTTCTAAGGAGGACGCCAGGAGGGAAAGAAGGACGGCTGAGAGCAAAGCCAGTACTGTCATTGGAAGGACTGTCATATTGCCTGCACCCTGTGCATATTAGCCCAACGTTTTCAGGGCTTTTACCAAAGGGCACCACTGCATTCCCTTTGAGTTACATGCAACTATTTAGCTCAAAAGACCAAGGGGTAGGGCAGCACAAACTTTTCAAAAATGAAATAACTTTAAAGGTGCCTAGAGAGTAGCAGATGGTTGATGGTGCTCACCTAACCTCTTGACCGCTGAGTCGCTGTTGCTTACTGGGAGGGGCGATGAGACAGGGAGGTTAGCAGGGTACAAACACATTGTTGGGAGTGCTAGTTTGGTTCTATGGGTGTATTTGTAAGCAGACACTGGGAGGTCAGGTGAACACTGCTGTCCCACTATACTATCTGCTAGTATGCTCTGCACAAAATTGTCTGGACTTATTTGACTCAAATTAGGCAGGCTCCATCCAATCGGAAGGGGATGTTAAAAAAGCAAAATACAAAACAAAATACAGTGGTACCTCGGGCTACATACGCTTCAGGTTACAGACGCTTCAGGTTACAGACTCCGCTAACCCAGAAATAGGACCTCGGGTTAAGAACTTTGCTTCAAGATGAGAACAGAAATCGTGCTCCGGCAGAGCGGCAGCAGCGGGAGGCCCCGTTAGCTAAAGTGGTCTTCAGGTTAAGAACAGTTTCAGATTAAGAACAGACCTCCGGAACGAATTAAGTACTTATGGTAACCCGAGGTACCACTGTATAGAGGGTTGTTGTGATTCTCCCATTTTAAATTAATGGGAAATGCAAACGAAGTCTTGTATATGAAATAAAACATCCCCATGAAGCAGACTTCTCAAACAAAGTAACACATGAACCACATGTATGTGTGTATGTACAGTATGTGTAGGCGGGGTTGTGTGTGTGTGTTAATTGCACTACCCTCACGAATTTGCCTCTTACAGAGAGAGATTCACAACAGCACACACTCTAACTGATTTTGCCTTAGTTCTTAGCACAGCCCGCCATGCACAGCTGTTTGTTGTGCTTATTATTTAGTTGTTTTGCTCTTTGTTTGTTCCTGGGTTGTTGAGCTTGGCATTTTTTTTTATTTTTTATTTTAGGCTGCTTATTCTAGGTTGTGATCAATTCCTTTGTCCTCCTTTGGCGGGATGATCTGTAATGCGTTTATTAATCTCTTGGCAACCTTCAGAAGCTGCTATCATCTTGTCTTGGGCTTTTTTCTCTTTGTACATGTGTTTAGAAGTTCCCTCCATTATAGTTCTTTATTCTCCATTCATCTTATCCTTAAGGCTATTTAACTTGTTTTTGAATTCACAGCTCTTCAATACATTTCAGATTTCCTTTGTTACAGGATGCAAACTGTATTCCCTGCTGTATCATCTCTAAGAGTTTTTTGACCTTTGAAGTTGCACTACAGAATAAGATTATCAGGTGTCTCCTGCTTAGGGATGCAGAGGTTTTATTCTATCCATATTGATGACATCCAGGTTGTCTGCTTCCCTACGTCCATTGAAACATCTGCTTCTTCCTTTGAATACTAATAGTCGTATTTAGTTCTAGCCCTACAGTGCAGGGGCTGGCATGTCTGCTAAGGATGGAAGTTGCCAGGATGCCAAGAGAATACTGGTTGAGATGATTTTGAATCCTCCTCCTCCTCCTTCTTTCTATGCTTTTTCTTTTGCAAATTCTGTGTGCGACTTGAAGCTGCTTAATGGCCAATTACAAATGTTTTGTTTATAAAGAATTCGCGGATGAGTGTCGAACACCGGCTTGTTTGCGTGATAAAAATAACATTGGGCTCCAAACCGTAGACAGAAGCTTGCTCTCCAAAATGAGTTCTAGAATATGTGGGTGTCTGTAATTTCCAGGTGTGGAAGATTCATGTGCTGACAATTATCATGTTGCTATTTATTTATTTATTTTCAAGTATGCAGGTGAGCACATTATGCAAATTATCTAAAATGTGTGCATCCGTTCTAAGGACAACTGCTCCCATGCACTGAAAGGAATTGCACAGAGGGAATCCCTCAAGGCAAAATGACAAGTAGCAACATATGCAGGGGACCATTGAGGATAGTAATGGTAAATACACCATAAGTCAGTCCTTATCAGTTCATAAAATACAAAATATAAATCCAGGTGAGCAATATCATCTGCTGATGAGATTATGGGTACATTCAGAAGTGGAGAATATTGCATTAGGTTTCCTGAATATAATACAAGCACTTATGTCCCATTTTCTAACATTCTTTTCATACCGCGCTGTGGTCTAAACCACTGAGCTTCTTGGGCTTGCCAATCAGGTCAACGGTTCGAATCCCCATGACAGAGTGAGCTCCCGTTGCTCTGTCCCAGCTCCTGCCAACCTAGCAGTTCAAAACCACACCAGTGCAAGTAGATAAATAGGTACCGCTACGGCAGGAAGGTAAACGGCGTTTCCATGCGTTCTGGTTTCCTTCATGGTGTTCCATTGCACCAGAAGCGGTTTAGTCATGCTGGCCACATGACCTGGAAAGTTGTCTGTGGGCAAACACCAGCTTCCTTGTCCTGAAAGCGAGATAAGCGCCGCAACCCCATAGTTGCCTTTGACTGGACTTAACTGTCCAGGGGTCCTTTACCTTTTAAAATTATCTGTTGAAATATGAAAATGTGGCTTTTTGATAGACATGCCAGCATGTCACCCTATGTTCCATTCACACCAGTGGGTGTGGTTTTGCACAACAATGAGTCTCACTGGACAATGTCATTACTCCCCCAGTTTTCCACATATGTGTGCTTCTGTTCCCCTATGGCTCACTCAAGAAAACTGCAGGAAAGAACTTTCTGATGGTGTGCCACCCCCCCCCACCCAATTTCATCACTTTACTCTTAGAATTTTCTGGGTTAATGGGGTTGCGAATGGATTATTTCTGGAACCAATTAACATGCAAATGAGCACGAAACGTCCACTGGATTGCCACAAGTGGCTTCAACACCATGTGAAAGCTCAAATAATAACAGAAAACAGTAGGGAACATTGAGGAAGCAGAATAAACTGCCATGTGAACGTAACCTATATCTCCATTGTAATCTTTTGTGATATGTTATACTATTTCAAACTTTCGCCAAAGCACATTTCCCTTAGCTGGCCATTGCTGCCTTGAAAACATCCCTTACTCTCCTCTTTTCTTTTACCTATCAGACTTGTAGTTTAATTCCAAGGCACAAGATGCCTATTATTGGTTTCCACAAACCCAGTCATATTTCCCACCAACATTTCCCTCACTCCAATAATATCAAGAACAAGCAATAGCATTGTTTACTTGTGTCTAATTGGAAACGTGGTAGACAAAATAATCATCTATGTATTCTAAGGATTGTCTTTGTACTTTGTACTTTAATTTAGCTGCAGTGGGAATGCATTACAAAAAAGCCAGTAGTTTCTCTTCACAATTGCTATTATCATGAAGAAACAGCCCTTGCTACCCTGGTTGAGTCTTAACAATAATATAGCATGTGAAACATTCAGGCCAACTACAAGGTTATGTAAAGTGGCTAAGTGGCAGGCTTGGAGGGCATCACAAGATGTAGCTATGATGCAACAATGACAGCAATGATGGCATCAAAGGATAAGGCTCTTTGTCATAACTGATTATATGCATGTATAAGGATGTTCCAAACCTGTTTTGGATAAGGGTGCACATCAGATAATGAATCCCTAACTGAAGTGGGCCTCTTTGGATAAATTTGGGACATGCCTAAGCCAAAGTGGGAACACTCCAAAGTACCTCAAATCAAAGGAGGGAGCTCTAAAGTGCTTTGAAAAGATTTCTCCCCAAGTTTGCAATCTAAGGAAAATACCATGATGGAGGGGTAAGAGGGAGCTCAATTCTGACTTATAGGTCTAGCTTAAAATCAGGGGGGAATATTTTATCAGGGCTGTGGAGATGGGATTTTGAAGTAATGTATCACCTTGTTCTTGTTTCATCTTCATCCTGTGCCAAATGTCTGCATATCCGCTCCTGTCAAATCAGCTTCACACTTAGTTTATGTGACTTTTGGTGCCAATTGAGCAGAACACAACACGGAAACTCTTTTTTTTTTGCATTCATCATAACT
The DNA here is from genome assembly GCF_965112155.1 of Podarcis liolepis. NCBI lineage: Eukaryota > Metazoa > Chordata > Lepidosauria > Squamata > Lacertidae > Podarcis > Podarcis liolepis. The sequence goes on along the minus strand of NC_139557.1, from coordinate 25,986,675 downwards.
CCCTAGTTCCTGTCCCTATCTTTCTGAAATATTGCAGTTTATTTTCTTAGGGACACCTCTACAATGCATGTCATTTTCATAATAAAATTGTTGCCCACAAACCTACAAGGGGAAACATACATCAGTTTTAGTCTTTTCCCCATTCCAAATCAAAGCTGCCTAGCAAAAAAATCTCTAGCAGGTTTTTTAACCAGGGGTAACTCTTTCATGTATGTTTTTCTCATACAATGTGTACATAAAACAATAGGGGGTGTTAATGGAATCCTTTTGTAACCATCCCAAAACTTCAGACATTCAGAAAACCACTGAAGTGATCCTTCTAAAATTTGGCAGTACTCATCCTGCCAAAGGGGGCTAGGTTGCCTGCACATTTCATCCATTTCTGTTAGAAAAATACAACAGTTATGGATAGGTTCTTCTTCTTCTTCTTCTTCTTCTTCTTCTTCTTCTTCTTCTTCTTCTTCTTCCTCCTCCTCCTTCTTCTTCTTCTTCTTCTTCTTCTTCTTCTTCTTCTTCTTCTTCTTCTTCTGTCTGAAGCTTGAACTCAATAGCATTTGGGCCCTCTGGAACTCCCACCAGCCCTAGCAAGAATGGCCAATGGCCATGGGTCATGGGAGCTGTAGTTCAGCAAGATCTGGAGGGCCAAATGTTCCCGACACCTGATCTATATCCAGAAATATGCAAGCAGTAAGCCTGGGAGTTACATTATATGGCCCGTGAGAGAGAGAGAGAGAGAGAGAGAGAGAGAGAGAGAGAGAGAGAGAGAGAGATGTTAAAGTGGGGGGGGGGGGAGAGCCACATCTGATGATTTCTGAAAAGGAATTAGGGGAGTGGTCTAAGATGAGATACAGCCTGCTGGTTATGTGGAGGACAAAAAAAAAGTTCCACTTTTTTTCTTTCTTTTATAGAAAAGTTTCCATAAGAGAAACAGGATATAATGCAGCTGGGACAGAAAGAGAAATGGACTGAAAGTGCAGACAAGATTAATCATAAATGTTCCATTGGCTTTTTGATATTAACAGCTGCCCTTGGCAAAGGTTTTCATTCAGCATCAACAGGACTGGCCTAGCCCCGATAACAGTAGTACCTGGCTCAAAATACTTGTGAAAAACTCCCAAGGTTGTTTTTCTTATCCTACTATCTTCAGGGAGTTTTAGTTCCACTTCCATCAGCACCAAGCTCACTATCTCGTTCCCCTATTTCAACCTTTGCCCAGAGCACAAATGCACCTTTAGAAGTAAATGGACCAAGATTTCTAAGTAAACTTTCAACCCAATTCTATACATGTTCATTTGGAATGAAGTCCTGCTGAGGTCCTCTGAAGTTACTCCCACGGTGTGGCTAGTATTGCAAGCTTAGAAATCGTTTCATGGATTAGGCTACCTGTGCGACATCCGTCAGATTACATTCCCTCACATGAACACACAGCAGTAGAATTCTGTCCCTTCTGCTGTGCTGCAGATGCCCTTACATTTCTCAGATATGGGCCAAAATTTTGCATGGTCAGGGCTCCGTGGGATTGGTGAAACTAAGGCCCCAACTGCACTCTATATTTGAAGCAGAATCATACAACTTTGAACAATCATGGTTTCCCCCCAAATTGACTCTTAATACATTGGAACTATATGTAATAAAATAATACTACAGTAGCAGCAAATAAAAAGCAAAATTATTCACCAGAGGCAGGGATCTATTTATGATTAAGTGCCTTCCTAAAGAGTGGGGATTTCGATACCATATTAAACATTTGAAAAGATGGAGCCTGATGGATCTCCTGGAGATGGATTCTAGTTGAGGGGGTCGTCTTGAAATCTCCCACCCTCATTCCTGCAGAACAGGAAATTGAAGGCCACATTTTGTCAAGTCCAATGGGGCTCAGATGGGAGTGTGCTTCTAGATGCATAGCCAGACCGCATATGAAAGCACACCTCACCACTCTTGTTGGAACTTGGTGTTTTAAGTATCGCTTATATTCCATGAATGAAACACTGTAGTATTCACTGCAGATATGCATATTTCAGCTCTTTTTGAACAGGGAGCCTATATTACTTACTTTTTTCACATTACTGACCTGGAAGGCCAGTATAATGGACTAAATTCATTTTGAAATATAGTGCATTAAAAGAAAAAGAAAAACTTTCCCCTTTCCTATTCCCATTACCCTCCTGAAAGAAAATGAGCAGTATGAGTAAAAATGTGCGCCAACTTCAAGAGCTAAGTATACCAAGTTGAAGCCTAGAGCACATTTTTACAACTGATTTATAAGTCCCTGAACTCTGCCTGGAAAAAGGACTTTGTGGTCTGCAATAACCTCTCTTTTTCTCTTTCCCCCTCCTCTGTCTGAATCACTTTGTATCTGATTTAGGCACTTATAATTTCCAGCTTGGGATTTGGCATACAAATTTTGCACTGCTTTGAAACCTTCTTTTCTCCAATGCATATTTCATGACTTTCTTATTCTCTAAACCCCAAGCTCTCTTTGCACAAATTCCTGAAACCCAAACTCAGAACCTCTGCGGTATACTTATCAAACTGGAGATGGTGTCATTCTAAAAAAGCTGTCCCTGACTTTAATGAGTGATCTAACAAAGAAAGGAAAGAAAGAGAGAAAACTTTTGAACATTTTTTTTTTAAAAGAAAGGAGGTGACACCAAAATGTAGGGATAGGATGATGTAAGGCTTTTGTACAAATGATTACTGCTGTGCAATAGTAGAGCAACTTCCCTTTGCTTAACTGCTACAGTGGCATTTACCTTCCTACTGTACAGAAATCATAGAGTGGGTGGATTTTCTGCAATTGCAGCTGTTTCCCGGGTCCAAATGAGACAATTTAGGCATTCTAAATCCCTCACATGATGAGGGATAAGCACACTGGTTCTGCCTTCATGTAGCTAGACCCCACCTCCAGTTTTAATTATATAGGTTCCTCACATGGCGTAGAACTCTGGTTTTCCAGGGTGCAAAATTGTGCCAGGAGCCTAAACCAGGAGAGCAGATACCCTGCTTATGAAGCTATCCAGCTCACAGAGGGCAATGGAGTGTGCCTCTGGGGGTGATGTCAAACTGCTGGAGAATCACAGTGCCCACTGTGGCTACAGAGAGTAGTAACTCATAACTGCTGTCTCTCGCATTGTTTTTGCTGTGTTAGCAGCACCGAAGTCACCTCTCCAAGGTGGTGTGTATTGAGGTCCTGGGCTGCCCAGACACCAAGACACCTCTCTTGGTCTCACTGATGTGGTCCAAAGGAAAGCAGAGCAATATATGTGACACCAGCTTGGCCACATGAGTTGCTGGAAGGAGGCAGACTTAAAGGGTTACTGAAATGGACTGAAGTAGAAGTACAAACAGCACTGTAAATTTGGGATTGTTTTGCCCACCCAGCGAATGCTGTGACATGGAATCTTTGGGCCCATCAGAACAAGTCATCAGAACAAGTCAGAGACTATGGAAGTTATAGTCCAGCAACATTTGAAGACCCACATTTTATCCACCCCTGGACTAAAGCTTACCAAACTGCAGCAGTGCCAATGCTGCTGTGGCCTTCATTTGGCCACCCAGATGTTGTTGGACTAAAGCTACCACAGTCTGCAACCATTGGCTATGCTGTCTTAGGGTGGTGGGAGTTGGGAGTCTGAAACAGCTGGAGGGCAACAGGTTCACTATCCCCCCATAAGAGTTACATGAAGGCACATCTCTTCATACATTAGAAGCAAGTGATTTACCAGTAAAACCAGAATAAAACCAAAAGGATGATGAAGAAATTAATTTGAAATAGTTCAAAAACTGCAATGGGCTTGGGAGGAAAGAGGAATGTGCTACTTAGCAACAGGTATGTGGAAAACTAGCAACAACATATGCAGGCATCTAATGTTGCATCTCCTTTTTAGGGAGATCTGTTGCTGGGTAAATCAAAATTGGTTTGATTGAGGACCATGCTGAGACACAAAGGATTGTGTGGGCATTATAGGCAAAAGCAACTCCATATTTCTGGAAAGCTAGTTGTACATTTCAGCAATGCATTTGAGAGGTCTTGTGCAACTTGTCAATTCATTCAGTTCAATTCGGTGGAAGGGATCTGTGCTTTCTTCACAAGGTGTTCAAATCACTGGAAGCGGGCAGAAGGATTTATTCTCTAACCTTAGGAAGAAGTGAGGGAGGTTTGAGATGGATTGTCTCCTCACCCTCTGGCCAACATGCCCTGTGAAGAGGAAGAAATGTGCGAGGCAGGCCAGGCAGGCAGATGTCCCACCAGGGCCTGATCTAGTCAGCTTGTTCCCTTCTCTCTCCCACTGCCCAATTTTGCACGGTATATCATTTGTTTTAATACTTTAAAACTGTGGACTGCCTTGGCAGTAAGGCAGTACTGTATAGAAACACAATGGTTGATGATGATGAGGAGGAGGCAGGGAGCTGCAGTTGAACTTTGTGGATTTCATTAAAGCTCTCCCCCACCCCATAATTTGAACACTGCTTGGGAAAGTTGTCCTGGAGTTGGAAGCAAAATACATTCTCTACAGCTTTATTTTGACACACTTTTTCAAATCATTATGTAGAGCAGTAGTTGAATTCAGGTGAACTGGAAACACAGTTTCCACATGCTTTGAGATACAAATGAAAACAGACCCTCTCTGGTAGATCCTTCCCCCCTCTTTTTCCTTTCCTTTTGCAGTTTCACAAAATTACCACATAGCTTTGCAGCCTTCTCACCCCCGACCCCGGAACATCAAATGAGTAAGTGGACTTGGGAAATTGCCTTGCATCAGAGTCAAGAGAGTTACAGTCCTCTCTCTGTTCTCCTATACTAGTTGATGACTTCTGTTGTATGAGAATGGAAAGCCAGGAGTCGAAGCTCAGAGAACAAAACTGCAGTGGACAATGACACTCTGGCCTCTGCGCTCAATGTGGCACAGCAATTTCAACATCTTTTCCATCTCCCTGCTTCCAAAAGTCAAGAAAATCAGTTTCCCTTCCACAGCTAACAGCCCTCTAATAGCATCTCCCTGCACCATGTAGATAATAAGCTATATACAATTGCCACATTTCCTGCTCACTTATTGTTTCAATCAAGTAGCACAGGTTTAAGGTAAAATGTGTTGTGCTGATGCTACAGTGGCCTATTTGTTCCCTAGCCTCCGAAGGATGCATAACAATTCTGAAAGTTGGGGAGAAGTGTACTGTTCTATTTTTATTTATTTAAAACGTTTCTGTGCCATCCTCTATCAGATCAGATTCTAGGGCAGTATACAGCAGAGAAGAGAACAAATTGTTTAAAAACTTAATGTCTGGATTACCGTATTTTTTGCTCTATAAGACTCACTTTTTCCCTCCTAAAAATAAGGGGAAATGTGTGTGTGTGTGTTATGGAGCGAATGCAGGCTGCACAGCTATCCCAGAAGCCAGAACAGCAAGAGGGATTGCTGCTTTCACTGCGCAGCGACCCCTCTTGCTGTTCTGGCTTCTGAGATTCAGAATATTTTTTTTCTTGTTTTCCTCCTCCAAAAACTAGGTGCGTCTTGTGGTCTGGTGCGTCTTATAGAGCGAAAAATACGGTACCTTGTGTTCAGAATCACAATAACATACCCTTCAATGTTTTTCCAGTGAAAATAGGGACACCCAGTGGTTTTTTTTCTAGGAAAAGGATGTTGGAACTCACTGTGAACACCGCCTTCATTCTCTTAGAATGGCAATAACACGCACTTGAGAGGAGCCGGCATTGACTTCTGATGAGTTCTGGCCGGGGGAAAAGCCCTGGGGACGTCCTATTCCATACCCTCCAACTTTTTTCTGATATGGACAGCCTACCATACCCTCCAACTTTTCTTCAATGAGAAAAGGGACGTCGTAAGGAAAAGTGAGACATTCTGGAATGAAATCAGAAACCGGTATTGTTTCTGTCAATCTGGGATTGTCGCTGGAAAATAGGGAATCTTGGAGGGTCTGCAATAAAAGACAGCAGATGCAAGTGATTCAGGAATGATACAGGTTAAAACACTGAGCCTATTTTTAAGAGGCCTAGGGGTCAACACAGGGTGCCACCACGATGCCGTAGTGAACTGAGCAGAATGGAAGGCAAGAGGCAGCCAGGGTTGTGTGTGTGCAATGTTGGCCTCTCACAGAGCGCTGCTGAAATTTGAAAGACCAAAGTCTGCCCCTGCCGTTGGCCTACTATGAAAGGACAACCATGACTGACACAAAGATTTATGGGGAGGTTGCTGTGTGCTCAGGAGTAGCCTCACCAGTGAATAGGCAGGTTCCTATCATGGACCATGCTCCATGTCACATCTTAGTGGCAAAATGTGGTCGCTTTTTTTAAAAGTGTGAACGCTTTCTCAAACTCAGATCTCCTAGAGCCACATCTGCTCTTCTGTCAGCTGGACTGAATGTCTATGATTCTGGTGTGGAGATGCCTGCTGCACTTAATTTTAGAATAAATGGCTTCTAAAATCCATCTCATTGGAATGCAGTAAAAACTTTCTCCCCTTGATGAAGGTTTTAATGTTGGTATGCCTGGGATACATTAAATATAAATACATTCCATTTTTAAACATCAAGTCTGAGGACATTTTTATTTGGCTTTCTGATGTTACTGCTTTATTCTTCCTGCCCCACTTCCCAATATTTTGGGAGCCAAAAACAGGTAGTTAGTGGCTGACTTTGCACGTACGCGTGCCATGTCTATTGGTGAGAGGTCTATTGGTGAGAAGTTGTGACTTTTGGATTTCTTCCAGAGTTGCACACAGGGAGGAAGAGAATGTTGGGGGTATTGGTCATTCATTTTCAGAAAACTGTCTTCGTGAGTTTCTGCAAGTAAGATGAAACTCTGGCTGTGAAGCTGAATTGTTTACACAGGTTTACAAAAATAAGACAGTGAAGTCATGGACATGCACAGTGCGTTATATGAGTGTGACTAAGAGAGAGTTTAGGTTTTGATCTGCTGAGAGGATGCAAGCAGATCTGCCACTGTGGGGATCCACGGCATTCTCTGTAAATAGCAAATGACAAAGTAATCTGCCTAGAACAATCGTGTGTTGCTCATCAATCAAGACTCAGGGCTGATTTCCTCATGCTTCACTGTGGACTGTATTTCAACTCTGCTTAATGCCTGGTCGGAAGTGTGCTGGGTAAATCTGTTTATAGCAACTTTCATGCCATAAACAGCCACAGAGAAGCTCATAAAAAGTGTCCTATAAACTAGGAACATTTGTTGTTGTTGTTTAGTCGTTTAGTCGTGTCTGACTCTTCGTGACCCCATGGACCAGAGCACACCAGGCATTCCTGTCCTCCATCTTTCCCAACATCGGGGTCTTTTGCAGGGAGTCTTCTCTTCTCGTGAGGTGGCCAAAGTATTGGAGCCTCAGCTTCACGATCTGTCCTTCCAGTGAGCACTCAGGGCTGATTTCCTTCAGAATGGATAGGTTTGATCTTCTTGCAGTCCATGGGACTCTCAAGTGTCTCCTCCAGCACCATAATTCAAAAGCATCAATTCTTCGGTGATCAGCCTTCTTTATGGTCCAGCTCTCTCTTCCATACATCTGAAGTGAGAGCTGGAAGTGAGAACTAGGAACATACCTGAACTAAAAATGCAGATGGGACTGGGAAATGCCTGTGATGTCAGGGTTTACCAAGGTTGTGAGGTGAACATTGGACTTCATTGGTTCTGGGTTGGATCATGAAGTTAAGGCCTCCTTCCATGTGTAGAACAACCTGAAATCCAGTGAAGGCTCATGCTGGTGGAGAGGTGGCAATATGATTTTGACAAATTCCACCTGCACTCCCCCACATCTAGGGAGTTCACATTTAGTTCACATTTAAAAGTGACTGTTCCTTATTTGCACTTTCCAAAGCAACATGCAAACTGAAACTCACCCACCCTTTGAAATTCACAGTCATCTGAATTTTGCAATGCAGTTCTCCAGCCGTGTAATGTGCATTAAAATTCTTATATTTGTGAAAATGACAAAAAATGCATAGAGTAAGGGGAATTGTTTTGCCAAAATGTGTGTAATCAGAAATTCACTGGTTATTTTTCAGGAGCATATTAAAAATACCGTATTTTTCGCCCCATAGGACGCACCGGCCCATAGGACGCATCAAGTTTTTTTGGGGGGAAATAAAGGGAAAAAAATTTATTTCCCCCCCCCGGCATTTGTGGGGCTGGCAGTGGGGAGAAGCGCTCTTCTCCCCGCCGCCCGCCTTCAGATCAGGTCCGGGGACAGCGGGGAGACGCGCTGCACCTCCCCACTGTCCCCGGAGCTTGCAGGGCTGGCGGCAGGGTCTCCCCGCCGTCAGCCTCCAAACCACTTCGGGAGACAGTGGGATGGCGGCGTTCCGCCTCCCTCTGTCCCCCGACCTTGTGGGGCTGGCGTTGGGGCTCTCCTGAAGCCTGGAGAGTGAGAGGGGTCAATGCGCACCGACCTCTCTCGCTCTCCAGGCTTCAGCGAAAGCCTGCATTCGCCCCATAGGACACACACACATTTCCCCTTCATTTTTGGAGGGGAAAAGGTGCGTCCTATAGGGCGAAAAATACGGTAAATAAATCACAATTTGATGTGAAAACGTGGAGAACGGAACATAAGAGTGGAAAAATGAAAAGCTGAGAGAACCCCAAATTGACAAATTTGCCTATCACTATCCATGTCATATTCCCTGGAAAAGACCCTGATGTTGGGAAAGATTGAGGGCACAAGGAGAAGGGGATGACAGAAGACAAGATGGTTGGACAGTGCTCTCGAAGCTACGAACATGAGTTTGACCAAGCTGTGGGAAGCAGTGGAAGACAGGCATGTCTGGCATGCTCTGGTCATGAAGAGTTGGACATGACTAAATGACTAAACAACAATCCATGTCATCCTTTCAGGCTGTTCTTGCGGAAACTTAAGATGATATGGCAAAGTTAACATCCCCTTTTCCTCTTGTGGGAGCATCCTGTGAGCAGAGTTCTTCTCACGGGAAATCTGGATCCAAACCTGTATGTGTGTGTAGCAGAAAATCTCCAGGATCTCCCTGGCCAAACCCTAGGTAGCACTCTTAAGTTTGCAAAGCTCAGAGAGGTAGCATTTGAAACCTCTGCTAGCATCTCAAGACAACCTTCTAAATCTACAGGTGATTGAAAAGCACTTGCCCTGAAATTGCCAAGGTAAAATATGGCTTGCTATATTCCGGTAAGTGACGGCGTAGGAGAATGAGGCTGCTATAGAAACAAGAGGAATCTTATGTTCCAATAGTGTGACAATGGCTGAAGGTCAGGCGCAGACATTTGATGAAAAAGAGCCTGACAGGTAAGTTTCCTTTTAAGTATTAATGACAGAAAAGAGAAGTGGAAAGGATAGCTCACTGCAGATACCTTGCTGGCTAATCACTAAAGTCATTCAGAAGATGACTGGGAGGTAGGGCACATTCCTCAACCATCACGACTGCATATGCATGCAAACTCCCTGTTTTAGAAGATATACACCGTTGAGACTGACTGATAATAGAATATATGACTGCTGAACTGCATGTGTAAAAAGAAAAAGAAAAAGCACACAGAAGCTCAAAGAATACAGAAGTAGACTAGGCTTCCTTTCCTGCCCTGTTGAAAAGGCTATTTCTACTGTGTGTGGTCTTATCAGTGCAGCCTTTGAGTCCTAAGTACTCTTAGAATAAAGCACAACTTGTCCTGGCCGTGCATAAGAATGAATTGCTCTTTGCCACTATGACATTCCAGACACCTGAGTTTACAATAATAAATATCTGCTAAGGCGGTTAGTCAACCCAACATTGTGAGGGAAGATGTCTTTGGACTGGTTAGGAGAGCTGTGTGTCAATGGCTTCTCAGGAATTCTCTGATTTGTGGGCAGAGAAATTGTGGGAAGGGGGCACTAATTTGCCCAGGGGGAGGAAAAAAACCTCCATATCTCCATTTCATGGTAGTGGGACTCATTAGTAGTAGTAGCTGTAGCCCAGTTTCTTCTTTCCTCTTTATTCTTCCATTCTCTTTTCTCTGCAGCTACATAAGGGAGTGATAGTGACTTTTTTGGCAACCTGGCAACCATTTTGCACACTCTGCAATGTTCCAGACACAACATTGTCCCAGGATGGCCCTGTGTAAATAATAATAATAATAATAATAATAATAATAATATGGCAGATGACGCTAAAAATGGTGAAGAATATTTTGAGAGAATTTTGCAAAGTATGCTTCTTTTTCTAGTGCAGGGTTGAGGAAAAAGAAAAATCTTTGGATTTTCCACCACCACTAAAAGAAAGGTCTTCTGGGAAATTTTGACTCAAATCTAGCATTTATTTATAAATTATGTAAAATCTAGACACTGAGATATGCCTGTGTTTCTTGTATTGTTGTTTTTTTGGGAGGGGGAATGGCCACACGAAAATTCACGCAGTTTACCAATATATCCATTTTTGCCTTGTATATGCATTTTTGTAAGAATCCACGTTTGAACATTAATTTCACCAATGTATGGATTTTAGGCATGCTTTTCCATTATATACATACATTTGTACAGATTCTTTGGATATAGAACTGTATCACAAAATTCAAGGAAGTCCAAGTTCTGATGGTGTTGTGTTTTGGGAGCACATATGGACCTGCAAAGTGAAAAATTGGTAGATTAAGTTCTGTTGAATTTAATGGGACTTACTTCCAGGTAAATGAGGGTAGAAATGCAGCCTTAGCATACTGGCTTCTTTGGAAATAACCCCCATTGAATTCCATGGAGCTCACAACTGAGTGAAATAAAGTGAATTGCACTGTTATTAACAGAATGCTGTATAGGACTGCAGCCTTCACCTTTCAAGATATAGTCTTTAACTAGTGCCCCCCTCAGTCTTTGTGAGGTGCTCTTTGAGCTGCCAGATGAATATATTTTATTTCCTGCATATTTTAACATTTTTGTACTATATAGTGTTTAATAATTTCTGGATTTTCCACAGTGTTTCAGCAATGAGTATGAGACTTGTGGCTGCCGTTGTGATTTCTCTGCTGTTCTTATGATACTTTTTGTTGTAGTTAATTATATGTTTTCAATTTCATTGTTAATAATGTTTGCTGCCCTGGGAATTCTAGTTGTTGAAGGATATACATTTATTAAACAAATCAGTAAATAAATAACAGTGCTGTAGCTAATGTAATGTGATTTCATGGTAGCAACTGAATTAGGCTAAGGTTCTCTTGAACAAGATGGAAAATAATAATAATAAAAATTTCCTAGATTACCTTGACCAGGGTTAAACATTGCCTATTTCTTCTTCTTCTTCTTCTTCTTCTTCTTCTTCTTCTTCTTCTTCTTCTTCTTCTTCTTCTTCTTCTTCTTCTGGCTGTTAGAACTCATATTCTTATGCTGCCCCTAACCACAATGTTTCTTCCTGACAGAAATCAAAGAAATGTACCTGACATTTGTCATGTGAAGGAGACAGTGGTTCTTCTCTCTGATGAGATGGAGAAGGTGTCAAGGTGACTCCTGGCTGCCCAGGGCACGGCAGGCAAATCTGCTTAGCTTCAACATCCATCTCCATGCCCCCCTAACAGGTATTTAGTATAAGGTAAGTGACTGAAGGGTGTGGGAGTCCATAGGCAAGCAAATGGAAAGAAGAAGCCCCATGGACAGGCATTTGCATGGCAGGCTCAAATAAATCCACCCTGACAGTGGAAATGCCTAGAGAATGTTTCAGCAGAGATATGCTAGCGGAGAGACAGTGAGACCCAGAGGTTGCTTTTAAATCACAGCTCAGCGGCGGACAAAGTGTTGATCTGTGTGACTCAACTTTGCTCAGGTTGCATGGTAAATTCTAGCTGTGCGGTGAAGGAGTTGTCAGGCTACCACAGTCAAATATAATTTCATTGTGTAGTGAGGGCGGTGGCGGCAGGGGATCACATCCTTTCACAGTTTGCTAAAAAAATGGAAGTGTTCCCATAATGCACTTAGTTTAGGTCAGGGGTGCCCAAACCTTTTTCAAGCAGGGCCAGATTTGATGAAGTGAACACTTGTGAGGGACAACCAAAGTTGTTAAGCTTTTTTAGGGATTTAACCCCAAAGTGGTTTTTTTGTTTGTTTGTTTTTGCAATCTTACCCCAAAGTTTCTGAACATTTTTTAGGATTTTACCCCAGGACACATACTGCCACGGGGGCCGGATTAAATCAACCAGTGTTATTTTCTTGGGCCTAGGACCCTCGTACCTACAGGACCCTAAAGGTAAAGGTAAAGGGACCCCGGACCATTAGGTCCAGTCATGTCCGACTCTGGGGTTGCGGCACTCATCTCACTTTATTGGGCAAGGGAGCCAGCGTACAGCTTCTGGGTCATGTGGCCAGCATGACTAAGCCACTTCTGGCGAACCAGAGCAGCGCACGGAAACGCCATTTACCTTCCCGCCAGAGCGGTACCTATTTATCTACTTGCACTTTGATGTGCTTTCGAACTGCTAGGTTGGCAGGAGCAGGGACCGAGCAACGGGAGCTCACCCCATTGCGGGGATTCGAACTGCCGACCTTCTGATCAGCAAGTCCTAGGCTCTGTGCTTTAACCCACAGCTCCACCCGCTTCCACAGGACCCTAAGGAAGTGTTAATTAGCCTCAACCAGAGTGAGGGCCTTTTCAACACTGGCTCCGACCTGGTGAAACGCTCTGTCTCATGAGACCAGGGCCCTGCAGGATCTGATTTCTTTCCGCAGGGTCTGTAAGACAGAGTTGTTCTGCCTGGCCTTTGGCTTGGAATCAGTTTGATTCCCTCCCCCTCTTTCTTTATTCCTTTCTCCTCCTGTGATGAGGCTGCATTTTAATGTTTTAATGTTGTATTTTAATCTTGTTTTTTAAGTTGTATTTCAATCAACTTGTTTTTATTATTGGTTGTTAGCTGCCCTGAGCCCAGCCTTGCCTAGGGAGGGTGGGGTATAAATAAAATTTATTATTATTATTATTATTATTATTATTATTATTATTATTATATATTTAAAATTGAGACTGGAGATTTATGGCTGGTTCACTGTTTAAAGCTTTTAAAGTGGAGCTCAGAGGAGCCCCAGAAAAGGTGCATCCCTCCCCTCTACTCATGTTGAAAGTCTGGATTTTCATGTGTTCAGTGAGGAAACAGAAAGCAGTTGGCGGTCATTCTGCTTGTGTGTCTGTTACCCAAAAGGCAGTTCAGTGGTGACAGAGGGTGGGAAGCAACGGCAAGCCACCTACCATTTTGAATTCCCCACAATGCACTGCGTTTTAGAGATCTTAGTCCCTGTCAGCTGCCCAAGTGTGCTGGGTGATTTCACCAACTCCGCTAGGATAACTCATACAGGATTTCAGAAGATTATACAGTGGTGCCTCGCAAGACGAAAAGAATTCGTTCCGCGAGTCTTTTCGTCTTGCGATGTTTTTCGTCTTGTGAAGCACGGTCCGTCGCAACTGCACCTCTTCAAGCGGCTTTTTAAAAAAAGCGCAAGATGTTTTCGTCTTGCGAAGCAAGCCCATAGGGAAATTCGTCTAGCGAAGCAACGCAAAACCGAAAAACCTTTTCGTCTAGCGAGTTTTTCGTCTTGCGAGGCATTCGTCTTGCGGGGCACCACTGTATTTTCTCGTGCAATAAAGTTGTGGCAGCAGAAATTTCCTTTCCCCCTCCAAAACAAGACAGTAACATTTCACAAGCAATCTCTTTCTCTTTTCAAATAAGTTCTGTATTGTAGCATCCAATATCCATTCACTTGGGATGCGCAAGTGTATTATTATCTCTAATTTTTAATGTTGGAGTTCAGATTTAATGATGATTAATCCAATTAGGCTGCCTGTTACGGTATTAATAGCTCAGGACTGTTTTTAAGTACCTCTCATTTTGACTTCCCTCACGCGTGCTTGGAATGTTTCGATTTTCAAAGGCTACACCAGCTTAGATTACTCCTGTTAGTGTAAAACCAATGTGTAGGAATTAAACATTATTGCCCTGATCGCTGCTATGGTGCATTACAAGAAGAAATAGGCTTCTGTCTACAAAAACCCTTTTTTTTTTTGAGATGGGAAACTGGTGCTAAGTTCCAAAAGGCGTCCAATCCCTAGGGCTGCATGCACAATTCCATCCCTGGATACTATGAATATGGGTCAAATAAAATGGCTGATGAGGTTTTCACTGGCAACATCAAGAACCTGTTTTTTTTTAATTAAAGATTTTCTTGGGTTACAAAAGTACATACATTGTCCCTATTTTCAGATCAGAGAGGACCTGTTTTAGAGGAAAGGGATGTCAGCAACTCTGCTTATCAGAGGCAATGATTCCCCTATTCACTGTGGCAGTATATCTGGCTGGCAGATGAAATTGTAATCATCTTCCCTTCAACATGTCATTTGTATAAAACAGAAATCTAAACACAGGTGTTATTATTTAGATGCCAAAATAATTTTGCGTTTCTGAAAAGAGGAACTCCTGTGCAACACCCCCCCACTTAATGCACTCCCTTGCTTTTGTCATTAGGTGGCGCCGTGGGCTTAGCTGGCTATTGCGTCCTTGTGGTTGTTGCTCCAAAGGCTTTGTCAGGGGCCAGATAGAGCTCAAAACAGTTTTATTTCTATGCTCTCCCTCAAGCTTCACCAGTTTATTCTAGTATTGTATTTACATTGTCTAGTCAATGATGGATTCCCTGACGTTTTGCAAGGAATCAGCCAATTCTGTTCGTCTCATCGGAATAGGTGTGGTGTTTCTTTCTAACTCAACGAATGAGCTGTAGATGGAATCTCCCAAACAATATTTCCAATACCATTATTAGTTCTGTCAATTATCACACCTACCTGCTTAACATGTACCTTCACAGGGCTTTCCCCCCCGCAGCCTGAACTAACCAGAACTCAGTCCTGGCACCTCTTGGTGGGCGCCATTGCCATTACAAGTGAATAAGGGAGCCATTCATGATGAGCTCTGACACCTCTTTTCCTAGAAAAATAGAATTGTACCTTCATTCTATGGATGGTGCTGCCTTTTACTGAGTCAGACTATTGGTCTACTTCCTTGTCCCCAGCACTGAGCCTTTTGGGCTTGCCGATCGGAAGGTTGGAGGTTTGCATCCCCATGACAGAGTGAGCTCCTGTTGCTCTGTCCCAGCTCCTGCCAACCTAGCAGTTCAAAAGCACACCAGTGCAAATAGATAAATATGTACTGCTGTGGCAGGGAAGGTAAACAGCGTTTCCGTGAGCTCAGAAGCAGTTTAGTCATGCTGGCCACATGACCCGGAAAGCTGTCTGTGGACAAATGCCGGCTCCCTCGGCCTGAAAGCGAGATGAGCGCCACAACCCCATAGTCGCCTTTGACTGGACTTAACCATCCTGGGGTCCTTTACCTTTTACCTTTACTCAACAACTGTCCTGGATTAACGGGGCATCACATTCTTTGGCAGCCATTTTGGGTGCCATATTCTCGTGCAATTTTGGGATGCAATCTCATGCAGGTCACATGACTTGTGCAGGAGGGTGGTCCTGGAAGATGGCGTCCTGGTTTTCTCCTGTATCGTGTTGGAGGGTAGGCTAGCTCAGCATTGTCTTCACATTGGCAGGCAGCAACACTTCAGGGTTTCAAACGGGGGACATTTCCAGCTCTTATCTGGGGCATCTGTGGAATGAACCAGGGACTGTCTGAAGGCAAAGTGATGCGCTATCACAGAGCTATGGCCCTTTGCATACTTGTTTGGGTACACGTGTAAGGCTTGTGGTGCAGTGGTTAGAGTGTCGGACTACAACCTGGGAGAACAGGGTTTGAATCACTACTCAGCCACGCAAGTCATTGGGTGACCTTGGGCCAATCACTGGCTCTCTGGCTAACCTACATCACAAGATTGTTGTAGGGATTAAATGAGGAGGAGAACATCACCTTAAACTCCTTGGGGGGAAAGGTGGAATATAAACAAGAAATAGTGACACAGTTTTTATATGTAGCACAAGCAACGGATCGAACCAAATTCAGATGAGACTGCAGGGGAAACAACTTGATTTGTTCCACGAAGATTGGTATCCCTTGTAAAAGTTTAACAAGGATGTGGGTAGGCTTAGCCTCCAGCAATTCAGTCAACGTTGTGGCAGGGTTATTTGAAAATACAGAGCAGTAGTTTGGGCTTTTAGGAAACTATCCTGACTATTCCAGGAGTTGAATCTGTGCTGGATCTGGGAATAAAAAAGGGGAGCTCAGGGATACAACTTACACTCCCACCACTCTCATACCAATATTATAGGAAACTTTAGATTCTCTCCAATGTGAAGCAGAACAGGAAATACCGCAATTCCCATTTCTGTCAGACTCCTGCTAATAATGGATTTGAGAAGTCCATTTGCAAGCAGAGTCCTGCTAGAGTTCAGTGAAGAGTTTGCACAAAAGCTGACTCTGCTGGCTTTTACAGCCTCTAGAGACTTCTGCTGACATGAGAATTCCCAGCCTCTGGAGAGTCAGTTAATGTTTGGTCGCTTGGAATCCTTATAGCTGTGCTGAGAAAAGTGAACGAGCCAGGAAGACTAGTTTGATGCATTCTGAATTAAAAGCCGCTCTCGTGTTTTAATTTTTTTCCCAAAAAATTTCTTTTTGTTTCATTAAAACAACCCTAATAGCCAATTGACAAGAAAGAGGGTTATATAAACACAGCATTATAAAGGGGTTTTGAATGCATGTCTCTTGTGCAATTTTACAAATGCTTTATCAGCCGGGCTGCAGAGTGTTTTATTAAGTTCCAAAAGAATTACTTACAACTTACAAGGGAACTGTTTTATTGTTCCTCAAACGCACTAAAAATGTAATGGATTTGCATGAAAACGTACTTAAAAACCACAATGCAAAAGCTGCAGAGTTTTAAAAAAACCCTTCCCTTTCTATATTCTATATGTGTACACCCACCCCCACCATGTGGCTTTTCTCCTCAACCACGTTGAGAACCTTTAACCTTTTCTGCTCCTTCACTGATGAGCAAGTGTCATAAGGTCTGGAGGACCTTCGAGGCAAACTTAATTAATTTCAAGATTCATTGAAGGGTTGGAGGATTTCCAGTAAAGTGATTGTGTCACGCAAGTCCAGCTGGTTGAACAGCCTTAGGGTGCTCCTAGAGCTCTTGCTGAATAAAACTAAAGATGCAGGAAGGACTTTAGCAAGATGTCTTGGCTGCTCTGCCAGGTATACAGTAAAGAAGAGCAGGAAACAGTAGAGAGGACCAGGTTTCCTTAGATTGGGCCTTTTAAATTTAATTAATATTCTCAGGGAAAGTCCAAGTCAGAGCCGTCTTTCCCATTGGTCTTAGTGGTTCGTTGCTCCAGGGCACGGCCTCTCAGGGGCACGTGGCACTGTGGGTTAAACCACAGAGCCTAGGAATTGCTGATCAGAAGGTCGGCGGTTCGAATCCCCGTGACAGGGTGAGCTCCCGTTGCTTGGTCCCTGCTCCTGCCAACCTAGCAGTTCGAAAGCACATCAAAGTGGATAAATAGGTACCGCTCTGGCGGGAAGGTAAACGGCGTTTCCGTGCGCTGCTCTGGTTCGCCAGAAGCGGCTTAGTCATGCTGGCCACATGACCCGGAAGCTGCACGCCAGCTCCCTCGGCCAATAAAGCGAGATGAGTGCCGCAACCCCAGAGTCGTCCGCGACTGGACCTAATGGTCAGGGGTCCCTTTACCGAACATTCTCAGGGAAAGTCCAAGTCAGAGCCGTCTTTCCCATTGGTCTTAGTGGTTCATTGTGCCAGGGCGCTGGCCTTTCAAGGGCACCCTAGCGAGTGGGGGAGCTGTGCGACTTTGCCAGCAGCCTCTCCTTTCCCTGCATACCCACCAGCTGTGCCCCGCCAACTATATATTTTTTTTAAATAAATTTTTTTATTGGTTTTACCAAGATTTTTTATAGACAATACAAACAAATAAAGAAACAAACAAACATGTATAATTTCATATCCTTTTTTTCATAAACCTCACTTCTCGGACTCCCCCAAACCTCCCCTTTCTACATCCCAATTCCCAAAATTATTTCAGCAAATCCTAACACTTAATTTTATCAGATTTGTCCCTTATTCTTTTCTTTTACTTAATCTTTTACAGCTGTAAACCCCTCTTTTTTCCTAAAACCTTGACATTTTAGCTTTCATTAATTTTGCAATATTTCTTAAGATAAATTTTAAATTTCTTCCAATCTTCTTCCGCCGTCTCTTTCCCCTGATCACGGATTCTGCCAGTCATTTCAGCCAGTCACATGTAGTCTATCACCTTCATCTGCCATTCTTCCAGAGTGGGTAGATCTTGAGTCTTCCAATGCTTTGCAATGAGTACTCTTGCTGCTGTGGTGGCGTACATAAAAAAGTTCTATCTTTCTTTGGCACCAATTGGCCGACAATGCCCAAGAGAAAGGCCTCTGGTTTCTTAGGGAAAGTACATTTAAGCACCTTTTTCATTTCATTATATATCATTTCCCAGAAAGCCTTAATCTTCGGGCACGTCCACCAAAGGTGATAAAAAGTACCTTCAGTTTCTTTGCATTTCCAACACTTATTATCAGGCAAATGGTATATTTTTGCTAGCTTGACTGGGGTCATGTACCACCTGTAAATCATTTTCATAATATTTTCCTTTAAGGCATTACATGCCGTAAATTTTATACCGGTGGTCCACAACTGTTCCCAGTCAGCAAACATAATATTATGACCAATGTCCTGTGCCCACTTTATCATAGCTGGCTTAACTGTTTCATCTTGTGTATTCCATTTCAGCAACAAGTTATACATTCTAGACAAATTCTTAGCATTGGGCTCTAACAATTCTGTTTCTAATTTTGATTTCTCCACCTGGAAGCCAATTTTCCTGTCTTGTTTATAAACCTCCATTATTTGATAAGAATGGAGCCAATCTCGTACTTTGGTCTTCAATTTCTCATGACTCTGTAGTTTCAATTTGTCGCCCTCTTGTTCCAAAATTTCCCAATACTTTGGCCATTTGGCCTCCATATTGAGTTTTTTCACAGCTTTAGCCTCCAATGGCGACAGCCATCTAGGATGTGCCCCGCCAACTATATGGTTGGCGGGTGTGCAGCTTCCTTCCCAAGCCTCTGCACCTGCTAAAGACGGCCCTGCTCCTGGTCGTCGTTGTCCTCCTCCTGCTTCCTGGCGAAAGGCAGCGCGCAGCCTTCCCAGGTGCCTTCTCGGGTGCCCAGACACCAGAGAGCATGTCTGCTAGCACGTTTTCCTGCTTGATCGCCGCCACCACACTGGGGATCAGGGCGGTGGGGGAGGCAGAGGACATTTTCCACTGCCCCCTCCCTTGTTTTGGAGTTGCCAGAGGGGGGCCACAAGAGGGATCTTTGCACCACGGTGCCAGATATGCTTAAGATGGCCCTGGTCCATGTCCATGTCGAACTTTGGCTTTGGCCCTGTATACCTGAAGGAGCGTCTCCACAGCATTGTTCAGCTCAGACACTGAACTCCAGCTCCGAGGGCCTTCTGGCGGTTCCCTCTCTGTGAGAAGTGAGGTTACAGGGAACCAGGCAGAGGGCCTTTTTGGCAGTTGTGCCTGCCCTGTGGAGTGCCCTCCCATCAGATGTCAAGGAAATAAACAACTATCAGACTTGTAGAAGATATCTAAAGGCAGCTCTGTTCAGGGAAGTTTTTAATGTTTGATGTTTTAGTGTGTTTTTAATATTCTGTTGGGAGCTGCCCAGAGTGGCTGGGGAAACCCAGTCAGATGGGTGGCATATAAATAATAAAATTATAATATTATTAATGTCATGCAATTAAGTTATGCATCAGAGTAACTGCCTATACATGAAAGGCATAGTATAAAAGAAAAGAAATCTGCTCTTACACTTTCTAAACAAGGTAGGAAGGAATTCTAACTCTCTGGCTCAGGAAGGTCATTTTGATTCTTGGCTGGAATGTGTCCTGCAACTGCGACTAATGCCTCTTGCTTGCCTGGATGAGGGATGGAGAAATGTGCATGTATAGAAATCACTGACTTTTAAGTGGCTAGAATGCAGCCTATTGCAAGTAGTCAAATATTATAGGAATATAATGTTCCTCTGTCTGCTTTTGCCTCATATCCCACCTTCACAGGATGTGGCTCCCAGAAGGTTGCTCACATGGGAATGTGGCCCTCAGACTGGAAAAAATCCCTCCTGATACTAATGGATGTGGATACCAGAGGTGGATTTAGGGAAGCGCTACCAGTTCAGTTGCACTGGGTGCAGAGCCTCAGGGCCACTGCAGGGGATGCCACTATTCTAAGATTTAGAATAGAGCATGAGAGGTAAGGCAAAGATAAAGGGACTCCTGACCATCAGGTCCAGTTGTGACCGACTCTGGGGTTGCGACGCTCATCTTGCTTTACTGGCCGAGGGAGCCGGCGTACAACTTCCGGGTCATGTGGCCAGCATGACTAAGCCGCTTCTGGCGAACCAGAGCAGCGCACAGAAACGCTGTTTACCTTCCTGCCAGAGCAGTACCTATTTATCTACTTGCACTTTGATGTGCTTTCGAACTGCTAGGTTGGCAGGAGCAGGGACCCAACAAGGGGAGCTCACCCCTTCACGGGGATTCGAACTGCCGACCTTCTTATCGGCGAGTCCTAGGCTCTGTGGTTTAGAATAGAGCACAAGAGGTAAGGGGCACCAAATTTTGGAATCATACAGGGTGCCACTGAAATTTGAGACTCCAAGGTCTGCCCCTGTGGAAAGTTCTAATAATCACTGCTATTAAATAACATTTTGTGCGTGTACAAATACATCTAGGGCCTCTTCCCAGTTCTTTTGTTTCCCAGGAAGCGAAGAGTTGGAGCCTTGTTTTGAAAGCACCTTGGAAACGTTAATGTTATTAGTATGACTACAAAAAAAGTCCTGATTTTTCAGCTGCAAAGTTGAAACTGCCTTATCAGCCATGGCCTTTCCCCACAATAGCCTTGTAATTTCAAATTTCATGTGTTTTTCCCACTCGCCCTGTACACATTATGTCTCAATAAACTCTTTGACCCATTATTCTTCAAACAAACAAAGGAAAAAGCGTGATGCCAGTTCTGATGGTGATAAGAGGAAAAGCTCACGTGCGAAAGCTGAAGCTGCAGGTGATACAAATACATAAACTAAAAATGGAGAGAGAATTCCTAACATTGAATCTCTAACCCATGTATTATCCAAACCTTAAAAAAAAAAAAACCAGAACAACAGGAACATGGCAGCAAAGCTCTAATCTAATGTATACGTCATTGTAAATTTGAAGAAGCTGATCAATGTTAACATTTCATCCTAACTTTGACAGATTAGGAGTCAGTGGGAAAGGTCAGCAATGCTGACATTTATTTGTTTATTATACTTACACCTAGTTCTTCCTCAGGAGATCAGAGCAGCTTAAAAATGTTTTTGAGGCAATCTTTTGTCCAGGGAGTTCCAGGGTCATACACCTTCACCATCACCAGTAGAACTGTATTGCTTGTCAACAAGCAATTTCCCAAAGCCATTTGCCAACAAATCTGATGAACTGCAATGTGCTTGGGTTAATAACCACATCCCAGTCTTCTCTGCACCTTTCCTCAGTAAATAGCAAAAGTTCCCATTCTGTATGAAGCCTTGCAGCCTATCATTTCTAGAATTTACAGGTAAACCCGGAGGTCAGCAAAATTGCGTTTGGCTGATGACCAAACATCATCCTCGTGTCTATTATTTACCACGAAGTGGCATTTTACTATAATATATCAAGTACTTTATCATCTTATCTGAAGATAGCTGCTAGAGGAGGAGCAACTCATATGAAAAATAAGAGAAGTAGCTACCAGCAGAGGACAAAACCTTTCTCAGCAGCTGTGGGATATATAAATGAGCACAGAAGAGGCACAGCCACCTTGGAAAGGAGCAAAGTGATTGAGAAGAATCTCAAGGAGGATGACATCAGTGTGGCCAAAAACGTGAAATTACACCTACTAGGGACTGGAGAATCTGGAAAAAAGCACAGCTGTGAAGCAGAAGAAACAAACCAGAGCTTTCTGACAGTAAGAGCTGTTCTGCAGTAGAGTGGACTCCCTTGGGAGAATGTGGATCATTGAAGATTTTAAAGCAGAGGTTGGGTGGCTATCTGTCATGGGTGCTTTAGTTGAGATTTCTGCATTGCAGAGGGTTGGACTCTGGGTTCCTTTCAATTTTACGATTCTATATTGCATTATTTTGGCTGAACTGATGAAGTGCACTTAGCACTTTCCCAGCACACCAGGGTTGGGAGAAGCATACAGGAGGGACTCACCAGGACCAGCTCAAAAATGTTGCGGTCTGAGGTATAGGACAATATGGTGCCCCTTTCCCATAAATGAGGTTTCTTTTATTGAGTGTTTGTTTCAATGTTTTGATGAAATTGTGTTCGTATTTTCCGTAATTGGTTTTGTACCAGTGAACCACTGAGAAGCAACTTAGAAGCCAAATGAATTGGACTCCAACTCCCATCATCCTCAGCGAGCAGGGTCAATAATCGGAAGTGATGGGAGTTGTAGTTCAAAACACCTGGAAGACACCAAGTTGGGAAGGCTGGCTAGGTCGTTAACTGCACAGTCCCAGACAGACTCAGCCTCCTTCACCGCTGGCCTGGCCACACATGTTTACCAGCCATAGGAAGAGAATTCCCCATGGCTGGTGGGATCTTGGGGTGGTCTTCCTGCGTAAAAATGTATTTTCAAATGGGCTAATCAGTGGTCTCTCCTGGAGAGCAGTACCTGTCTGGTTGGCTGGCCATTGGCCGATGCCTTGTTTGGATGGGCAGCAAGGCTTAAAAGGCCAGCTGCATGTGGCTTTCACAGTGCAGTCAGGTAGAAGTCTGGAATCGATATACATCCAATGTCTGAGCCAAAGCTCTGCCTACAGCTGTAGTCAATAAAGTGGTGTCCATTTTTAATTCAGATCGTTGCCTGTCTGAGTTTGTACTGTCGCACCTCGCCATAGCATTAGGCCGGGTTGGGGGAAGTACTGGGACTGGGACCACAAATAGGGGGAATATATTTTTATGACCACAAATGGGGGGAATATACTGGGACCACAAATGGGGGGGAATATACTTTTATGAATATTTACCCAGAAGCAAATGCTGTTTTACTCCCATAGGTAAAGGTAAAGGGACCCCTAACCATTAGGTCCGGTCGTGACCGACTCTGGGGTTGCGGCGCTCATCTCGCTTTATTGGCCGAGGGAGCCGGTGTACAGCATCCGGGTCATGCGGCCAGCATGACTAAGCTGCTTCTGGCGAACCAGAGCAGCGCACGGAAATGCTGTTTACCTTCCCACCGGAGCAGTACCTATTTATCTACTTGCACTTTGACGTGCTTTTGAACTGCTAGGTTGGCAGGAGCAGGGACCGAACAACAGGAGCTCACCCTGTCACAGGGATTTGAACCGCCAACCTTCTGATCGGCAAGTCCTAGGCTCTATGGTTTAACCCACAGCGCCACCCGCGTCCCTTTTTTACTCCCATATAATATTTTTAAATGGCAGTCTAACAGTGCAATCCTGTCTACCGTATGTCTACTCAGAGGTAAGGCCCTTTGAGCTTGTTGGGTTGTGTTCCCAGGGAAGTGTGTTTGGGGAGCTGTTAACAGAATGTGCCTTTTCCAGCAGGGAGAAACTGCAGGATTAGTTGCATTTAGAATCTTGCTCTGTTTCGTTGAGTGCTAATTTTCAAGTGAAGCATCTCACAGTATGGTTATAAGCTTTCCATCTGCAGAATAACCCCTGCAATAAAAAAAATCAATACACACACACAATGGGAAAATCAGGTTGTTCCTGCCCATAGGTATATGCGGCATTGTGCTTTAAACAACTGTAGATTTGCTTTGATTCCGGGAGAATGGATCATCGGCAGGACTCCGTGTGTATTTATGCACATGGGTTCGACTAGTTCTTTCATCTATCACAGTTTCCTGTTTTTAAATATCCAGCTTTAAAATCTAAATCCCTGCTGCCCCGCATAGCTAGAATGATGCTTTGTATACCAATGAAGAGTAGATTAAAACTGCATCTCTGCCAATGGGTCCCAGCACACCCGTTCGCACACAGGGAGAGGACAGAGTATCTGATTGCCGAAAGAACATTTTATTACATAGGGGGGGAAGCAATTTAATGTTTTTCTA
The DNA here is from genome assembly GCF_965112155.1 of Podarcis liolepis. Classification (NCBI taxonomy): domain Eukaryota; kingdom Metazoa; phylum Chordata; class Lepidosauria; order Squamata; family Lacertidae; genus Podarcis; species Podarcis liolepis. The sequence continues at coordinate 25,962,603 of NC_139557.1, read as the reverse complement.
TATATATATTTCAGGCAACTCTCTGAGCCTTGCATGATCCTACTCAGGGTAAGGAAGGCATCTGGAAAGATACAAGAAGCCATACCAACTGTCTAAGACTTTCTGAAACTGCCTTTGGGCTGCCTTGCTATAAAATGTCTACAATATACAGGTTGGAAGGTTTACTGTGAATATCACTTTAGCTCACCAAAGCATCTCTGCTAAGGAAGTAAATGTGGTAAGAAACCCCACTCAAAACCCCACTTTTATGTATTTCTGCACATGTAGATGTTGGGACTGGTTCCTTCTTTTTCCAGTTCAACACCTGTGGTACCACTGAATTTATCCCTAGTTGCCTCCTCCATCAATATAAGATCGACATGCCTTGTTAGACCTCCATGTACCAGTGCAGTAGGCCTTTGAATGTCATTTGCTGTGGGGCAAAGAAAAGAGTAAGGCTCTTGTGTTTATGTCCTTAAAGACCTACCTGTATTGCTCTGCTACTGGAAGGGGCAGGGGAGGACTAGTTGCATTTAGTAATCCAAGCCATGTTCTGGACTGCAGTTGATACTGGTAATTCACATTTGGTACAATAAAAAATGTTATTTTGCATTGGCTGTAGGGCTTTGGGTTTTGGTGCAAGGAGAAGACATTGTGCTCGTTTAACATTACAGTGGTAAGGTAAAGGTAAAGGTACCCCTGCCCGTACGGGCCAGTCTTGACAGACTCTAGGGTTGTGCGCTCATCTCACTCTATAGGCCGGGAGCCAGCGCTGTCCGCAGACACTTCCGGATCACGTGGCCAGCATGACGAAGCTACTTTGGCGAGCCAGAGCCGCACACAGAAACGCTGTTTACCTTCCCGCTAGTAAGCGGTCCCTATTTATCTACTTGCACCCGGGGGTGCTTTTGAACTGCTAGGTTGGCAGGCGCTGGGACCGAGCAACGGGAGCGCACCCCGCCACGGGGATTCGAACCGCCGACCATGCGATCGGCAAGTCCTAGGCGCTGAGGTTTTACCCACAGCGCCACCCGCGTCCTATTACAGTGGTACCTTGGGTTAAGTACTTAATTCGTTCCGGAGGTCTGTTCTTAACCTGAAACTGTTCTTAACCTGAAGCACCACTTTAGCTAATAGGGCGTCCTGCTGCCGCCACACGATTTCTGTTCTCATCCTGAAGCAAAACGTATGTAACCTGAGAGTATGTAACCCGAGGTACTACTGTAATGGCATCAGTGGAACTGATGGAAATGCTAAGGCAGATGCAAGAGGATGGAGCTAGTCAACAGCAGTGTGAAGAAAAGATATTCTGTAAATTTAGAGAAATGAAATGAAAACGTCACATTTGCACTCTTGTCTACTGACCTAGCTATAATTCTCAGAGTGGAATAATCTGGACTCCATGTAAAAATCTGTTGCTTTTGTGTACTGTGAAAGCACTGTTTTATTGGCTTGATCCTGGACTGTATAGAGCACTTTGGTCAATGCACTCAAGCCTAATTAGTTTGATTTTCTTACAGATTCACATTGCTACAATTTTCAAACAAACAGACACAAATCCAAATGTCTCAGACCTAGGGAGTCATCGGATGAGCCTTACTTTGACAGGACAGATGGAGGAATTATCTTCCAGCATTCTAGCTGAGCAATTGAGGAAACACAAACACCTCTCGGTTTATGATTGGCTGTCTTCTTTTTTTAAAAAAAATAAATAACAACTATGCACCCTTCATGAAAAGTCTCAACAGGGCCAGCTGCTGATTGTTCAATGATGGAATCAAGGCATGGTCCAAATAAAATTAAGAAATGCTGGTGGAATTCTCTTGAGCTGGGCATGGAGAAATGAGGACTTTCCACTGAACTATCCTCCAGCTTGGATCAAAATCCCTCAGCCCTCCTACTGGTTCTCTTTCCCCATTCTAGCCATCTGATGGTGATGAGAACAGCAGCGACAGCAGGAAGCATGCAGAAAACAGGACAGTTTTCAAAGGCGGCCCTGCATTTAGCACATTGCAGTAACCTGACTGTGAGGTTACCACAGTATAGACCACTGAAACCAGCTCGTCCCCATCCAGATAGGGTTCCCAGTTGTAGCTAAGTTTGAAGGTGTGCTCACCCGAATGTGCTTAAAATCCCCCTTCAGACCATCATGGTGGATGCGAGAAGGTTTGGAGTAGAACTGGGGCATGTGGAGATTTGTGGGGGACCTGCAGACACCACCCCTCCCTTTCCCATTTTAAGGCCACATGTGCTCACCTTAAGGCCTGAAGAGACTACCTACTGTGATTGAAGCTGCACACTCAAAGCCATTTTCTATTATGTGTATGTTTATGTTTTTACTCTTCTAACACATATTCCTCTTACCCTGCCTTAACATATGACTGTGTAAGATTGAGAGAGTTACATTTCACCCTTTGGACTATTTAGGAGAGAGAGAGAGAGAGAGAGAGAGAGAGAGAGAGAGAGAGAGATATTAACTGTTGAGGCCTGCGGATCTATTTCAAAGCTTGACCAGATCAATTATGAAACTCCAGGCCTGTGACAACTTGCAGATGTGTGACTGAACTGATTATCAGATGGGTTGCATTGGTTTACTTAACCCTTTGCACATGTGGGCTTCGATTGCGGGCCAGGAAAAAGGTGTGATACCATACATTTTCATTCCTCACTGTTTCGGACTCAATTGACTTTTACCCACATGTCCTGATTGGATCCTGGTCCTTCTCAGGTGTGAATTATTTAATTAGCTTTGTTGTCACATATGTTTTCTTCTCTGTAACGCCAGCTCTTGCAACCTCCCCCTTTCTTTCTTATATAAAGATATAACTGAAACTCCCAAACACTCTTCTGGTAATTGACACCGTTATGACTTGGCGATTGCTGAAGAATAGGTTATTGATTGCCCCGGTGGAAAGACATAGCACTATTTCTGGCATAACCTTCCGTGTAATAGACAGTATCTGATCTCCTCTTGTCACCGAAAACAAGGCAGAGCCCTGGTATCTCTCTCATTAGAAACAACAGAATCACAACGCCTTGCATCGAGAGATGAATAGATAACGAGACTGTCTTGCTACATGTGTGGATAAAGTCTGACATTCTGGGAAGATATCTCTAACAGGTAGGGGATGACAGCTCCAATCCAGTGACTTCCTATCAGGTTTGGGGGTGGGAATATAAGGGCCCTGAAAATTGCATTTCTAGCACTGGTAAAGATGTCTTGGTTCACACACATACAATGATACCCTGTTCAGTGTAGCACTTGTTCTGGCCTCATTTGCGACAGCAGCAAAATATTCTGTGATACCCATTGGATTAATCACGAACAATTCTTAAATGCCACAAACTCTGGAAAGAGGCAAGGCCAAACTTCATTCATTTCTGCAGTTCCTTAATAAGTACCTGATCTAGCAGCAAACATTTGGTGGTAGCATCTGGAGGGAAAGCAAGCTTGGGTATTTCTCCCAGCACCAGACAAAATGTATAGGCCAAACAGAGGGAGAGCCCGCAAAATGCACCCCAGCCCATAATAGTCTGGATAACTCAATGGAAGGCCTACAAACAGGTTTTTCTAGGCTCAGGGGTTGGGCAAGACAATATGCAGTAGGCACATGCTTCCATCTCATGTCCTTCCACCTCACAGTATTTGCCCAGAAGTCATCAATGTCAGAGGCAACTTGTGAGGCTTCTGCGCTGGCACACTGGAGATTTTGACCTTGCTTTTACCTCATGAAACAGTCTGCACTAACTTTGACCTGGTTGGCCCCATACAAAGTGAAAAGTGTTCCCCTCTTCCCTCTGTCCCCTCTCCCACCCCATAGGACCTAGTACCGGGCTCATAAAATCCTGTTTGTGATTCTGCCATGTAACCATTAGGAGCCTGCTTGGATTGAGATACTGGTAGTCCTGGGTGGTTTAATAGGGTCTTTAAGAACTCAGTCCTTGACCTTAATGGTGGGGAATCTCAGGCTCAAGGGATGCATGCAGCCTTCTCCTCAGGCCACATCTACCACTACTGCTGTTGTACACCTTCCTCAAGTGCATTTACTTGTCTTGAATTTGTTGATAATCCCTCTTGCTTGCCTGGATGGAGAGATACCAGGATATGTAGAAACCTCTGACCTTTTCATGGCTGGAATGTAGCCAACGGTACAAAGGTAAGAGTCACATCCATTGATCCACCTATTTTGCATCTGGCGGTGCCTACTCTGACCTCTGGCCTCACCCAGCATTTATGGGTGCCTCCCTCCTTCCCAATCAAGGTTGCCCACAGGACAATATGACACTCAGGCTGAAAAAGGTCCCCCTGCCCATGATCTGAAGTCTTGTTAGGACAGTAGCCAATAGGGTCAGATTTGTATGAAAAATGTTTTCTGTGGCTACAGGCCACAACTATCAGTATGTGTAGTGGGATAGGGAATTAGATCAAAACCAAAGCCCTAGGCCAATGTTCCTTCCGAGAGTTGAACTATTTCTTTTTATTGTGATCAAAGTTATACACTTTATTCTGCTCCAAATCAGGATTAAAGCTTCTTTTCCACCTAAGGCAGATGATTTCATTCTATGCTACTTACTTGCATTATGTATGTTGAGATATTTGTCGTTGTCCATAATATAATTGACCAGATGCGTCAGTTGCTTCCAGGCTATTTAATGGTGTCTAATTAAAGGCTTCAGAATCAATTTCCCAGCTGGCCACTATCAGCTCCTATTCCTTCAGCAATGTTATGAATTAGTATTGTCCGGACTAATAATTAAAGTGTTCTGCCATGTTGAAATGAAATGAATGGGCTTGCTTTGGTGGCGCTTTTGGGGAAACTGGGCTGTTAGTGGTTACAATTTGCATCTTAATAGTCTTGCTCTTCTATTTGGTCTTTCAGCTTTCGCTAGGGTTAGATGTACACAGGAATATAGCCAGTCATTAGTGTCAAATTTTGTTTTCGACATCTGAAAAGATTATTGTAGCTACTGTCGGTTGTGCTGATCTTCTCTATTGGTGGAATCCATGTCCTGGATCTTTTAGCTGTTGTCTGTAATTGAAACAGCTATCACTGTAGCTACCAGAGAAACTTTCAGACAACACAATAATAACTATCAATCCTTGCAAACACAAGGGCTGGAGTCCAGGTGCTGAACAGAGTTTTGAGTGCAGCTATTGCTTTCCTGTTCTCAATTAGGAAACTCTTTTTTTCACATAGAATGCTAGAATCTATGGAAGTCAGCCAAATCAAAGTCAGAAACGGAAGCATAAGCTTCTGAATTCTTTTTGTGTGTGCCTGTGCCTAAAGAGGAGAGGGAACAAGGTTAGCACATGATCCCAAAGCCCACACAGGATCACCAGTATATGATCTTCTGCTATGTTCCTGTGATCAAGTTGCCTTAAACTAAGGCCATTGTAACTCCAAGAAGTTGCAGTTTGTGCAGATTAAGAAAATAGATTTAAATATTATGGTCCACGATGATACCTGATGGCCTTGGGCAAGACACCCGTAACTTGGAAGGGGCAAGGCATGCAAACCAAGAAGGTCCTCCTCCTACTTCTCTCACCACCTTAGGTGCTCCCTGCCAACAGGGAATGGTGCTGCCTTTGGATCATTGGGCCCCCTGCCAGCCTTGGAACCCAATAAATGCCTGACACTGTTATCCTCTATAGTCAACCCTGGCCCATTTCTTTGTTGATACAGAAAATTATAGAGTAGCCAGAAGCAAGAGGATATCTCATCCATGGGCTTTATCAAACTCTGGTTTCTATCACCAGTCTGGTAAGCTTTAAAGACAGCACTGCATACACACACACCAACTCATGGAAAGTTGGATATGTTTTGTTCATGAGTTTAGGGCAGGGGTGGCCAGCTCCCAAGAGACTGTGATCTACTTACAGAATTAAAAACTGGCAGTGATCTACCCCTGGTTTTTTTGGGTTCAGGTGAAAGTTGTTGAGCTTTTTTAGGGAGGAGCAAAGCCCTGTTTTTAAGGGTTTTGGGGGAGGAAGAGCCACTCACCAACAGATCGCTGGGGAAACAAACAGCCTCAATGAGTAAACTCCGTCTTCCGTTCTGCAGAGCATGCAACAATGGAGAACGGAGCGAGGGGGCGGATTCTATTTTACCCAGCGATCGACTGCAATCTACCAAAACCACCTGGGGTTCTACCAGTAGATTGTGATCGACCTGTTGGACATCCCTGGTCTAGGGCAATGAAATACAGTGTTATTAAAACATGATGATGAAAAAGGGGGGACTTGTTTTGATTTAAGACCCAATTCAAACATCACATTTTATTAACTCATTTGTACGGACTCAAGTGTCTTCTACGAAGGTTGTGATGTTGATATGCTCTGCTGAGACACTAGTAACTATTTATTGCATCACTTATGGGTGTGTATGAACCTGTAGCTTGCATTGTAACAGGGGAAGCAGTAACTTGTATCACTACATTAGAAGTCTACTGCTATGCCTAGGAAGCAAGGCAAAGCTACCTGGCTTTATGTTGCTTCCTAAGCCGCTTTAACTCCCTGCTGCGAAGCTCATTTGGAGCTGGTTCACACGTATGTTACTTGTTTTCTCTTTGTTTCATTCCTGTGGGTGAGTTTTTGGGAGTAAACCTCACTGGATGCTTCTGAGTGACCATGCAAATGACTGCATTGTTAACCTGCAGTCGTGAACAATTAAGTTGTGCATATATTCTGTTGAAATCTGTGATAATGGAGTGAGCACCACTGTGTGCACCTACATCAAAAGAGGAGAGTTTTAAAGCTGTAAGGTAGAAAAGTGTGCTATTTTTAACACAGTGCCCTGCTTCTGATTTCAATTTGATACAGACTCATCCGTGTCCTTTGCTTCTCTGTCTTCTGATCCCTATCTACATTGTGCTTCTAGACAGAATCTATTGTGCTGTAGCTAAACTTCATTATTTTCAAGTGGTCAACACAAGTCTTCTAAAGGAAATATTATATCTCATAATAGGAGTCATGGCACTCAAAATAAAAGAATGACTGTGTACGCTGAAAAGTTATTTCCCTTGGTTAGCAGCAAGATAATGTCTGTTGGGTGACCCTTTTCTCTATATATACATATATATCCTTTATCATATAAAATGAAAAAGGCTTTGTTTGTATGCATTGAGGAAAAAAGAGAGAGATCCATCAAACAACCAAGGGAATAAAGAACTTTACTCTATTTGAGGGACTGTGATCTGGACAACAGTAGCACGATTATTATTTTTAGCTTAGCTGTTATTTGAAAAAGAAAAACGACCACTTAGTTCAGAACCATAAGCATATTATTAGTCAAACAGAGTCACAAATAACAAACAAAAGGTTGAAAGGAAAGGCCTGCTTATTGTCCTCTTGATCTATATTCCAAATTACAGCAATTCATTGTGACAAAAATAAAACATGAATTCTGAATTATTAGCAATTGTGGTGTTTGAAGATTAATTCTGAAATACCACACAATGGGGATGGGGATAAGGTGTAACAAGTGTTGGAGAAATAATATTCAATCTTTTATTCTGTTTAATTTTGAACCATGACATTTATCAAAATAATAACTCATGGCGACTCATACTCCTTTTTAATTTTTTTTTTGTTACTATAGAATAATTGCATACATTTAACTCCTCTTGAAGCTACTAGCATGAGTTTGATCAAACTGCGGGAGGCAGTGGAGGACAGAAGTGCCTGGTGTGCTCTGGTCCATGGGGTCACGAAGAGTCGGACACGACTAAACGACTAAACAACAACAACTCCTCTGCAAAAAGAAAAGAAAAATGTGATAGTGTTTTATGGTAAGTTGGATGGAAAGTATCCCTCTTTAGCTCCCATTGGGTTCAATGAAAAATAAAATATAGGAAACCTTTTTTTTTTTTAAAAAAAAAGATGTGATGGGATATTTTGGTAGCTTGAACAAAAAGCATCCAATACTCCTCTTTATTTAAATGAAGTTGTGGTGAAATCCTAACCCCAGATCTGCCAAGATAAGTGGGTTAGGATGAGGTGAATGATCGGCTCAGTTGGGCTATGCCAGTGTAAGTCTGCACCCCTGGCTCAGCCAGAGATATGGTGGGGCGATTCTCCCATCTTGGCTCAGCCAGGGCCCAGCATGAGCTCTGAAAAATGGGTATCCCTCTAATGAATGCAATTTTGCACACCTTTGGTCAAGAACTAAGTTGCAATATTTGGAGATGTATGAATTTTGAAGGATACCTGTGTTTCAGTTCAGGTATTGGTTTGAGAAATGCAAATTAGTTTCTACAACAAAAATATTCCCCACCCCCCACAACCCTCATCTCCTGGGTCACACCCTAATGATGCCTTTGGTGTAAAGACCCTAAACCAGGCATAGGCAACCTTTGACCCTCCAGATATTTTGGCTTAAAACTCCCATGATCCCTAGCTAACAGGACCAGTGGTCGGGGATGATGGGAATTGTAGTCTCAAAACATCTGGAGGGCCGAGTTTGAGGAAGCCTGCCCTATACCTTAACCCTTCTCCTTTTCCATTTGGTGCTCATCTTCAGTAAAAGCAAACTGCTCATTTCTGTTCTTGAGTCTTTCCAGGAAATAGTCCCCACCCCAATCTCCCACAATGAGGTGGGATACACTTCATTTCTCCCTGCCGCCCCCCTTCCCCACTATGTCCTCACTCCAGAACCCATACAGGACTAGCCTAAGCTAAAATTGCACTTAATTAGGCGGCTAGATAATCAGGTACAGTGCTACTCTGCCTCATTATGCTATCCCAGACATTCATTTCTACAAGGAAATCATTAGAACATTGAAGCCAGTGGAATTACTCAACGGATGTTAAATGGCACTGCCGCAACCAGCCTCCTAAATTGGTGTCCTGTATAAAAATGATCACCATACCTCATCCGTCCCTTCACACGTGTCATTCCTGCCATTATTAGAAATTTGTGAATACCATAATGTGCCTCTAATTCCATAATTACCATTACCGACTTAAATAAATGTTTCCGAAACCGCATTTTTCCAAGGAAGCCTGCTAATGTGTCACTTTGATTTTATAGCTGGCGTAAGCCAGTGAGCAGCTCCAGGAGCTTAAAATGATCTTGCGTTTCCTGAAAGTATTTGATAAAGTTGTGTATTCAAGGTTAATGGTCAGGGGCGCACAAAGTTATGGAATCGTGGGGAAATTAGTGGGCCCATTTGAAAATTAACAGTGGGGCAGGAATTAAAGAAGGGAGGAGGGTCTGGAATTTAAAAAAAAAAGTGCATCAGGCTACTTCTGATTATTCTTGTAAATATATGAGGGGTGGGGAACCAGGCTGAGCTCTTCAGATTTCTCTGTCTGGCGCACAGGGTTTCCCCAAGCTAAATCTCTTCTTCAGTCAAACCTGCCTGCTTTGCATCCTTCTTGAATGCTTTTGCCTGGCTGGAGTATGTCTTTGAAACTGTGTCTTCCATCTTCCAAGAGGAAAGAGAGGGGTATGTGAGCCTGTGTAGAAACTAGAGTTGCATTAGTTGCTCTGGCGGTTCCCTCATTGCGAGAAGCACAGCTACAGGGAACCAGGCAGAGGGCCTTCTCGGTAGTGGCGCCCGCCCTGTGGAACGCCCTCCCATCAGATGTCAAAGAGATAAACAACTACCTGACATTTAGAAGACATCTGAAGGCAGCCCTGTTCAGGGAAGTTTTTAATGTGTGACATTTTAATTTTTGATCTTTGTTGGAAGCCACCCAGAGTGGCTGGGGAAACCCAGCCAGATGGGCGGGGTATAAATAATAAATTATTATTATTTTGCCTCTACTAGGATGTGGCCCCTGGAATGTTGCCCAGAAAGGAACATGGCCCTCAGTCTCATAAAGGTTCCCCACCCTCTGAAGCATACAATTGCACTGAAGCTGCTCTTAATCGGCTTTTGCTTCTGTCTGTATAACTGCTATGAGATCTTCAGCTTTGTGAAAGGAGAACTTAATAACGGTGTTTCATTCTCTCTTGCTCTCTCCTTCTCCCACGCACCTGTTCAAGTTGTATTAGGAAAGGAGATAGTGAAAGGCCCAGTACATCAAAATAAATTTCATGGGTGAGAAGGGATTTAGCTGAGCATCTTGGTCAAAATCTAGGCCTTTTTCTGTCATGAGCTGCATTTCCTTGGGAATGGTGACTCGGGGGTTGTGGTGGACAAGGCCAGAGGCAAAGTGGGCGAGGCACCACATTTCACAGTCTGGCTGGATCTAGACACATAAAAAAAAAACATTTCAGGGAAACACGTTGTAAAGCTCATAATGGGAAATCACATTGCCAAAGGATTGAACTCTACAGGGCCATCTGGTGTCACAGTGTTATAACACATTTAAAACACTTTTTTTGACTAATGTAGCTGAGTCCTCTCTTTTTGCCAACTCTTTCTCCTCCATTTTAGCCCTTTGAATGGAATTCAATCTGAGGGCTGCGTGGAAGTAGGTTGAAGGCTCAGTTCATTGCACCATTATTATTATTATTATTATTATTATTATTATTATTATTATTATTATTATACCACCCTTCATTATAAGATCTCACAGAAGTCCACAGAACCATGTCCACAGAACCATGTCTTCATGAATTCCTTATTGTGCAAACTTTTTATAAAACTTAATATAGAATACACAGTTAGCCTGAACTCCAATAATGAATTTTTGTGAGTGCTATTTTCTATTCCTAATACAAATGTTGGTTATTCTCACAATTTACCATTTCTGCTATTTCTCCCTTGAATAAGACACTGTTGTGAGTTTTATGGTAGAAGTAGTCTTAGCTGCGTATGTTTTTGCTTTACCTCTCTTGTTCTGCTCGTCAGCAGATTTTAGGACATTTCACACCTTTTCCACTCTTCACACATTAATTATGAAACTTGACTTTTTCTGCTATTTTTTTAAAGCTAAATAACACAACCGCTTTTTGAAATTCCCTTATGCTAAAATGAAGTAATCACGAGAGAAGGGTGGTGTTGTTGTTACTTTCTAAGCACAATACTTTATTCACTACTTATTAATCTGAATCCTTTTTACCATTTTGGCAACTGAAGAAGAGTCTCAGAACAGTTTAGTAAAGGTAAAGGGACCCCTGACCATTAGGTCCAGTTGTGACCAACTCTGGGGTTGCGCGCTCATCTCGCTCTATAGGCCGAGGGAGCCGGCGTTTGTCCGCAGACAGCTTCTGGGCCATGTATCCCGATGTCAACATTTTACAGAAGCTCTCATAATCAAATTATTGCATTTGTCTTTGGTATAGAAGGGAATTCCCAACACTTCTGGAAGTGGATTCTTTCAGGAAATTGACTGGCTGGCTCACCCTTGGATAGTGCAATTATCAATACATGCAATTTAGTATTCAGATCCCAGTGCTCTCTGATTGCATATACTAATGGAATTAGCATCACCTTGTTTTCCTTGTTTTGTATACAGTTATTTCTGAATTTAGTTTAATAAGCACATTGCATTTGTTTTCTACACAGGTTTAGGTCCCTCTCCCACCCCCCGAGAGAGAGAGCAGTTTTGCAATGGATCAGCTATAAACACATTCAAAATAAAGTTCGAACAGTTATGCATCTGCCCACAATTGTTCAGCTAGTCTTGAACAGAGTCTTCCACTGTGTCAACTGATCAACTTCACCTGGCTTGCTGCCTGGACTCCTCCACTTGGAAATACCAGGGATGGAGCCTGTGATCTGCTATCTACCATCTGCTGTTATATGCCCTCCTAAATCCATTCAGAATTATTTCTTTGCCATTCTGTGGTAAATACGTGTTGCTGTAGATCAGCTACTGGAGGAGTGAATAGTATATATTTTGCATGAGTCAGGCTGACTCTCTCAAAGCCATTCCTTGCATTTTTAATATGGTTCCTGATGCATAAAGAATTGTTGTTGTTATTGCTGATGATGAAGTTATATGAGGGCTTGAACTCAGGAGGTGGAATGTCCCCATGCTCCATGAATGTGCCTACACCACCCAGCCTTCCTGAATTCAATGGGACAGTCAGAAGTGCAGCTTCTGATGTGTGTAGCTTTTCCTCCTCTGAAGTTTAACTCACACCTTGTTGTTGTTGTTTTGAGGCATGAATATCAGCAATCAAGAAAAACCAGTCTAAATATCAGCAATCAAGAAAAACCAGTCAGGTTTGAACTGAATAATCTGTATTTGTCAATTAATTGGGTGATGCTTGAATCTACTGACGATTATCTGTTCTTGCTGCTGAACGTTTTACTGGTTTTCTTAGATGCATATATGTTCTAATATGTTCTAATAATGTTCTGACTAGAGATGGCATCTAACAATATATTAGAAACAATGTGTAATATCCAACGAAATCCTACTCGAATAGACCCATTGAAATCAATGGACTCAAATCATTATATGTCTTACACCCAGGATACCTAAAAGACTGTCTCATACCTTATATCAGATACCTTGTATCCATGAGGCTGGGTGAAGCAGTCGCCTCAGATGGTGGAAATGAAAGAGGCAGTGCTTTGCTTGCCCCAGCACTTCTGCCATTGGTGGAACACCCCCCCTCTCACCAAGTTTCAGCGAGAGGTAGGCATTCTGGTGCATGGCATTGTCGCTTGTCTTCCCCATACCTGGGGCAGAGAACACACCCAATCACTGAGTTTTGGTGAGAGGGGGTATTCCAGCAGCAGCTGAAGAGGTGTAGTGGGCAGGGCAGGGCAGGGGGAAGGGTACAGAAAATTCCCATCTCGCCTCAGGTGGTGAAATGGGATAGATCACTGTGCCCTGCAGATCACTGTGCCCTGCAGGCAAGGTCCTCATGCAGATATAGTGGTACCTCGGTTTATGAGCAGTCCTGTTTATGAACTATTTGAACTCCGGCAAAACCAGAAGTAGTGTTCCAGTTTGTGAACTTTACCTCGGTCAATGAACGGAAGTCAAATGGTGGAAAGGCACTGGCGGCAGGAGGCCTCATTAGGGTAAGCGTGCCTCAGTTTAAGAACGGATTTGGTTTAAGAACGGACTTCAGGAACGGATTACTTCGTAAACTGAGGTACTACTGTACTATCCAATCATGAGGTCCATTCCACATGATGTCAGAATTGGAATTTTAGTGTAGCATCCGTAACCCTTTGGAACTCCCTTTCATCACATTTCAGATAAGTACCACCTCTATTGTCTTTTCAGCACCTGTCAAAGACTTTCATCTTCCATCTTCCCTGGGCTCCTTTGGGAGGGCGGGGGGCAGGATATAAAGTTAAGAAATAGTATGTAAATAAAGAAATCTTCTATGTGAAGATTCTGCCCCCCCAAGTCAGTATCTGCATTGGATTTGAAATTACTTTTGTATGTGTTAACTGCTTTGATCAATGCAACTTTTTTAAAAAATTGCATATAGGGTTGTGTTAACTGTTTTTATATACAGTATTTCATTGTTTTATTCTATGCTCTTGCTGTATTGCAAAATTGATTTGAGGTTCTGTTCATGGAATGGCTGTTTCCAACTTAGTGGAAGAACAGTGCCAACCATCCAAATTACGGGAGAAATGGTTTGGGGACCCTTAATGAAATCCCACAAGCTCCATCCCCTGTAGCCAAAGGATGTCCCCACATCTTCTAGCAATAGCTGGGGATCATTACAAAAGGCAAGAGGGACTGAGTTCTGGATTCATTATTTCTTGTACTCTAACATGACCCCTGATACATTGAGGTGTTGCACTGCTAGGAGCCTTCTGCTAATTCTTTCAGAAGAGTTTGTGAAACAGCCCTAATACATTTTCACCTTCCACTCACAGTTTTTTGGGTTTTTTTGGATCCAGACCAATGTGCATTTATTATCTTCTTACTAATGCAAATTCCTGATGCCTGCTGGTAGGGAAAAGTGTCTTAAACTTGTTAAATATAGAACATGATATTATTTGAAGGTCTGTTTGTTTAACATCTTACACTTCACAAGGAATATTTTCTTTTCATTTGTTGCGAGATTTTCAAACACAGCAGTGTTTATTCTGGGAAAACTTAACACTTGGAAATGCAAAATCACATTAGCAGTCTGGTTGAAGCTCCTATTTTCATATACATTTCCCTGCCTTCGGATGTTTACAAATAAGAATATGATGAAGAATTCTTCTGGATCTAGCAAATGACCATCTAGTTTAGCATACTATTTCCAACACTGGCCAAACTGATGCCTCAAGGAAGTCCAACAGCAGGAAATATCATTTGTACTCGACATCTGATATCCAAAGGTTTTCTGAAATTTAACATTTGCATTTAGGTAAAAGGGTAAGTAGCCACAGATAGACCTCTATTTTCATGAATTTCTCTAATCCATAAAGAGGTGACTGTCACCTCTTTTTGTGGTAGTAAATTCTCTATTGTTATCTAATAGCCATGCACGTAGTATTCCTCTTTCTCCATAGCTCAGTGACAGAGGATCTCCTCTGCAAGCAGAATGTCCCAGGTTTAATCCCTGGCACATAAAGTTAGGGCTATGAATATCCACTCTCTGAAATCCTAGACAGCTACTACCCCAGTGTCAGGGACTGGACTGAGCAGGAATGGTGGGGACTGTGCCCCCCTCTTTCTGAACCTTCCCAAGAAGAGGAGGACAGTATAGATTTAGAGTAGTGGTTTGCATAAGGTCATAGTTCAGAGGCTGAAGAGGGGAGAAGATGGAGAATATTGGAAGAAGAGCACCGGGGGGGGGGGGAGCATCAGAGGAGAGACAGCTAACAGGCTCGGTGTCTTTAGAAAGCATTCCTGACCCCCACCCCTCCCAGGACCCGGCGTGCATTGAAAGTAGTAGAACAGAAAGCTCAGAGGCAGAAAGCACAGATCAGCTGACGCAGAGATGATGTATAATAGGAGAGACGGAGGGGGTGGGACTTTACTCGGAGCAATGCCATTATCTAAGATGGATGGCATTTTTACGTTCTCTCTCTGTGAATATTGAATAAAAGACTTGGTAAGAATAATTCTCGTTTCTCTGCTTCTCGGCTGCCACCGTGGGAGGGATCGGATTCCCCGAAGCATGACACCCAGAGAGATACAGACAGCCAGTCTGAACTACACGGTCTTACTCAGTGTAAGGCAGTATCACATGTTCTCATGTTCTAGTACAATATGCCACTACCAGAATGTTGGTTGCAGTTCGCATTCAGAACATATTACTCTCACCTTGTTCCATTTCCAGTGGTTGCTAGGGCTGTGCACAGCTCTCCTACCTGATCCAGGTCACTGACCTGACCTTGGGGATAGCGGACCAGATCTGGATCCAGCCCCCATTCAATTCAGGGGTGAAGCTCATGTTTAGTTAGGGTTTTCCCATGAAACTGATGATGTAAACTCAGCAGTGTAATGTAATGTAAACTCACAGAGGGGAAAGAGGCAGGTATTGATGTGCTGATTCCTTCAGTGCCTGCCCAAGCCATTCCAGATGCTGTCCTAGAGAGGAGTTTGGGGGAGGAGTTTGGACTTGGTACCCTGCTTTATCACTACCCTAAGGAGTCTCAAAGCGGCTAACAATCTCCTTTCCCTTCCTCCCCCACAACAAACACTCTGTGAGGTGAGTGAGGCTGAGAGACTTCAGCGAGAAGTGTGACTGGCCCAAGGTCACTCAGCAGCTGCATGTGGAGGAGCGGAGACGTGAACCCAGTTCACCAGATTACGAGTCTACCGCTCTTAACCATTATACCACGCTGGCTCCCACAATCTCCAGAGCAAATTTTGAGATGGCATTGGGGGAAAAGGGACCTGGGGAAAAAAGCCATGCTCCCTTCCTTGCATTACAGGCTGCTGAGAGTTTGGGATGCAACAGGAGTTGGGGACACAACTCATGATGGTGATTATTTATGCTAAATAGTTACAGGGCAGAAATGCACCTCCCACAACAAGAATGTATTTATATGAATACTTTGCAACCATCCTTCATATTCTTGAACTGCGGCAGACACCAGATTGAAAATCTGAGTTCCCTGTTTATTTGGCGAATGGATTCACTGCACACTATGAAAATGCCCACGTTCTTTTTTGCCAAAGAACCAGAGTAGCTGACATGAAAAGAGCTCCCTCTGGGAGATTCAGTCTCCATGCCCATGAAATCTTTGTCCCATTAGCTTAGATTACTCTAACCAGAGTGTCAGTTAGAGCCAGTTATGATGGTGATGGGCATCTGTCTGCTAGAAGCAGGACAGACTGCCAGTTTGTTACCTGTAAACTGGCCCTTGTCTGCAGCGTTGAACTGGGCCATGGTCCAAGGTAAGCAAGCTAAACATGTTTAACTTCCATTTATTTAAACGGAAGGCAGTTGTGTATTTGTTTAACTTTCTTAATTTGGCTAATGGGATTTTTGCATTCACTGTTTCCCCTGCATTTCTCTTCTTATATCTATTGATTTGTGCCAAGTTCAAAACCAGTGATCTATGACTTGAAATAGTCTCTATTCCAAACAATTAGACAAGACAATTCCTTCCATTTTCCTAACCCCTCCCATTTTTTATTTTTAGTATTTGCATTAAAATAAATAAACCGTTAGATGTCAGCTGTCAGCTGTCCTTTCCAGTCATGAAGGTCAGGGATAACAATGAAAAATGTCATGTGGATTAATTTAAACAGAGCGCTCGAAGGGTTCATATCTCATCTTTATTGAAAAAAACAACAGCCTTTAAGTCAGAAAAGCATGCTGTCTGCAACATTATTAATGAGGAACCATGGTAATGTGTGCCAATGATAGTGCCATGGCAGGGTTTCATCCTGTCAGGTGCTGAGTATACTGACTCCAGTTGAGTGTAGCGGTAAGCAAGTGATTTTCACTGAGGACATAAAGGACCAATTGTTAGAAGTGCCTGTGTAAGTCCAAATACAAAGTGAAGGCATCTTACAATGCAATTTTTTAAAAAATAAAATATTTATTAAGGGTTTTAAACAATTTAAACAATACAACAAACTTCCCATTCAAAATCCAAAAAAAAAAGAAAACACCATAAGCCAGAAAAAAACAAGAAAAACATACAAAAAAACAAGCAAAAAAGACATAAAAAGACATTAAAAAGAAAATGATTCAATTTCTTAAATAGTATTTCCATAACCCTCTTTCATGACTCCCTCGCATCTCCCTTTTCTGTGTTCCTGTTTACAAAATCATGTTCAGCAATACTTCACCTTCTCTCAAAATTTGTTTTAAGTTGTACATTTCAACTATTATGTCTCCAATTTTACCCTTTGTTATCAAATATTTAAATATTTAAGCTTGACATAATATTATTCAAATTTCGTCTTTGTTCTTATAGTTCAGTTATTTTCATACTCCTTTCCGCTAGGTTACTAATGCCATGTTGTCTTTATATCCTGCATCATTCTAACATTCATACAGTTTACAATACTTTTGCAAATAGTCCTTACAATGCAATTTTAACCATGTCTACTCAGAAGTAAGTTCCACTGAATTCAGTGGATCTTACTTCCAGGTAAGCAGGGTTAGGATTACAGCCTTCGACTTGTAATACCATCTTCTAAACTAATATTTGAAATACACTCTGTGTGACAGACTTCCTGGTCGTTTATGCTCTATGACAAGGGTGCATAGAAGGCAGATTGTCATCTAATGGTAGATCTCTGGAAATTTCCCAGTAGGTTGGCAAGGATTTTGATTCCCAATTATGTAACCAAATGAATCTTTACCCCCACCCTGCAGTTTAGATTGCTGAAATGAAGCAAGTTTAAAATGAGCGAAGTGATGTCTGTATGCTGCTGGTGGTGTGTGTGTATATGTGTGTGTGTGTGTGTGTGTGTGTATGTGTGTGTGTCATACCTTCCAACATTTCTCTGAAAAAAATAGCAATGTCCTGTTCCATAATAATAATTCTACTACAGTGGTACCTCGGGTTAAGTACTTAATTCGTTCCGGAGGTCCGTTCTTAACCTGAAACTGTTCTTAACCTGAAGCACCACTTTAGCAAATGGGGCGTCCTGCTGCCGCCACGCCGCCGGAGCACGATTTCTGTTCTCATCCTGAAGCAAAGTTCTTAACCCGAGGTAATATTTCTGGGTTAGCAGAGTCTGAAACCTGAAGCGTCTGTAACCTGAAGCGTATGTAACCCGAGGTACCACTGTATTTATACCCTGTCCATCTAACTGGGTTGCCCCTGCCACTCTGGGTGGCTTCCAACCTACATAAAACAGGGTTGTGGTTCGAGGACCCGAGCCCGGTGAAGTGAAATGAAGACACAAGGACACGTGATATAAGGTTAATGGGCTAGAGAAAGGCCACAACTTTATTGGTTACAGCATTTGAAAAGGTATTGGCTTAGGCATTGGATCGGAACAATTGGGTTCTTCACCAGTAGGTGGAGCCTGTCGATGCTGATACGACTATAGGCTCACCCCTGCTGTCACCGAGGGTCGTGCCAAGGCCTCCCGCCAAGCAGGCATTGGACGGAATACACGACCCCCAGATTCCTTTAACGGAATACCCCTAAAAATTGAAGGCATAGGCGATGGCCACACCTAGCACTTCCACACAGCGCAACACATTATTCCAATGCCTAACCTACCCTCCAATACCACAAAAAAGAAAAAGTTGTGACGATTGCTACGAGGTAGGCGAAAAAACCAATTAGCCTAGTGCCAAGTGGAAAAACTCCTACCAGGCCCCCCAGCCAACCAGGGCGACCAACCTAAGGTCCATAGCAAGGCCGAAAAACCTGAGCCCTAACTAAAGGGAGTGGAGGGTGGGTGACTCGTGAGGGGCGAAGGCAGGAAGAATGAGGCCGGGCGAAGGCTGGCGCTGCAGCAAAATGCTGCTGAACACGCCCCCACCGTGGCCCCCGGTTGGATGGCCACCGGGGGGGCGTGAGCGCCAGCCAGGTGAGTGGGCAGCAGGGGGCCACGCCCCCTGCCAGCCGGAGCTCGAGCCCCGACCACAACCCCTCCCCTCCCCTTCGTGGAGGAGAGTCTTTGTGGTTCGAGGACCCGAGCCCGGTGAAGTGAAATGAAGACACAAGGACACGTGATATAAGGTTAATGGGCTAGAGAAAGGCCACAACTTTATTGGTTACAGCATTTGAAAAGGTATTGGCTTAGGCATTGGATCGGAACAATTGGGTTCTTCACCAGTAGGTGGAGCCTGTCGATGCTGATACGACTATAGGCTCACCCCTGCTGTCACCGAGGGTCGTGCCAAGGCCTCCCGCCAAGCAGGCATCGGACGGAATACACGACCCCCAGATTCCTTTAACGGAATACCCCTAAAAATTGAAGGCATAGGCGATGGCCACACCTAGCACTTCCACACAGCGCAACACATTATTCCAATGCCTAACCGCCACCCGAGCTAAAGGCTCGCCGCCAATACCCTCAAAGCTGCAACCAATCCCAGATGCTTCTAATGACACTAGCTAACCAAAAATCATTCCCCAGATTCGATAGATGGACACCGTCATCCCGGTATAAAGCCTTGTCGCTAATCCGGATACGGTCATGATAAATCACTTGGCCATCCATAAAGCGCACCCGACGGGCTACCGCCCGATTTACGAGTTTCCTGGTTCTTTCAATGGCCATCAAGTTTTGCGCACCGCGCCACACAGTTCTTTTCAGGAAGGAGGACCAGAATACTGTCGTTCTGGGACACAAGGCAGCGAATGCATCCAAGTCTCTTTTTATGCTTGACAACAAGTCCACACTCCTTTTGTTGACAAGGTCATTCTCCCCTAAATGAATCACCAGGACGTCGGGAGAGCCGAGCTTGGCTACTTTCTCCCGCAGCAAAGGCATCAGTTCTTCCCAACGCATGCCTCTTCTCGAAAACCAGGAAACTCGAACATCACGCGGCAGACCAAGGTTGGGTGCCAGGCCGCAGTTCACCGCTCGCACGCGGGCCCAATGAACAATGCTGTGACCGCAAATCCACACGTTTCTTCCGGGCATAGCTGGGAATAAAGATAGAACAAAGGAAGGGTAAGCAGACTAAGGGGTAGGCGCAGGGTTGCGAATATATGACTTATAAACATTGGATTTCCACTGTATTTATACCCTGTCCATCTAACTGGGTTGCCCCTGCCACTCTGGGTGGCTTCCAACCTACATAAAACAGGGTTGTCAAATGTCTGGAATTTTCCAGACCTATCCAGGATTCGGCCGTCGGGAACTGCGTCCGTGCAGAAATAGCATACGTGTCTGGGAAAATGCATGCGTATGGCAACCCATGTTGGAAATGCTGGAACACTAGCTCAAAAACGAGTCCGGATTTTTCACTTTTTGAAATATGGCAGCCCTATATAAAAACATAATTAAACCTTCCCTATACAGGGCTGCAAAGACAGGAGTGCCTGGCGTGCTCTGGTCCATGGGGTCACAAAGAGTCAGACACGACTAAACAACAACAACAACAACAACAACAACAACAACAACAACAACAACAACAACATACAGGGCTGCCTTCAGATAGCTTGGGGGTTGGGCAATGCCATACCCACCAACGTTTCTCCAATGAAAATAGAATATCCTACCATACGTTCAACATTTCTCTGGTGAAAATAGGGACATCCAAAGGAAAAGCGGGACATTCCAGGATCAAACCAGAAACCTGGACTGTCCCTGGAAAATAGGGGCACTTGGAGGGTCTGGTGTCTGTGTGTGTGTGTGTGTGTGTGTGTGTGTGTGTGAGAGAGAGAGAGAGAGAGAGAGAGAGAGAGAGAGAGAGAATGGGGCCTACCAAATAGTAAAAGGGGACTGGATTATGATTGAGTATGGTGAAATAGCAGGCATTTTAGTTTCCCCCCCAAATAGGTTAGAAAATCTACTTTATCTCTCATACATTCTTATTTCTGCTCGACTCTGCAGCTTTCCTCTCTTGATCTTGGAGCTGTCATGTTACCTTGGAGTTGCTTAATGTGGCTCAGCAAGCATGTTAATATGATAGGGTAAAACATAACAGTATGCTTCATAGGCAATTACATTTACTATGCATTCATTCTTAACAGCCGTAACGAGGCACATTGCCAAACAATAGGTTGCTCCTAAATTTGTTAAATCTTGTGTATTGTACCAATTTTTTCCTGATGAAGGATATGGCCAATTTTCTTTCACGGGCCCTGTAGCATGCCATCATATCTGAGTAGTGGAAATATTGATGCAAGAGGAACATTGCTCATCTGCTTGTATTCAAGTGATGTGCATATTAGGATGTTTTGCTTTGTTTTAAAAAAAGTCACAACTCAGTTATCGCAGAGAGAATCAATAGACATTGGATGGTTATCAAAAAAATTTCACAAAAATGTGAAATTTTATGCCAAAAGTATTACGTTTGGATGGTATAGTGTGCCTTCTCTACATTGGGCAGGATTCAGAGGGGCTTTTCTTTGAGCAGAAGGGCTTTTTGGGACTTGGCATGAGACCTTTGCATGGAAAAAAAAAGAGGCCAGAAATCCAGAAGTGTTATCTGTTTGTGCAAGGCTTCGAGATGCAGACTAGCGCAAGATGTCACACAATCTCTTGAACAATGTGAGCGAACAGTTGTTCATAGTGCTAGAATTCTTGCCACTCAGTGATCTCTGGATTGAGTTGATCAAGTTGAATCAGGAGATTCTCCAGGTGGAGAATTAGAACTGATAAATTTATAGCAATTTGGTGTCCTTTTTTCTATTTATTTATTTATTTATTTATTTATTCAATTTATTACAAAAAGTCTCTCTTTTTGGTAGGAGGTTTTGCACTCTCCTACTCTTCTGCTGTTTCAGCCATACTATAGGTACCCTACACTTCTTATTTCCTTTCTTCCGCTAATGTAAAGAATGACACTGATGATGGAATTCTCTCTGTTGATTTGCATAGGCGAAGGCATAGTTCCACTTGAAAAACAGCAGTTTGAGTTCCTACCAGAGAGGAATGGCAAACTAAGCTGTTAAACTATGCTGAAATGGCAGAACTGACCTAGAAACTCAGAGACCAAGACAAGAAATTCAAGAAAGAATTGGGAAAGTTCATAATTTACTTAGGAGACCGCTGTAAACAAATGAAAACATTAGCAGGATTATAATCCCACTTGTAATGTAACAAATATTATGGACAATATGGATAGATACAAAACATAAAGACTATGAAATAATATGCAGTTGGAAATGTTACCAATAGGACCCATGGAGGGGATGGGGGGAAGTTGTGAGAAATCTCTTTTTATAGATATGTATTTGACATTGTAGAGACATGGGTGGCGCTGTGGGTTAAACCACAGAGCCTAGGACTTGCCGATCAGAAGGTTGACGGTTCAAATCCCCACGACGGGGTTAGCTCCTGTTGCTCAGTCCCAGCTCCTGCCAACCTAGCAGTTTGAAAGCACATCAAAGTGCATGTATATATATAGGTACTGCTCCGGCGGGAGGTAAATGGCGTTTCCGTGCACTGCTCTGGTTCGCCAGAAGCGGCTTAGTCATGCTGGCCACATGACCCGGAAGCTGTACGCCGACTCCCTCAGCCAATAAAACGAGATGAGCGCCGCAACCCCAGAGTCGGCCACAACTGGACCTATGATCATGGGTCCCTTTACCTTACCTCTCATGCTCTATTCTAAATCTTAGAATAGTAGAATCCCCTGCAGTGGCCCTGAGGCTCTGCACCCAGTGCAACTGAACTGGTAGCGCTTCCCTAAATCCACCTCTGGTATCCACATCCATTAGCATCAGGAGGGATTGATGAGCGCCGCAACCCCAGATGAGCGCCGCAACCCCAGATGAGCGCCGCAACCCCAGAGTCGGCCACGACTGGACCTAATGGTCAGGGGTCCCTTTACTTTTACCTTATTTAGCATTGTAACAAATTTGCATTTGTAAAAATGGTTAAAAGCGATATCTGTCTGCCAAAATGGTCATGAACACACACACACACACACACAGAGAGAGAGAGAGAGAGAGAGAGAGAGAGAGAGAGAAGAGCCAAAGTCACATATTATTACCTGGAAACTTGGGGAGTCCCTGACCTTCAAAATGCCTTGTTAAAGGTGCAGTCCAACCAAAAAATGTGAGAAGCTTCACTGAACCACCCTGATTCGTCTTGCAATTTGGAACACACACGGAACCTATCAGGTGCCCTGAATTAGCACCTTTGAGCTGAACACCTGCACCCCACACAAACCTGATATTTACCCTTCAGACAGAGTTAATTGAACAACCTTCTCTCTCGGCGACTCATTTTGAATCTTTCAAATAAAAACTCTGGCAGCATTTGCAGGCACTATTTACAGTAAATTCCACTGCTGACCTGACAAAATACAGCGAGGGTTGAAATTTTGCTACATGACACCTTATCTTTGTTTAACTTGTTTTCCACATGGTTCACTGAAGTAGCGCTCCCAAAAGACGGTGCTTCCGGCAATGATATTGCAGTGTTTGAAATGATGCTTCCTCCAACGAAACAGCGATACAATTGAAAATCAGTATGATTGTACCTAGACAATATATTTCTCTTGTCACCTCCAGGTAGGACACCACTAGGTATTGCAGTGCTGAGCTCTGAAGTTCTGTATTAAGGAAACTTTTGGTTATTTCAGTTTTATATGAAGTTTAAGACTCAGGGGCTCAAATTTATCACCGTCTGGGCCTGATTGAGAGCCTCTCTGTGTGTTCATTTTGGGTGAATTTTCCCTCTTTTTACACAGTTGTTGCAAACAGTCTCTTCCCTCAAAGCCACACTTCTGTTGCAGGAGCATTGCATAATCATGGCACCCAAGTTATAATATCTTGCATGCATATATTGTAGGAGAGGTTGTTGTGTCACTACAATTAGAGGCGAATTGGGTTTTTATTTTATTTTCAAATGGCGCTTTGGGGAGTGTGGTTCAGGTATGATGAAGTCCTTTGCTAGTAGGGAGCAGGTGGTTAGTCTCTGATGGCAACGTAGGAAAATGGGAACGATTGTTTCATTAAGAGAAAGAGGATTACAAAGAGTGCAGTGTAAAGACAAAGAACATCGTCTTCCTCCCAAATTCCCCTCTGAACTCAGGAAATACAAATTGGTGTTTCTGTACTCATGCTGCTTCCAGCAGCTCATCCCCCAGCCTTTGGTTGGCTTTAGGGTTGCTCCTTAAGTATTAAAATGTCTGTTATTATTAAAACATTTTCAGTTGTTTATATGAATTTGTTATTGTCTTTATTCATTACTCCTACGAAGCAATTTTATTGCAACTTTAATGGTTGATAAACCCGATTACTTCTGCGAAATGAAAAACATTTTCAGTGGCATCACAGCTCACAATTTATTCATGAGCCATATAATCCTGGATATTCACCAATGTACATGTGCAAACAAAAGACCCAATTGGGGTAATTCTTTTCATTGCTCTCTCAAAATTTCATGTCAGGGAAGTGACACGGAGATGGAGATGTTTTCGAGGATGCTTGGGGAGAAAACGTTGATTCATTTAGCGGCAAAGTGTAGCGTCTGACATTTTGCCAGGCATTCAATTTGTGGTCATCAAAATTCAGTCTTTAAATAAAGATCCACTGATAGAAAGATAATTGAAAGAACTGTGTTCTTTAAAACTTTGTTTGTTCAAGATTCTTATATTCTACTCTTCTTCCAGTCTGGAGCTCAGGGGTAGCTGTCAACCAATAAATATAGAACCATCCAAAACAACACATTATGTCTCTGAATACCAGCTGGTGGGAATTCCAGGTAGGCAGAGCACAAACTTTCCACAGGAATCTGGTTAGCCACTGTGAGAACAGGATGCTGGACTACGTGGGCCATTGGCCTGATCCAGCAGGCCTGTCTTGTGTTCTTATGTGACACATTTACAAAGCCATAACAACAACAGTTCTGTAGCCAATAATACGTGTAAGTAAAAAATGCACATGAAAATATTCTACCCCATTTCACCATTGCCTGGCAATTTCTGTGAAAACAGCATCGTCCAATGCATAGGCATGTATTTTCTCAAGAAAACTGTCAGTTTGCATTTCTTAGTGCAGAAAGTATTGATCTCATGTGTAAAGATCTTTCCTATTCTGATTAATACAAGAAACTACTAGAAGCTTCTCTGCGTGAGAGAAGCAAAGGCAGAAGGGTTAATGATTGTTTGGGTTATACCTTCTGGGAAGCTGCTTTGAACTAGTTTTCTTATCTCTGACGACTATAAATATAGGCCAAAAGGAGACTGGGTTTTACTTTTCTCTCTCTCTCTCCCTTCCGGTGTGGTGTTTCTGTTTCTGTACATAGGATGCTTAGTGCTAAGGTTTAGTCTCATTATGAGTTAAGTTTGAAAATGCTGCAACTGGATTTTTGTATGGACTGATTTTATTGGATTTGATTACCATTATGCTACATTTGCCTTTAGCACAAGTAAAGCTCTGCTGAATGAAGTACTATTGCCCCTGGTCCATTTTTGGGGACTCTGCTGAACTCTGCAACGTGTTTAAGGTTTTCTTCCACACGTATGACAAAAACAGCTGAAACTTCAAAGTGCAGTGCTTAATAAATATCACAGCAATTTAACTAATCAATAATAGTTGAGCAACAACTCCCACAAAAGTTGCATTTAATGGACAAAAAAGGCATGCATTCGTCACTTGATTGTATGTACAGTATCTATCACTTGACTTTGGGGGCATGGGAGGTATGTCAAGATGAGAATCTATTGGCTCATGGCACATTTTTTTCCAGCAGGTCCCATTGGCTGATGAGGGAATTTTCATACTATCAAGAAAAAAACTGGCATAAGTTGTTTGGGCAGTATGCAAATATACTGCTGTGCTCTGAGAGCGGCAAAGTCAGCTTAGCTGCTTCATGAACAAATATATCCTTGCAAGGCAAACTCTTGAAAACACATTTGATTTGATCCTGGAATTTCATGACACCCTCACCCATACCCCTCATTCTGCAACTCTTTAAAAAATAATAATTCTGTGGCTGTTCATTGTAAGGTGAGAGACACACAATATATATATATATATATATATATATATATATATATATATGTTTTCGTAGATTTTCACGGGTACAGGAATGCAGGTTTTGGTGTCCTCGGGTGTCTTCCCGTGTAAAAGTTGGGGTGTCTAGGCGACGTTTCGACGAGGTCTCACTCGTCATCTTCAGGCTGGTGCTTTCGGCTTCGCTCTGTTCCAGTAACAAGAAGCCGAAAGCACCAGCCTGAAGATGACGAGTGAGACCTCGTCGAAACGTCGCCTAGACACCCCAACTTTTACACGGGAAGACACCCGAGGACACCAAAACCTGCATATATATATATATATATATATATATATATATATATATATATCAACACACACACACACACACACACACACACACACACACACACACACACAATAAATGTAAAGTGGTCCTTAAGAATATAAAAGCAACCCACTAAACAAATGAGGTCTAAAGTGGATTGCTGAACTACCTTTCTGCTCACTGGCATATCTGTTGTGAAAATTATGAAGCCCAGTAAGAGATGAAAAGAATCAGTGGCCACAAAAAGCTGACTGACAGGGGATGAGGAGGGGAAACTCTGGAGCGGGGTATGGAATGGAGTCACCAGAACCCTGAACAGAAGCAGCCCCACTTCTTATTTCCTCTTCTGAATTGAATGGCTGAATCTTGCTGGTCACTGTGTTTCCAAATACAACAGTTGTTTGGAATACTTATCGCACGGTCTTGGTGAATTTCAGGGTAATTTATCACACCCCACATTCTTGCCTTGATATATGAACATAAGAAAAACCCTGCCAATCTAATGAGTGTTTTGTACTCACAGCGGCCAGCCAGATACCTGTGGAAAGCCCACAAGGAGAATATGAGGGCATGAGTGCTCTCCCACAGGTTCTGCCTCTGTTCCTGAAGAGAGTGTGTAGTTATCATAACTAGCAGTCATCAATAGCCTCAAACTCCTCAGACTCGTCTAATCTTTTAAAGCCTTCCAAGCTAGTGGCCATCCCTACATCTTGTGGTAACAAATTATGCCATTGAACCATGTGCTGTATGAAAAAGCGGAACATTTTGTGTGTGCCCGTCCTGAGTCTCCCAACATTCCGCTTAAGTGAGAGAAGCTCCCCTATAAGGGAAGGTTATGACATCTGGGGATGTTTATTTTGGGGAAAGACGAGCAGAAATGTGCAGTGGTACCTCAGGTTACATACGCTTCAGGTTACATACGCTTCAGGTTACAGACTCCGCTAACCCAGAAATAGTGCTTCAGGTTAAGAACTTTGCTTCAGTAGATTGAAAATAAGCGGTATTGGTAAAAAGATTAACAAGAATATGTGAATACGGATTGACAATGGTTTAAAATATATAGTCATAATAGGTTAAGATATTGAGTAAAGATAAATGATAGAGGGTAAGGATTTGCTGAATTAATTATGTGAATTGGAATACAAAAAAGGGGTGTGTGAGGAGGTCAGGAAACAAGTAAATGAAATATAAGACATGAAAATATTGATTTCTTTTTAACTTTTTCTTACTTTTTATGTGTTTTGCTTTTGTATTTTTGTATCTTTTTTCTTTTATTATTGTTATTCTTCTTATTTCTTATTTTTAATCTTGTAACTTTTTATTGCCTGTAAAATCTCAATAAATATCATTTTTTTAAAAAAGAACTTTGCTTCAGGATAAGAACAGAAATCGGGCTCCTGCAGCACGGCGGCAACAGGAGGCACCGTTAGCTAAAGTGGTGCTTTAGGTTAAGAACAGTTTCAGGTTAAGAACGGACCTCCGGAACGAATTAAGTACTTAACCTGAGGTACCACTGTATAAAATTTGAAGAAAGTAGGACAGAGAAGTTTTTATCCCTCTCTCACCATACTATATAACCCAGGATAATCCAATGAAGCTGAATATTTTTAAGATTCAGGACAATGAAGGAAAGTTCTTCACGCAGTGCATAAACTTGTGGAATTTGTTGCCACATGAAGTACCAATGACCCGCTTGCAGGTGTCCCATTGGCGCTTGGGTGATGGCTATGAATGCAGGGTGCTTGAAATGAAAGGTTAAAGTGTTGTGCATTAAATCAGGATTTGTTTCTTGAGAAAATTTCAAAAGATGGGATGCAGTCATCCCCACTCCACCCCCACAACTGAGGCTTTGTATTTTAAACAACTCTACGAGTGAGTTTTAAGAAAGTGACAACTCATGTAAGTTCTTAATGAATGCTTATAATCCTTTAATGAAGCATATAAATCACACCCGAACCATTTGAATCTAATTGTCTTTACGTTGCTGCTTCAGAACCATGTCCTTATTGATCTCCAAATTCAAAAGTGTGTCGGTGACTTTCATGCAGCTTAACTGATGCTATTTATTGCTTCTTTTTTTAAAAATACACAAAAAGTAACTCTGTGCAGTGCTGGTCCAAGACATTTTGCAGCCTAAAGCCCAGCTGGTTTCCTTCCATCCCCTGGAAAGGCCAATCTTTTAATAATATTGTTCCCACTTACTCATGCTCATCTCCTCTTCCCATGCAAATATTATTCCCTGAAGAAAGAAAACTGATTGGGGGCTACATGATTACTAACTGGGAAGGGATTTGAATCTTTATAAGCCTGCCCTGCCCCAGAATTAGCAAAAATCCTCCCCTTCTCACACTTTATTAAAACAACAACAACAACAACAACAACAACAACAACTTATTTATACCCCGCCCATCTGGCTAGGTTTCCCCAGCCACTCTGGACAGCTCCCAACAGAATATTAAAAACCACAATAAAACATCAGACATTAAAAACTTCCCTAAACAGGGCTGCCTTCAGATGTCTTCTAAAAGTCAGATAGTTGTTTATTTCCTTGACATCTGATGGGAGGGTGTTCCACAGGGCGGGCGCCACCACCGAGAAGGAAGTTAATTTGGCTGATTGGTTTGTAATTCCTCCATATTGTTATCTTAATAAATATAACCGTTTCTTCATCTGATCGGTGTTCTTTGTGGGTAGAGGGAGTTTTGTTATAGCACTGAGATACCAGTCCCTTCTTTCTGCTACACCCTGCTCATGATTCCACCAGAAGCTTGTCAGGAGCATCCCCACCTCTGAGCACAGCTGCTATACAGAAAAGAGCATGAGACCATCGTATGTAATTGGCACGAAGGGGGAGAAGGGAGAGGAGAGATGTCTGCCAGATTTGAGCATCACCCTTTCAAGTGTCTAAACCACGCTAGCTACAGCAGTAACTACAACTACCATTTGCATTACCTAGAAAACATACACAGAGACATCAGCCAGGAGGAGGTTATTGCTATGTCATAACCTCAGGGACACTGGAATTTCTGACGCTGGTCCAGGAGCAAGATTAGCTACCAGACAACATGGAAATACTTGTCAGCTAAATGTGCAGGTTAAGGAGATCTGCCCTGGGTCTTTCTAGAGAGTTTGTACAAGCCCAACATGAGGTTCCTAGTTAATCACAGAAACATCTCAAGAGTGTATTGTTTCTCTTACAGCTCGATGCACACTTAACACAGCAGTTAATGATGGCGGACCTCTTGCTGTTGCAGTCGTTTAAGATGGCAGAGACGAACGCAGCCTTTGAATAGGGAAAACACCTATTGACTTCAAATCAGGCCAGATCCCAGTGGAGGATTTGTGGCGTCTATAAAGCCTTTGAGATGCCCACCACATCTTTCTTGCCCTCTGCCAGCGACCTGCATCCCAGCAGCATTTCCAAATACAGGGTTGCTGGGGAGCAAAAGGTATCAGCATGAGTCAGTGTGTCCCTAGGCAAACTTCTATTTCAAAAGAGGTAGAGAGATTAAAGCATTTCTCCCCATAGAGGTGATTTCTTTGTTGGGCTCCAGAGAATAAAGTTGCAGTGTAAACCTCCAGGAATAGCACTCAGCATTACAGCAACCTACAGTGTTTGAAAAAAAAATCTAATAGTTATTTTTTTTTAACATTTCTAAATCAAAAGCATCCAAGCTAATTTACAGGAAACTGATCAAAAGGGAGGAAAAGTGTCTCTGATTTCAACTTCAATACAAGTCAGAGCTGCTGAATTAATGAAGGTGTGCGGAACGAGCTGGTGCCATATACTTTTATATTTTTTAATGCCCAACAGAATGCCCGAGAGAAAGTTGCCCGTGTCAACTGTGTCAGACACTTCTGTACGCATTATAATAAAATGTGTGAGGAGAAAACTTATGGCCACCTGCACATTTCTAGGGAGCTGACACTGTGTCGGTGTTAAGTGGATATACAAGATAAGGAATTATATTCTACAGCAGATGATCAAACTCACTTGACAAGTAAGGAAGCAAAACATCAATAACTCCAAAGTCAGAATCCCCATCAGTCTTTCTACACTCTTATTTTTAAATCTAAAACAATTCCATAGGATTTGTGGGAGCTTTCTCTCTCCCTAATTTCTGGGTGAGGAAATCAGAGCAATAAAAGTTTGCACTTCATACGCCCTAAAAAGTTCACTGTTGCCCCCCACTTCTGAAAAACCTCTGAAATCTATCCTTTGCACCACCATTTCACTGTTCAGGCAAGGAAAGAGGTTATTTACTAGGGCCTGCTTAATAGGGGAACATCTCAACTCAATACTAGCCGCAGCGCCGCAGGTGCCATAATGCAAAGCTAACACAAGGGAGCCTTCATTTGCCACCATGTTCCTCAAATCTCTTAACTGAACCTCTAAACTTCACCAGGAATGTTGCTCTAGGAATACATTGCCAAACTTGATGCTCTCCAGATGTTTCAGACTACATTTTCATTTAGCATTTCCAAAGATTAGAGAATATGGAAGCTGGTCCAATAGCACTGGGAATGCACCAGATTGCAGAAGACAATTTTAGGCAGTGCAATCCATTTCCTTCTTAGCAAATTGTGGCAGTCTTATCAAAACCTCTTCAGTTTGCCTTGAAATTCTTTTGTATCCTCAGGAACCTCCAGATTTTTCTTCAGCTGCCACTTCAGGGTTTCAATGGCATCACTATTGCCCACCTAGTATTGCGACTTTCTGTGTTTGAGTGAAAAGGTTTCATGGGGAACTGGCATTTCTTTAACTGCTGCTGAAATGTAAACTGCATCCAACTGAATGGGGATTATTTCTGAGGATGTGTATAGGATTGCACTCTAAATTTATTATTTATTTAAACGCTTTAATCATGCTTTTCAATGGCTAACAGCAACATCCAAGGGCAATCTGAAACACCAACGCAGAAGGAATTTGCTTTTAAGTGTTATTTTGCAGCACCGCAGCTTAAAGCTATTGGGAAAGGTCAAGATCTGCACTACTGTTGCCCCAGATCACTTCACTTATAACGCATGTTTTCATGCAAATCTTAAGCAAGATGTGTAAGCTTTCTCTCTCAGTAGATCAAGAGATTACCCTCAATTCATCCTGAGGAGCATTCACACAGCTCTGGGTAAAGATGATCTGACAGGCTTATACAACCCATCTTGTCAGTGGTACAGTATTGCCTCATTCATTCTAAATAGGGATGGAGGAAACTGTGACCTGTCAGGTTTTGTTGGATTCCAACTTCCATCAGCCCCAGTCTGGTCAATGGTCAGAGATGATGGGAGGTGAAGTCCAGCAACTTCTAGAGGCACCACATTGGTATCCACCACTATTCTGAGTCATCCAGTGGTAATATTTTGGAAATAGAGAATGTCAAAACAAACGATAAGGTCTTAGACAAGATATAATAAGAGGCATGAGGGGGAAGGTTAGAAACAGACAAAAAACATGGAATATCAGAAGGATCATACCTCTTTACAAGCAATGAACTCACCTTCTCAGTGTAGATCCTTATGCAGCTAAAACCGCCCCATATACACACAACAGAGAAGCACCAGGGGGCTTAGGGGAACTCCAAGGTTTGCAGATGTACAAAAAGTTTTAGAGGGGAAAATAAGGGGAAGGCAATGCAAAGATGGAGCACACTGATATGTCACAGAAAACCATCTAACGCCATATGAAAAATGGCTTGCAATCAGAAATCACCCCATCATTCATGATGGGGCTTTTACCCTCTCCATCTCAGCTCCATTCCTAATGGTGCCCTGCAGAGCACATTTTGGGGAGATACAGGGAAATGCAGGGGGAAGAGTGAGGTGGGAAAGACCCAATTTGTGAGTGCAGATTGCATTCCTATAAGGGAAGTTAAGTATCCAAACCACCATCCACAGTGCATTATTTTTTAATGTACATACTGCTTGGTGCCAAAATAGGATCCTAAGTGATTTAAACAGTATAAAACACAGTTACATAAACATTAAACAAACAATTAAACAATCCCATTAAAAATTAAAATATAAGCACTCGTGATTAAAATATGCAGTAAAACAGGCATCTCGGGTCAAGAAACCAAGGGCAATGCCTGTGTAAACAGGTGTGTTTTGAAAAGCTGGTGCATTTATAGGCTCAGGATCCAAGGACCTCCCTCCATCTGGAGGAGATATAAGGAGACACGGAGGACAGCTGATGAAGGGCTGTGTGTTGTGTGTGTGTTATTTTGAGCTGCCTTCTCATGTGCTTCAGAGTCTTTTAGGCTGCCTTGTGCGGGTACTTATTAAATGAATAATAATTTAATAATGCCAACCCACAGAAGCAGCCCTTTTATGGATATGCAGTGTGAAAGCACTTTCTGCAACATCAAACTTGCAACCCTGTACCCTGAAAGTAAGCGTTACTGAGTTACTTTTGAGTAGTCATGGGTAAAAGGGGACCCCTGACCATTAGGTCCAGTCGTGGCCGACTCTGGGGTTGCGGTGCTCATCTCACTTTATTGCCCAAGGGAGCCGGCGTACAGCTTCCGGGTCATGTGGTCAGCATGATTAAGCCGCTTCTGGCGAACCAGAGCAGCACACGGAAATGCCGTTTACCTTCCAGCCGGAGTGGTACCTATTTATCTACTTGCACTTTGACGTGCTTTCGAACTGCTAGGTTGGCAGGGGCAGGGACTGAGCAATGGGAGCTCACCCCGTCGCGGGGATTTGAACCGCCAACCTTCTGATCGGCAAGTCCTAGGCTCTGTGCTTTAACCCACAGCGCCACCCGCGTCCCTGGGTACAGACATGGGTACAGATGTATTAAAGGTAAACGGCGCTCTGGTTTCCATCACAGTGTTCCGTTCCGCCAGTAGCGGTTTAGTCATGCTGGCCACATGACCCGGAAAGCTGTCTGTGGACAAACGCCGGCTCCCTTGGCCTGAAAGCGAGATGAGTGGCGCCACACCATAGTCGCCTTTGACTGGACTTAACCGTCCAGGGGTCCTTTACCTTTTTTTACCTTACAGACGTACTGCTGGTGTGCCTTTTCAGCAACTGTATGCTGCAGAACCAATATCTTCTTTCCTTTTATAACTGAT
Source organism: Podarcis liolepis (assembly GCF_965112155.1). Lineage (NCBI taxonomy): Eukaryota > Metazoa > Chordata > Lepidosauria > Squamata > Lacertidae > Podarcis > Podarcis liolepis. The sequence continues at coordinate 25,929,372 of NC_139557.1, read as the reverse complement.
ATTCCACCCACCCACCCATCTTGCAAATGGTAGACAGAATATCGCTGTACATGGGTTGAGAAATCCTCCATTCCCTGCGCCAAATAATACACTCAAGTAGTCAGTTCAATATCAGTAGATTGGAGACCTATTTCGATAGAAACGAATGCATCTTCCCTAGTGAAAAGTATCTAAGTTGCCATTGCTACTGTGAGAACTTTGACTGTTCCATGACCTAGTTTAGATGAGTGCGTTAAAGTGGGCTACTGTCTGAAACACCTGGGATCAAAAGTTGTGTGTCTAGTTGAATTGACGCTAGTCTCTTTAAATCTCTGGGACTCGAGTCTGTGTAAGTAACAGGACATGATTTCTCTTCACCCCCATCGCAGAGACTGTTCTTCGTGTCATTTAAACCACCGTTCACTGCTGTAGAGAGAACAAAACTATGCCTGTAATCTCATCTTTCTTCCCTCAGGAAAAAAAAAGAGAGAGAGAGACTGTCTTAAAAACAGAGGTTGAAAAGATCATTCAGTATGGCTAAGGCTTTATCCCGTTCTCTTTTTTCTCTATTCCTAAATGTTCTTCCCCACAGGGTAGAAAAACTATTAGATAACAATGAAGCTTTCCTGATATTTTCAGAACTGACCCTAATCCTATACCACCGGCACAGCGATTGGGAGGAAAGAAAGCCATGAGTGGCAAACCTACGGTGGAGGCATTGTGGTTGGGCTCTTAACAAAATGTTCTCAACTGTTCGCCTCCACGGGACATTACCAGCTCACAATGCAATACAATGGGCAAATCAAAGCACAGCTTTCTTGTAACTGGACTTCTAATGTGCCACTTGTTTAATGGGCAATATATGATGGGGAGCTATCATTAAGTTGTGTAGCTAGGAGCTCCACAATAACTTGCTTTTGCAGTGGAAAATTAAGGCTCATGCTGGTTTAACTCTCTCTCTCTCTCTCTCTATATATATATATATGGGCAAAAGAGCCCATTTGGCTGCCTTCTAGCTTGAGTAAGGTTCTATAACTGCAATACATTTTCTGATTCAAATTAAAACACAGTAGAGACAGAAACACACAGAGTGAGTATTATGGGGTGGGGAATTATTATGGGGTTTGGAATTATTGGTACCCAAGGGTTGGATTGTCATCTAGGCTCCTGTGGCTGTGGTCCACATTTGGGCCTCTGCCCTACCCTTTAGAGCTTTAGGAACTGAGGCAGTACCTGAGATATAAGAATTTATCTTTGCTCCTCCTGACATGGTAAATATTGCCTCTGGGATATTTCATCGATTTTGCGTCACTGTGCCATACAAATGAATTGATTCACAGGTCTCCAGTGGAGATTTGCCCACATCTGGGAATTCCCTGATGGAATGGAATGTCCACCCATTTCTTCTCGATAGAAGTAATAATAATAATAATAATAATAATAATAATAATAATAATAATAATAATTTATTATGTATATCCCACCCATCTGGCTGGGTTTCCCCAGCCACTCTGGGCGGCTCCCAACAGAATACAGTGGTACCTCGGGTTACATCCACTTCAGGTTACATACGCTTCAGGTTACACACTCCGCTAACCTAGAAATAGTGTTTCAGGTTAAGAACTTTGCTTCAGGATAAGAACAGAAATCGGGCTCTGGCGGCGCAGCGACAGCAGGAGGCCCTATTAGCTAAAGTGGTGCTTCAGGTTAAGAACAGTTTCAGGTTAAGTACGGACCTCCGGAACGAATTAAATACTTAACCTGAGGTACCACTGTATTAAAAACATGAGAAAACATCAAACATTAAAAACTTCCCTAAATAAAGCAAGGATGAGGATCCTGTGGCAATCTAGTTGTTGTTAAGACTACAACGCCTGTCTTCCTTGATCATCAGCCATGTTGGCTGGTGCTGATGGAATCCAACGACATCTGGAGAGCTACAAGTGCCCTGTTTCTGTAATACAACACATGTGAAACTGCTTGCTCTGTTTCTATGACTAGGCAGCCTGTTCTGGCCAGAAAGACTCCTCATCTGCATTAGGATCATATGCAATTGGGATAAGGTAAGAGAGACACTCAGTGGAGGGGACCTAGTCCCATTAATAACCAGGAAACATAGGCATAGACCTTCATGCATGCATCTGGAGCAACACCATTTTTGTTAAGTCCTTCTCAGGACTCTCATTCAGTGTTCCAAGCAGGGCTTTTTTTCCAGCCAGAACTCACCGGAACTCAGATGGGTACCATTGCCATTATAAGAGAACAAGGGTGGCGTTCATACTGAGTTCCGGCACCTCTTTTTTCTGGAAAAAAATAGCACTGGTTCCAAGTATGGCTCTTCTCTCTAGCCTGTTATTAAAATTCCAATTACCAGGTAATAAGAGTATCATCCTATCTTGTATGATACCACATTGTGATGCTTACTGTCTGAATGACCCCGAGATATATGGATTAGGGAAATCTGCAAATAAAGGAAATGGTTTCCTTAGCAACAGGAGCTCTCTGTGAAAGCTTTCAGAAAGAATGGATCATTGTCTTTCTCCTTACTATTTATACCTTCTGAGTGCCAGCCAGGTATGCGTGATGCAATGAAGTCACCTTAGACTTAGAGCATGATCTCAAAACGTTTGTGCTAGCAATGTGCAAAGGAAAGATTTTGTGCCGAAGTTCCTACACAGTAACAGTGGTTAACTTTAAACAATTCACCAAAGATTTACATTGTACATTTTCAATGTTTCCTCAGAGATTATATATTTTTGACTGTGTAAATACAATAAGTAAGTGTGTGTGTGTGTGTGTGTGTGTGTGTGTGTGTGTGGAGAAGCAGGGACCCTAGAATTCCCTTCTAGATTATTGGGTGCTGGGATTAAATCAAAACCTTGATAATTAAGGTGAGCTGACAGGATGAGCTTGATTTTTCTGCCAGCCAGAGAGGCAGGTGGAGATGATGGCCCTGCCATCAACCCATAATAAAAGCTCTCTACAAAACAAAGACCCTACTAGGAACCAAAGGGGAGTTTCAATGGGCAATGTTGGCGTGATATCACACAGAAAAAGTTGCCCTATTAGACATAGGTTTTTGGCAAAGTATTCTGGAAACAAGGAGGAGCAAATTGGAAGAACTCCATGTGGCGCTGGCTGGAGGAGGCTAAACCAAAAGACCAGGAAGCTATGAGAGGAGCAATGAGAGACACTCTTGGGGTGTAATGTTCTGTACCTCCTCTATTGAAGGCTTCAGGTATAAATATGTGCAAATAAACCATATTTCTAAGACACTGCAGTCTCTGCTGTGCCTTGATTTTCCAACGGAAAACAGCCCTGGGTGAGCACCCTTCTAGAATTTTGCTACTGCTTGACAGAGATAGGGGTGGCATGTACTATAACAAGACAAACCCGATTCAGGGGTAGTTTGGTCAAATTTAATACAGTATCTGCAAATTTCTACTTGCATCTTCTTTTAGTAGGCAATACATAATGAGACCATTCTTCTTTTTGTTAACATCTAATCCAACCAACTTTGTATAGCTGAAGATAATCAGTAAAAATGATTGGGAGGCGGTTACTATCATAGGTACCAGGACAAGTTGGGAATGACTGCTCCCTGCTTAAAACGGGGGGCGCCCTTTGCGTGGACGCGTGCAGCCCCTAGATCTGGAGCGGCCCCAACAGCATAGGCTTGGCTTTGCCTTCCCTCAGGTGGGATACCTGGAGGTCTCTGCCTACCTGAATCAGTTGTCCAATCCCACCTGGGGGAGGCGTTGCCAAGGAGACCAGGCCAGGTAGGGGAGGGATTACCTGCCCACATAATAGAGGGAGGATCTTACCTGGGAATCCTCACTCGGCTCCAGAGCTTCTCCCACCCTACCCACCCTCAGTTAATGTCTTCTTTTGCAGGTTAACTTTTCTTCACAGGTTTTGCAGGTTAACTTTTCTTCACAGGTATGCGGGCGCTGCTACGTTAAGGTCGCTGTTAAAGGGCCGGAAAGGAATTTCCCTGCATTGGCAGGTTTCGCCTTTCCCGTAGCAAAACGTCACAACTTTGGCGGTATCAGGCCTTGGGCGGAATCCTTTTGTCCATCTTCCTCTTGCGGCGGCGATACCAGGGTTCCCCGTTAAAGGGGTTTTCTGAAGGGAGGCTTTGGCCATACACCGAAAGGTCGTCATTGCTCTCTCCTGCGGCGGCGGCGTTACGGGGGCGGCCATCTCTGCTTGAACATATGTTCTCCAGAGCCGGCCCATCCCCCCCCCCACACACTGGATAACCCTGATGCTCCCTAGGTCCCCGGCTGGGGACCGGGGAGGGAGAACGCCCAATGCCTGAGCCAAGGTCTACCCACATTTGAAATTTAATAAAGTTGTGGCCAATTTAATCCCATAGCACGTTGTCTTGAGTCGTTATTCCACATGACGGGGGGACCATGCAGGATCTGGGGACTCAGCCTGTCCACGCAATATATTAAGGTGGCCTACCTGCATAACAGTTTAATAACTCCCATTCTGTTACCTATTCTTTATAAACCCATATGACTGTATTTAATAGTGGAAGAGTTGCTAAGCTACTAGCTTTTAAATGCTGTTGATTGCAAAATGTCTTTAAATTTAAACAGCAAATAGTAGAATACATGGGATAATGCACAGACTGAGATTTTCTTTCTTTCTTTCTTTCTTTCTTTCTTTCTTTCTTTCTTTCTTTCTTTCTTTCCAGAGAAGCAACTCTTGGGAGTTGTTTGTTCTTTTGCAAACCTGGTTATGACTTTCCTCAAAGCATGCAGGGTACTGTAGTTTGTGAAGAGTGCTGGGAATTGTAGCTCTCCTAGGATTATTTGGGCAAAGCCATGTGCTTTAAATGTGTGTTTTGTATGCAGCCTGTTGTAGTGCAGTGGCTAACAATGGGATTCAGCCAAGTCCCAATTTGATTCACTCCTCAGCCCACCAAAGCCAGCATCTGAGTTCAGGGTAGCTGTGCAGCTGCCAAGGCCCAGTGCCTGGCTTGGAGGCTACCCTTGCTACTGACACAGAACACTGCCATCTTGCAAGGCCTTGTGCAAGGCCCTGGGTTTTACAGCTAGCTGTAGCAGCTGACAGCAGTTGAGCAGAAAATATGGCACAAAGCAGCAATTATATAGGGTCCTGCTGCCCTCCCTTCATCTAACTCCCTAGCTGTTTCCCTTGTTGCCTCTCTTATGGATTTATTTATTTCATAAAATTTATATACTTTATTCTGTGAACTGGCCTGAGATCTCATGATGAAGGGCAGTATATAAATCTAATAATAATAAATCTAATGGTTTTAACCTTTAAAGCCCTATACAGCCTAGGACCTTCGTACCTACGGGACCACCTCTCCTGGTATGTCCCACGGAGGACCTTACGGTCTTCAAATAAAAACATCTTGGAGGTCCCGGGCCACAGGGAGGTTAGGCGGGCCTCAACCAGAGCCAGGGCTTTTTCGGCCGTGGCCCTGACCTGGTGGAACGCTCTGCCACAAGAGACTAGGGCCCTGCAGGACTTGACATCTTTCTACAGGGCCTGCAAGACAGAGCTGTTCCACCAGGCCTTTGGCCAGGGCACATCCTGACCCCCTCCTTTGGCAATCTTCACAGAACTCTAGCCCAATGGTTGCCATTAATTTGATTTTGATTTGATTTTAGAATGCATTTCAATTAACTGATTGTGATTTTATGTAAACTTTTACTGTTGTTATCCGCTCTGAGCCTGGCTTTGGCTGGGGAGGGTGGGATATAAATAAATTATTATTATTATTATTATTATTATTATTATTATTATTATTATTATTATTATTATTAAATACTGTTGGGTTGTAGAAAACCTTTTGTCAGAAACTCAGTGGCCACATATTTTGGAAAGGCTGCCGCCACTATACTTTCTGGATGCCCACACTTCTTTTACTAAAAAAGTCCTCATGAGAGGAATTGCCCTCTTCCTCTGCAGCGTCTGAAAAGGCTGCTGAGTGAGGTAAACTGAAGAAAACCCCTGCAGCTTGCCCAAGAGAATTTCTCAGGCATTTTTGGACCCAATTTCATTTCTCGTTGAGAATTGAGAATGATTGGGAAAAGCACCAGGAGAATGTTTTGGCACATGCTTAATTGAAAGCAAGGCCCCCAAACTTGACTATGAAGTACTTAAAATGGGCCTGAGTTAACATAGTCTGTGTAGGAGACATCTTCTGCTTCTTCATGCAATGCAACTCCCCTGCCCAGCTACATTTTCTAAATATGTCCGCTGCCCCCGCCCCTGCCCCCCAATTTTCCTACACTCTCCAAATTGCCCTTTGAATTTATCCGGCTTCAAATAGGGTTCGACACAAGACCTTTGCAAAAAACAGAGCAGGGGTGGGTGGGAGGGGGGTTGTAATTGCTGGGCTGTGAGTGCTATTTCTCTCAGACATCTGCTTTAAAGAGCTACTGAACTTAATTGGCTAACTCCGAGAATTCAAAGGACATGCTGGGAGTTCTGAGAGGATTTCACTTTTTGAAAATGTGGCTCAGGGAAAAAAAAAATGAAAAGAAATCAGGTGTATAGACATGAACAGGCAATATGCCCCTTCAGATCCCAACCATTACATGCAAATACACTACATTCCACTGAAACACTGATTTTCTTTTTCTTTTGCTAAGTTCAAACTCTGTTATAGCCATTTCCTTTTTTTCTCCTTTTTTATTTTAAAAATGACTTTCATATCAACTTCTCTTCTTCCTTCTGCAGAGACCCCTATTACCACCAGTAAGGACATGAAAATACGAGTCAGTTTTCTCAACTTTAATCATGTCCTTCATTTGCCGTCTGCTCTAGAACATTTGGAATATGATGAAAACTTCACTGGCTTAATTTTGGTTTAATTTATTTTTGCGCTCATAGAGTAGCTCCATTATTATTATTATTTCATACTGCTGTGGTTAAAACCCCCAGAAACCTTTCATTTTCATGCATTCCTGACTCCCTTTGATAAACAGTGAAATACGAATGTTGGTTCCCATAATACCAGCACCATCTGTGACTGCATCACCCTTATGATCCCCTGCAAAACTTGTATAATCTCTCACTTACCACTTGATGCTGAACAGCAAAGGAAAGCGTTTCATCTCTTGCTGTTGGATCTTTTGCTGTGATGCCTGTGAGTAATCTTAAAGTAAAGAGGAGAGGAAAAAGCCTGTGACAGGTGGAGCTATGTGCAGGATCAAATGGTTGCTGAGACCATCTACTTATTTGATGCCAAGAGACAAGCATCCCCACCATCAGCTACAAAAAGGGTAATACTGTTAAGCACCCCTCACTTCCTTTAGCGGCAAGAAGCCCAGGAGCAACACTACTGGGTTTCCACTGGGTGAGAGAACTGTCAGGAGCTCGTCCTACACTCGAGTAGGACTCTGACAGAGACACATGCCCGACTGGCATGTTCTCTCCCTCCTGGTCTTTCGTTCGGGAGCTTCAAAAGCTTTCTTCAGCCCAAACATCACAGCGACCAATGCCAAACAACACCGGCACACTTAGGGATCCGCAGAGTGTTCGCAGTTTGTGTAACAGAACTCAGCATTTTGGCTAATCTACTTCATTTACTTGTAAACACACACGGAGCACTGCAACAAGGCTCCCTCTCTCTCAAGCATCAGACAGCAAAGAGAAAGAACAAAAGACAATAGTCCCACTTCATGGAACACAGTAACACAAACATCCTGTCTCCGTCACTTCCCAATCTGTGGAGTCAAAACATATACCGCCATGTGAAAGACAACAATTCCATGACTGCAATCACGGAGCAGGAATTCTAACAAGAACATCACCCTTTTTATATCTATTTGTCTACAAATATATAAGCAGAACATATTGGAAACACACTCCTGCAGTTTGTAGCAGTACTGATTATACAGTGGTACCTCAGGTTAAGTACTGACAGCTGAAGTGAAGGGGTGGGGCGCGGAGAGAGAACGTAATTTCATTTTTCAGAGCCTGCACATTAGATGCAAAGGTGCATGTTGTGTATATATATTGAATCAACAGGCCTAGTAGATTTTTCTCTGCTAGATCTAAGCAGAAAATACCGAGAGGTTTTGCATCCTCCACTCCTTTTCTTCTCAGGGAAAACCCCCCACTACAGCGGTACCTTGGTTCTCAAATGCCTTGGTACTCAAACAACTTGGAACCTAAACACTGCAAACCCAGAAGTAAGTGTTCCAGTTTGTGAACTTTTTCTGGAAGCAGAACGTGCTCCGTTTTGAGTGCCACACTTCCATTTTGAGTGTTCCACTGAGGTCTGTCTGTTTTTGCTGTTTATTTTGCATTTTTGTTTTTGCGGCTCTTTTTGTTTTGTTTTTGTGACTGTGTGGAACCCAGTTCAGCTACTGATTGATTGATTGATTGATTGATTGTGTGACTGCAGTACATTGTTTATTGCTTTCATTTTATGGCTCAATGGTCTCGTTAGATAGTAAAATTCATGTTAAGTTGCTGTTTTAGGGGTTGTTTTTAAAAGTCTGGAATGGATTAATCCATTTTGCATTGCTTTCTATGGGAATGTGTGCCTTGGTTTTGGAACACTTTGGTTTTGGAACGGACTTCCAGAACGGATTAAGTTTGAGAACCAAGGTACCACTGTACAAGGGCCAGCTGCAAATAGTACCCATCCATCTATGAAAAATTATGAAAACTGTAGCCAGGATTGGGAGGGATGAGGTTATGCATATTCATAAGAAAGCAACTTGTGTATAATTCAGGAAACAAATGCTTAATTAGTGTGGATGTTTAGTCACCACAGGATTTGCCCTGTATGTGCAGTGCCTTGGAAGCAGCCTGATCTGTTTCAAATCTGCTATGTGTCATTCTGATTTGATTTGTTATCCATCTGATCTGTTCAATTTGAAGCGCTGATTTACTCCCATTGACTATAATGGGGAATCCAGAAATAGCTGTAACTTTTTTCATTTTCAAATAAGTGAGTGACATTTGCCCCTGCATAGGGGATTAAATGGGCCCCTGCAGAAGGGATTAAGCCTTCAAAATTTCAGCTAGATTCATCCAGGGGTTTTCATGCAAGGATTTTTTTTTTTTAAATGAAAGCTCTCTCGATTCCCCCCCCCCCCCCGCCTGGTTTGGATGTAAATTACAGTCGTGGTCACTCTTTCTTAGGGAATGTAAGATTTCAGAATGATAGGTGCAGCAGTTCACTTCCAGTGCAGACCTTAGCATTTTGGGAGGGGTGAAGCAGAAATTGCATTCTCTCCCCCAGAGTTTCTTTTGGGGGGGGGAGATATCAACCAGCTTGAAAACTGAGGATATGAGGAAGGTGCCTCTGTGTAGCACACCTTCCAAACCTCAAACAGTTTGTTATAGTGGCTATCATGTTAGGAAATTTTATCTTTGTTATTTTTTTTAAAATGGTAAAGTCACCATTTTAAAATCTCTGCCCAATTCCTGAAATTCCCTCATGACACACACCACACACCCCAAAAAATAGAGCACTGTGATTTTTAAATGTTTGCAGGGAAAAGAACATTTTGGAAAGAAATAGGTTGCACAATGGGCTGTCTGTTACTTATGCCCTGCTCTCACAACTGAAATGCGGAGAAAGAAGAGGGACCCACAAGTTTTCTTCAGCATCCCTCCTGCAAATCCCTGTGATCAGAAAATAATTCATTCTCATTAAATGCTAGACCTGTCCTTCAGTATCATTCAGAACTGAATGATACTTGTATATAATAAACAAATGGAATAAATATACTAGATGAATATACAGGAAAAGTTACAAAACAAAGTTTGAGATAAAATTAAGACAATAGAAAAAGTACAACGAGAATGATTGGAAGTTTCATCCAGAAGACTTTATTAGAAAAGACAGGATGTTATAACCAATATTCATTTCTTATTGTTAACTCTTTTTTGCTTTTTAGTTTTATTTTCTTTATCTTCTTTCTATTATATTTTTGTGTTTAATTTTAATTTAATTTTGATATAACTATTTGTAATATATATGTAAGATATATTTTAAATCAATAAAGATGAATTAAAAAATAAACAAAAACGCTAGATCTGTCCTTCAAAATGAAATATTTTCCCCTCTCCCCACTCCCCAATCAAGATTTGGGTGAATTTGATTTCATTTCCCAAGAAAGAAAATGGAAAGAAAAGAAACAGGCCCTACATTTTAACTTTATGCCGGGGGAAGAATTAAGCAACTCAGTGAGCAACTAGGAAGGTTGGGCACTCCCCAAGCCACTCCTTGTTAATGGAACAAGCCAACTCAGCAACATAAAATACTAACCCCAATTTGCTCATTATTTGGAGAGCACACACACAACTGATGCAAATGCCGATTAATTTGGCATGCACATTTATGACATTTTTCACATTTCTGTGCACCATAACATAACGTTCTTTGAGTGGCTTGCAGTAAATAAGGAGAAAAAAACAACAATGAAATACAAGGTAAAACATAACATCATCAGAAATGAGAGTGAAACCTGCATAAATACATCAAAAGAAATTGTTGCGTCTCCCACATTAAAAACATTTAAGAGGCCCAAATATTCCAGTGCAGCAAAACTCACTTCACCACCATAATTAAAAATAGATTTATTGGTTCTTTAAAGAAAAGAGGCTCAGATGTACCAAAATTATTAAAAAATCCTGAGCAGTTAACACACACCCATTTATATTAAGCATTGCTGAATATAATAATGTCAAAGGCATTCATTCTGTTGACATTGGCTTGGATCCCAAAAAGTGTGAAAGGAACTTCACTAACGCAATGAGGATTTCCTACTCCTTTCTCGCTGCACCCCCAGGAAGCCTGTCACAAAAGTAGGGAGCCCCTCTGTCTAGAGTGGTCTAGGATCTGAAGCAAGAAGGAGGATTTAGTAGAAATCAAGTGATCTCCTCTTGTGCAGGTGGAGGTGCCTTTCTGCTCCTGCAAGATCCCTTCGGATCTTATAAAGCGTGTTCTTCTTCATAGATAGCACGTGTTGTGGTGGGGTCTGACAGGCCACCCCTCTGTTGCTGGGCGGGTTAGTATGGATGACCATCTGCAGTGATTGGGCAAATTTTGGTGTTGCCATTTAGGTGGACGGACCAAAGGTTATAAAATCAAGTCACGCAGCACTGACTGGGCTCTTTTGCTGCGTGCATCGGATCACCCGCCCACCCTCCCTAATCTGGGGCTATTGCGTTGATCTTGTTATGCCTGCCATGGGGTCGTCTGCTTATTGGCTGGGGCCATTTGGTTTTTGCCTACTGCGTTGCAAATCGTCACAACTTGTAAGGTTGCGGTTAGGCATTGGTTTAAAAATTGGTTGGTGGAGGGGTAAGGATTGGCGGTGCCTGCCCCTCCAATACTGCTGTGGAAAGGGAATTCCGTTAAAGGACTCCAGGGGCTTGCCATTCTTTCGTCTGTACCCCTGAAGGGGGCTTAGGGCCATGCAAGCCCCAGGGAGCATGAGGGGGGGTGAGGGTCTGGTGCCCGGCTCCCTGCTGTCCCCAATATTGTTTTCCCTCACTGGCTTTTGCTGGAATCCGGAAGTCAGTTCTGTCCCTGGGTGTGGGGACAGATAGTCAATGCCTAAGCAACCACTCACATTTATGTATTTTAACAAAGCTGTGGTCAAAACTATGCCAAAAACCTTAAACAAAAATTATGTATGAATTGTGAATTATTTAGGGGTGGCTTGGGGACCTCAACATGTAAAAACCAAATCCAGCCCACATCTCTCTGTATTCAGTTACCCCTTTACTATAGTTCCAGAACACTCTTTATTTTACCTTCCCTCTATGCAACTCCTCCTCCTTTCTGATTTCCATTCTCCGAGGCTCACTCGCATCATTTCTACACAAAGTGCTCCTGACAGCATCCAGTTGTAATGCGTCAATTTTCAGGGAGTGTCAAGATCCAGCACATATTGTATAGATTTCTGTAGATCCTCTGGCGTTATTACATTCATTTGAAATAAGAATGCATGGCTTATGAGCAAAGTGTACTCTTTCTGTTCCCAATTTCAAAAGTAATTACTTTCTCGACCTGAATCAGTCACTGGAACTACCATTTACCTCTAGTGACTTCCTGCCTGGGTGCTAATAAGGGATCATCACACAGAACAGTCCATACAACCAGGCTGACATGCTGATGAGACTGTGTGCTGGACTAGTGAGGTATGAAACCTGTTTCTTTATTTCTGCATTTATTTCCATTTGGCATTGCATGTTATTGGGACAACTGCCAGCAGAAGCAAAGGTGTATTTTTTTATTTTATTTTTTGCAAAACAGATCCGCATCATTTCCCCACATTGCCTTATCTGCATTGTCTGGGTTGCATATCATGTCTGGACAGCTGTAGCAATGCAGCCCTCCATTTCTGTCGCCCGTTTCCGCTTAAATACGCATCAGTGCATCCATCCAGTTGACACTGTCTGTTGATCTGATTCCAGAATTTTCAAATCAGCTGTATTCAGCGCTCCCATATGTTTGACTTATTGAAGCTGAGTTGAGTTTAGCTCTTCATTTATTGTGATTCGCCTTTTGTTTTTGTTTAAAATTAATTCTGTGGTGTTTTTCCAGGCAAAGCCCACCCAAAGCAAATTGCAACAGTAAAAACAAAAGCTACCTCCCTCAAAAAAAGATAAAGTGATAAACAAATTCAAAACCTCCATAACATAAGACTGCAGCTTCAATCCAGCAAATGAGATTAAAAAATTACTCGGGAAAAGGCCAATGGAAATAATTCGGTCTTTAAGGGCTTCAGAAAACCCCAGAGTGAAGCTGCCTGCCATCGTTCCAAAGCTGTGGAGCCACCACAGAGCATCTGGGATGCAGCACTCGATCTCCTGGCTTGAACTCTCGGTTCCTGGCTCAGGCATCATACCATGTTTTCTGCTGTTGTTGGGCTTTCTGTATGTCGCTCGCTGCCAACTCCTTCAGTTCTTTAAGGTTATCCTGAGCTCGTGTAGGTACGCCATCACCTCCTGGCTCTCAATTTGTTCTTGGTCTGTCCATGCAGCTTTTAAGATGTCCAAAGGACCACGTGGTTGTCTTCCAAACAGCAACTCAAAATCGGGTCCAGAAAAGGACAGGAGCTGCTGTGGCTGGTATAATAATAATAATAATAATAATAATAATAATAATAATAATTCAATAATTATTCTGGTTGCCCAGAATATGCAGAGAAATGAAAACAGCAGAGGAGATATTGGTTGCACACATGACCTACTGGGAAGACATACTGGGAAGATTTGCTGAGATCACTAGGCCTGAGCTGTTTGGGTTTCTTTGAATAAAGAATTAACTTCACTGAAACAGTGGTTGTTGGTTTTTTTATTCTTATTATTCCTAATCTTAACCTGACTCTGGCCCTTGACAGTGAACTGCTCAACAGCCTTATTCTTAGCATCAGTTTTAGTGTTTAGCTGTTGCTTGTCATGATGCGTTACAAAGTACAGTCGTACCTTGGAAGTCAAACAGCTTAGTTCCAGAACATTTTGGCTCCTGAATGTCGCAAACCCAGAAGTGACCGTTCCAGTTTGCAAACTATTTTTGGAAGCTGAACGTCCGACAGGGCACCTGCAGCTTCCAATTGCCTGCAGGAACTTTCTGCAGCCAATCAGAAGTCGTGCTTTAGTTTTTGAACGTATTGGAAGTCAAACGGGTACGACTGTAATATATATCACCAGAAAGAAAAACCATGTCTTGATGCGCTGATAAATACTTACAATACTTGTGTGATTATGTTGATAGAAACAATGTGAAAATATCGTGTTCATATCCTATAGTATTGCACATATTTTTGTTATATAGAAAGCCCTGCCTAAAGACGTTTTGGCTGAAATGAGTTGGGTGTCTAGTGAATATTTATTAGCATCCCTCTTTGGGGCCTTCATTGGCAGTGGGGTGTGTGCGTGTGTGTGTGTGTGCACTCCCTGGTGTATCCTTGTTTTTTGTGTGAATACAATATGCCACGCACAAAGGGGACAACAAGACCTTCTGTCCAAAACACTGGAGGGCTGCTGCCTCCACGGTGGGTGGAGCAGAGGCAAAATTGGGTGAAGCATGAATTGTCATTTTTACCTTTGTATAGTCTACACACCCCCCTCTCTAGCCCCCATTCAGGCAAGAAAGAGGCAGAATCAGAGTTCCAAGGGCACACTCCAGTCAATCAAAAACAGTCAAGGAACATACGAATTTGGACTGGTGAAGGGTGTGAAGTGAGGAGAGGAGTGTGCCTGGCTGAGAAGGAGGTATGGTCTGGGGAGACTCCCAAGGGCTAAACAGAGAGGACTGGAGGGCCACATATTATAGCCAAGGCACATGGTATCAGCCAGGACCATCTTTAGCACATGCGCTGCCGGGGTGCAAAGATCTGCCCAGCGCCCCCAAATTAACTTTTATTTAGGTTTTTTGGGGGAGGCAGATGCCAAAGTTGTTAACCTTTTTTTAGGGGGCAAAATCACTCACCTGTAACAACGACACAGCGGAAAAACCTGCTGACTTGTCGGGAATATTTGACGCTATGGAGTAACAGAGCGAAGGAGGTGGGAGGCGGGGACTCTCGCTTCATTGCTTTTCACTGCCGCCGATCGAGAGGGACAGTAGGTATACATTTGGTGCCCCCCAGAATTTGGCGCCCGGGTGCCCTGCGCTCCTTGCACCCCCCCGAGTAAAGACGGCCCTGGTATCAGTTGTAATAGTGTGGTAATATTACCCTTTTGCGTTTGGAAGCACTTTTTATTAAAAGGTTTGCGTCTAAAAGTGGCAAAAATGCTCATTTCTCCTGCAGCTGAATAAAATGCCTGTATTGTCAAAAGTGCCCAGCGTTTAATTAAATAGCTTTTTGAGACCATAGTCCTTTCGAAAACTTTGACTTTTTTCCCTGTTCTAACCACTTCGAAAGTGCTAATATTATTCATATGATCTTCGCCACCCATGAATAAATAATCATATATATGTGTATATATAAATATAGCAGCACTATGAGCTTTTGACCTCTGTCCACGATACATGAAACAGTATAGTATCAGCAGGTTTCCTGTAGAAACTGTGGATGTAATTCACTTGATGATCATGGGGAGAAGTATTCCAAATCTTGCCATGTTTAAGGCAATAATGGTCACTTCACATCATGCAAGATGACATTGTCACTTACTTATTTATAGGGATCTTCTTGAGCATGCATAGTAAATGGAGAATTCTTGCTAAAATTAAAATTATATTACAACATCTGACATCTTAAAACTTTCCCATAAGAAGCTATATTTTGAAAGTTTTAAAGTAAAAAATAATGAGGCCTAGTCTTGGCCCAAACCACATACACCTGTCAGTCAGCTGAGGGCAGGGTTCAATGATTTAACGCTTTGTTTGCCAGCTCTCTCTCTCTCTCTCTCTCTCTCACACACACACACACACAAACACACACACAGAGAGAGAGAGAGAGAGAGAGAGAGAGAGAGAGAGAGCGCCAACGTAAGCAGCCCCGTGTTTCTCCCCCAGGCAGCCAATGCTTCCAAAATACTTTAAAAAAAAATATCCATCCCCATCAGATGATTGGGAGAGAGAAAAATTTGTGGTTTTTTTTTTTTTTAAAAAGCATTGGCTGCATGAGGGAGAAGAAAAAAAAAACCAGGAATGATGACTTCCGGGTCAAGCGCCATCGACTAATGGCGGATTCCCTCCGAGCTCCGGAGGGAATCGGCTCCGTAGAAGACGGGTCTTGCTGCGGCGACGACGCGGGGACCCTCAGAAACCACAGGCACTGTAGCCTGTGGACTTGGTGACTCGACGGGCACCATTTGCGCCCCCGACCCACGAAGGAGCCTTTTTAAAGGCTGCAGAGCGGGGGACGGGGAGTGGCGTGGTGCTGAGAGTAGACCGCTTCTCCTACGGAGCGAAGCCGCATGCCATGGCCGGAGAGCGCTGACTTCTTTCTTTGAACATTTGGACTTTAAAAGTAACAACCCGTGAGTAGTACGGAAATTGGAACTAAAAAATCTTTTTTTTTTTTAATTTGGCACGATCGGGGGAGGCACTAAAAAGAAGTCCGTCTCCCCGTCCTGTAGATAAATTAAAGCAAGAATTAGATAACTAAGGTCGAAAGAACATTCTTCTCTTTATGGGATAAAAGCTATTAATTTCACGACTTGGCAGTATAAGTAATTTTGCTGGAGGATAAGAATCGATTTTAAGAGCTGAAGTGCAACCCCCCGGGACCCGGGAGTGATCCACGAGAGAGCCTGTTGAGGAGAGATAAAGAGTTTGACAGCTGTCAAAGTTGGAAAAAAAATTGGCTTCTGTTATCTTTGCTGGTTATTTTTCTTACAATTTGATTTTAAACTGTTGAAAACAAAGAAGAATAGAAACAAATTAACTTGATTGTTGGATTGGAGTTGGAAGGAATATTAAGTAACTAGAATCCCTCTAGAGGGGGTTCTGAGACATTACAATGGCTGCAGGTGGAAAAATACAGGCTGAGCTGGACAGAATGTTTTTTCTCTTGGGAAAGTTACAAGGTCAGAGTGAAGCTTTGGCTACAAATGCTACAACTTTGAATTTAAAAGTAAACAAACTTGCTGAATGTGTCAAGGACTTGACTCAAGAAACCTATGCAGTTGAACAAGAAGAGATATGTGCTGTTTCAGAGGAGTGGAAAGGAGGAGCTGAAATGCCGCAGATGACAAAGGAGAGCCAGAGGCCTGCTAAGATGGATACAAAGAGAAACAAGATTTGGATGATGAGAATTTGGTTTGAATTGGAGAATGAAGAATGGAGGGATCTCCCTATGGGGAGATCTGAAGACCTATGGATTACAAATCTGATCAAGGTGAAAGTTGGAGCTTTTGGGACATTTGGGACATTTGGACTTAAAAGGAACAAGAAACAAGATTTGGGCTCCACTTTTGAATATGGAGGTCTGGTTAGAAGAAACATAGACCCCATTGGGACAGAGCTTCTCTGAGACTTGATGTTTAATATAAAGGACTACCAGAAAAACCGGCAGAGAGGGACTGAGAGAGATTTGAGGGCCTCGGACATGAGATCTCCAGGCTGATAGTTGATAGACTGATGGACATTCTTTGGGGATCGAAACCGGGAAAGGGGGGGTGAGAGTTTGGGAATCCAAAGGGTGTATAATTATATGTTGTTTCTCTCTTTTTTTAAAATTTGTTTGGTAATCAATATAAAAATTGGGAAATTTGTGGAAGGGAATTTGGGTTGACCTTAGAAAAGGGTGTAAAGAATGAGTATTGTTGTTTAAATTAAGGTCTATAAGTTAAAATTGGTTAAAGATGAATTAAGTATAATAATAAATAAGGTAAAAGTTGGGGACAAGAACTTGCTGAGCTAACTATTGGAATTGGAATACAAGAAGGGGAGGTGTGGGGAAGTCAGGGAAAGATGTGAGGAAAACAAGGATCTGAAATTATACTTGTTATTTGTGTGGTGTTTGTCTGTGTTTTTGGTGTTTGTTTAAAAATTTGTGAAACCTTAATAAAAATGTATTTAAAAAAAAGAAAGAAAAAAAAACAGGAATGCTGGGCTGCTTGAAAGCCCTATTGCAAAGTACCTTCAGATAACTACCCCGCACTTCTTTTTGAGACTCTGGAACCAAACTCAGAGCAAGTAATGCAATTCTTAACCCTCAGAGAAACACAGCAAAGCATTACCGCCTAAGCTCTAAAAGTGTGCTAAACATTAAAATGCAAACAAATGTTTGCATTTGACTTCTCTTTTCTATTTTGGAACGTGTTTGTCAGTGTGTGGGATGAAGTCAAGAGGTCATCATCACTGTTGTTTGTGTGTCAAAATCCTAAGTGCTAATACAGACATTTTACACTCCAAATATCAAAAAGCATTCAAAAGAGTGTTGTTGATTAACAACCTTAATCATCTGTACATTATATTTTTATGATCCTGCCCTTTCCCATCTCACTGTAATAAGCATCTTAGGCGGGGGGCGGGAACCGACCATAATGGCATAAAAATAAAAAGATTGCTAAATGACCACTAGGCGCTCCTTGTTTATATGAAAAAGGACTGTAAGATAGGGATTTTAATCACCAATCAGAGTAGTTACTATTTTTATTTCTTTTGCAATGGAAAGTTATAAAAACAGAGCAAGAGAGAATTACAGATGGGTTTAATTTCAAGTTCTCTTCTTTGTGAGTTTAAACTGAAGTACATTCCACTCGTGTCAAAATAATTAAGGTTGTGACCTGAAATTTTAATACAGGTTTAAGCCAGCAGTTTCCTATAATTTAACTTTGTAAGTAAATTCATGGCTGAAACCTTATACTGGTTTACCTGAATTCCTGGCTTCTCAGTGGATATTATAGGATGGCGCTGTAAGATCCAGAAGATATTTCATGCTCATCAAAATAGTATTTCACCACACATTTTAGAATAGCAACCAACTACCAAAATATTTTTAAAAGGCTTTTCACCCAGGAATCACATATTATACACAAGGTATGAGAGACAATTTTGTTCTGGTGGTGAATCTGACCAGTCTCTGTTTAGTTAACCTTAAACTCCCCTTTCCAGCACTTTCAAAAGAATGGGTTACTTTTTAATAGAATGCCACCTCAGAATTTCCTCGCTTTCATCCTCCTTTCTTTCTTTCTATTTAAAGAGGAAAAATAGTTTGTAAGGATTTTAGCTGGAGTCTTCAGCAACAATCTTTCAACCTGTGTTAGGTTCAATACACTCCCCTCTTTAAACCTAGGATTAGAGTAATATGCTTTGGGAGAAGAAATATGGCTTCGGTTAACAGCTGGATTTACACTGAGCTGGATTTACACTGATGCCTACCCAGACACGTAAAGAAAAAAATGTAAGCATACATTGTATTTAAAAGTAAAATAGCTGTGGTCTGAAGTCAGCCTGTACCGTGTTCACCAGAACCTAGTGCTCCATGGGAGTGCTGCTCAAGGCAGAAGGTCAAAAGCGGATGTCACAAATAAATGATATTTAAAGAACTCCAGAGCTGTCCAGCTCTGCAACTACAAGAGGGATGTGCCTGTAAAAAACAGAGTTGGTATCTGCTTTCCCATGAGCCTCTCCTAGGCGGGGAGTACCATGCTAGCTAACATATATTTCAAGATCTTACTAGTATTAAAGTGTATTGCCAACCAAAGGCCTCAGGCAGTGGTGGCCAAACTTGACCCTCCACCTGTTTTTGGACTACAGTTCCCATCATCCCTGACCACCAGTGGCGTAGCATGGGTTGTCAGCCCCCGGGGCAAGGCAAGTAATTTGCGCCCCCTAACCCGTGGATTTGCGCCCCCTAACCCTAACCCCCAGATGTTGCGCCCGGTGCGGCCGGCCCCCCTGCACCCCCCACGCTACACCACTGCTGACCACTGGTCCTGTTAGCTAGGGATGATGGGAGTTGTAGTCCCAAAACAGCTGGAGGGCCAAGTTTGGCCACCACTGGACTCTCAGGGAAAGTGTTTCACAAGGAGCACTGTTGAGAGAAGACCGTGTACCTAGTGCCACCAGATTTAGCTGAGTCTCCAGCGCTGATCTTAAAACACAAGAAGGCTCATATTGGCACAGTTGGACCTTCAGCTAATCTAGCCCTCAAATAGAGCAGCGTTTCACAAACTTGGATCTCCAGCTGCTTTTGGACTACATTTCCCATCATCCTCAACCACTGGTCCTGCTAACTAGGGATGATGGGAGTTGTAGTCCCAAAACAGCTGGAGACTCAAGTTTCGGAAACTCTGAGTTAGAGCTTTAAGAGCCAAGCAGTTTGAATTGGAAGCACACTGCCAACCAACGCCACTGCTACAGAATTGGTGTACTAGTGTCACGAGTGGTGACAGGGAATTGCCGTGTCCCCACAGATCAAGAAGAGGCCGGAGGCTTGGAATACACTTGACTTTTTATTCAAGGAAGTAACATAGCGAGGTCTCCCCAGCTTCACTCCTTCAGCTTGGAAATCTGCAGGAATCTGAGCTCCGACCCCGCCATTCCCCTCTAGTCTTTCACTCTGGGACGCTCCCGAACAGACAGAGACTGTGATGTGGGGGTGAGCTCCTCCTCTGGATCTGACTCATTGTTCGGTGACACATGGGGCTCTCCTAGAGCGGGGTGTGAGAGGAGGAGAAGCCAGCAGGACTGAGAGTGTCCTGCTGTGGGATGGCAGGTGTACCCTCTGATTCCTCCCTGTGTGTGTCTGCGCTCACACAGAGATGTTCAACCTCCAACCCTGCCCTGGAAGGCCCTTCTTCCTCTGAGCCCCCTTGATCACTACACCCTTCCAGCACCTCCCAACTCGACCGTTCCTCATTGTATGTGCTGAGCCCATGGGTAACCCGTGAAACGCGGTCCAGGACCCGACCAGAATCTGGAGGTTCAGTCTGACAGGGCCAAGGCAGGATTGTTGTTGTTTAGTCGTTTAGTCGTGTTGTTTAGTCGTTTAGTCGTGGTGTTGAGCTTCAGACCATATTTTGTGCTCTCCTCTTTCACCCTCATTAAAAGGTGGCTCCTTCTGAACATCTGGACCTAGCAAGCACATGAAAGCATCAGCTGCCATTTCTCAGTTTTCTTCAAAGGGAGCCTCACAAAGACTGCATCGTAATAATCTAACCTTGATGTGACTAGTGCAGGCATGGCCAAGGCTGTGGGTAGGTAGGGTCAGTATGCTGGAGGTTGACACACAAACCTAAGCTGATGAAAGGCACTCCAGGCCACTGCCACCACTTGTATTTCCACAGAAGAACCCCCAGACTGCTAACTTGGTCTTTTGAGGAGAGTGCAATGTCATCTAGTCAAAAGTAAATGAGTCTATCAAAGTTCTTCTTTTCCAACAGAAGAGTTATGAAATTCTGTTCCATTGAAATAAATGCTTTATTTTGATTGGATCATGCCCTGTGTGAATATATAATGAAGGGAAGGGCATGGATACATAAGTCTCTGTACAGCCTTGTGTAATCCAGCTTGAAAAGTTATCATTACCTAGATGCATGATTGGTTCTTTTTTTAAAAAAAATCACATTATATTATACATCTGAAAGTTATCTTAAAAATCAGCTATAGAGTTGATAGGTGAACTGTACAACATGAATTTTCTTCTATTAGTATTTGACATGAGTCACCTTTCATCGTCATTGATTTGTTCTTGAATTCTTGGAAAAGGGAAATGGAATAATTGATTTACCATCTATACTTTAAAATAACAGCTGCCTGCCTCTTACTAATTTTAACTCTTAAACAACCATCACTTTCTTCCAAGTCTTTTTCACATAATATTTCTCCCTCAATTTTCTAGGAATTTCATCACCTCAATGAACCCCCCCCCCAAAAAAAAAAATCCATTCTGGAAGATTATGACTAAAGATTTTGAATTATGGTGCTGGAGGAGACTCCTGAGAGTCCCATGGACTGCAAGAAGATCAAATCTATCCATTCTTAAGGAAATCAGCCCTGAGTGCTCACTGGAAGGACAGATCCTGAAGCTGAGACTCTAATACTTTGGCTACCTCATGAGAAGAGATGATTCCCTGGAAAAGACCCTGATGTTGGGAAAGATGGAGGGCACAAGGAGAAGGGGACGATAGAGGATGAGATGGTTGGACAGTGTTCTCGAAGCTACCAGCATGAATTTGACCAAACTGCGGGAGGCAGTGGAAGACAGGAGTGCCTGGCGTGCTCTGGTCCATGGGGTCAGAAGAGTCGGACACGACTAAACAACAACATGACTAAAGATAAACATGGAATTTGGGATGATATTGTGAGGTACATATCTGTATAACTCAGGAGTGAGGAACTTCTGGCCCATTGGGCCAACTCACGCTCTCTAAGTGCCCCTCTCTGGCCATCAGGACTTTCCACACCCCTCCATAGTTCTGCTCTGCATCATTCTTGAGTATTTTTGCTTGGCCAGCGTGTGTGTAGACGAGGGGTGTGTGTGTTTTGAGTGGAGAAAGTAACCAGTGGCTTTTGTGTATCTGGAATGTATCTGGAATGACACATCAATTGAATTTCCCCCAGATTCTTTGGTTCTGTGGTTCCATCCACAACTGGCATGTGCCCCTTGATAGGTGTCCCTCGGGATGAAGAGAGGTTCCCCACACATAGTGCAATCCCTCTAATGGTAAATACATTTTTGTTGCACATTTTTATATTCTGTTTTCATCTTAAATGCAAGCCATTTGCGTGTAAAGGTTACAAAAAGGAAAGCTTGATAATTCCGTGAAAGTTCAGCACTGATGTTAACTGTCAGGAACTGGCTGAATGAGGGAGCAGTGGTGGAATCTGCCTAATTAAGAGCGTACACCCCCCAAAAAAAACATAAAGGGAGAGGATTGGGATCCTGGATCTGGGCAGTGGGAAACCAGTCGCATCCCAGAGGAGGAGAAGAGCTGGGAAGTACTGGAGGCTGGGAGCTTGGAGGATAGTGAAGAGGAAGAAACAGGCACAGGGCAGAGAGAAAATTCTCTGCTGTCAGCCTGCAACCCCCCCACCCCCAGAACAAGCTGTTTATTGCATGTTACCAAGCAGAGAACCAGGCAGAAGCAGAGAGGATCCCTTGGGCTCACAGTAGACAGAGGGAGGGACCTGACATGGATGGATTGAGAGTGAAGGGGAAGCTACAAGCCAGTCCAGGCAACTGCTTCATCTAGACAGGAGCAACCCCTAGAAGTCTCTGTGTGTTCTCTGTTCTGCTTCCTTAATCAGGAAACTAACTGTAAATTAGACGGTGTTTCACTGTCTTTCTCTGATTTGCAAACAACCTGTTCTCCTTGTCGGCTTCCTGTCATTAAATAGATAAACCTCAGGTGCTGAGCTTAAAATTGCGATGAATAGAAGTTAAAAAATATATATTCTATTGGGCTGTGGTGCTCGTTCTCCATGTTCAAGGCTAACTAAAAGCAAAAGTGACTATAATTTTAAAGAAGTTGCTTTAAAGAAGTTGTAAGAAAGTTGGTGAAATGGTTTACCAACTGAAAAACTTTCCAAGAAATTTTTTTTGGAGGCAATATATAAAAGTCTCACTTACATATCTAAAATGATAGCCAGTTCTTTGGCATGACCTTCCTATCTTCTCGTGGGCATCGGACCTTAAGTAGAATTCTGCTTAAGTAGAACAAGTAGAATTATTGTCTGCCCAGCTGACCCTGTGCTGCATTTTTGTGTATGAATAATTGCCTAGTCTTCTCCTTTTACTGAAACATGCCAATAAAAGTGGTGGTGTTTTTATCTGTTGCTGTTGCTCAATAAGTGATTTCCCCATTGTGCAATCATATGATTCCATTTGCTACTCTTAAGTTTCAATCAATAAAATTCTCTCAGGTTCCAGTCCCTCTTGTGCTAAATACAAAAGAGCCTAAGGACATGGGCTTTTATCGCAGCTGGCTTGACTGCACATTCATTTACAGACGGATCTTTTCATCATTTGACTGCATATTAGAGGAGTCATGCTGCAAAGGCAGTGTGAAAATAAATAAAGGTAGTCAAGGGAAATGAACCACCTAGCGCTGCGAGGGAAATGGTTGCCATAGAGATGCATCCAGTAAACCAAAGATGGACAACTTGTGGTCCTCCAGATATTGTGGGACTATGATGTTCACCATGCCTGACCATTAGCCTTGTTGATTGGGGCCAATGGGACCTGGACCTCAACAACATCTGGAAGGCCACAGGTTCCCCATTCCTGTGATAATCCCTTGTGACAATGTATACAGTGGAACATAGAAAGCTTCCTTATCAGGCCATCTAGCTTGGTATCATCTAAACCAGTGTTTCCCAAACTTGGGTCTCCAGCTGCTTTTGTACTACAATTCCCAGCATCTCTGACAACTGGTCTTGCTAGCTCAGGATAATGGGAGTTGTAGTCCAAAAACAGCTGGAGGCCCAAGTTTGGGAAACAATGATCTAAACTGCAACCAGCTCTCCAGGTGTTCAGGCAGAAGACCTTCTGAGCAATAGGTAGGTCTTCCCCAATCTGTTAGAATGTAAATTTTGGCAATGTGTCATGCAAAGGTGCTGCTTCTTTTTCAGGATTTTGTGAAATTCCCCGCGGCCGCTCCAATTGTTGAGCAGTAATTTCTTTGGACACTGCAACACACAAGTGTTGAAAAGCCTTTAAAAATGTTCTGTCTTCAGGACTGTTGATGAATGTCTCAAAAGTGGAAAGTAATCCAATTCAAAGTTTCATTTTTTTATATATTTCTCACTCAATCTAACATATAATTGCATCAGGTTCTGAAACCCATTCTGTGCCGTGAGGGACGAAAAGAAGCAAATTGATTCTGGTTGCCGAATAATAAACAACTGGGAGAGCTTGAGGATGCCATGTGAAGCAACCCCCCCTCCCCACCAAATGTCATCTGGTGAAAATTTTTAAAATAAAACTGTAATTACTCTGACAATGTCACAAAAAGAGCTGTGGGCTGTCAAGAAAATGCTGTTCACTACAAGTTGTAATTGATTGCAGAAACACCATACATCTCAGTAACAGCTTATTGACTCTTTTACGGACTTGAGATAAAGAGTATTACGGAGGCTTAAAGAAACAATGGCTATATGGACCCAACATGCTGAAGTGTGTACATTATCCTTCATGCACAGTGCTATCACTGTCTTAAAGATTTACTCATTTTAAAAGATGCTATCTGTATTCATTCAGTGTGGCATTTTCTATTTGGCAAAAATGATGTATGCCTGCAAGGGACTATTTCTCCTGCAAAGAAAACATTATCTGGAGAATGCCACTGAGCTTCCTAGAGATATTAAAATATCCCACTATAAAGCAAAAATTCAAATTGTTCTCAATGTACAGAAATACTTGCATGAACAAGCCTGATTTCCTTCCGTAACAATAACAGCAAGCCGAATAAATCCTGCAATAATGTCATAGGACAAAGGACACGCCGATAAATCATAATCCTCATTTGCAGTTGCAAAGGCTTCATGTGGTCAATTGCATTTCTCAGCCTCTTTCTGCTCATGTAGCTGAAATTTACTCCTAAGTGTGGTAAAGTTCCAATAGCAGAGCAAGCCTTTCTATATGGTGGTGGTGGTGGGGGAGTGATTTTATTTATATCCCACCCATCTGTGGTTGGAAAATATGCCAAATCATTTGTGATGGTGCAAACACACTGGGGTGGTTTTGACTGGAAATCAAGGAACTGGAAAAGCGAAAAGACTCCTACAATACAGTGGTACTTCGGGTTAAGAACTTAATTTGTTCTGGAGGTCCGTTCTTAACCTGAAACTGTTCTTAACCTGAGGTACCACTTTAGCTAATGGGGCCTCCCGCTGCCGCACAATTTCTGTTCTCATCCTGAAGCAAAGTTCTTAACCCGAGGTACTATTTCTGGGTTAGCGGAGTCTGTAACCTGAAGCGCCTGTAACCTGAGGTACCACTGTAATCGAATGGCAGGTCCAAATGTTAGAATATCTACAATTGGCCATGATGACAGGAAAAATCAGAGGATATCTGACGCAGAAGAATGGAAAATGTTTAAAGACTACTTGAAAAATTCCTGCAACAATAAAAATCGCCTGGCAGATCTTGACTGATTCTTGTAAGACTAATGTGATAAATAATCATGTACTTTGGAAAAGAACTAGGAAAGCAAAATAATAGTATGATGCTATGTGTAAAACAATCAAATTAAGTGATAGTACAATGGGTGTAATTGAAAGTCAACTTTATTTTCTCTTAATTATCTTTCTTTCCTTTTTTCTTCTTTTTCTTCTGTAAATTAGTAATAGATAACAGCAATGATTGATTATGTATAGATTGTATAGTTGTGTATAGTTGTGTGTTGTTGTTTTCTGAAGTATATTATGGTAGGAGGTGGGATGTTGTTTGTCAAATAAAGTTTTTTCAAAAAGGAAATCAGTTGTGACTATCATGAATTTCAAGAACGCCATCTATAAGAATCCAGTTGCAGTCTACCTACTGAAATATCCCAGAAGAATATTTGGGCATCTCCAGTATCACTTAGAAAAATAACTTGAATGGCTTGTCAACAATGGAAATTGTTCTCCAAGACAATTCTGCATCTATAGCACTAGCTATTTTTGCATGACCAAACCCTATCTTAATAAGTAATAATATGAATGAGTGATGTGTACCACATGCAGCCTTTCCCCTACTATATCACACATTCCTTCCTGCAAGTGGCTGAACACCCTGGATCACACTCTTTTAACCATAGTTTCCTGTTACGTTTGAAACTACAAACTATGGCTAATGGGTTACAAAGAATCCAGGATATAAACCCATAGCTTAAAACTGGTTTGCAAGTTCTTTGTAAGCCATAGTTGCTGGGTACACACGTAATGGGAAGTTAGTCTGAATCCTGCCTTGTTCAGCTGCTTGCTGAGAGAAACAAAGCAACTTTTTGAAGGGGGAGTTATGAGTTGCTGTTTATTACGATATACACAGAACAAAATAAAAGTCGATTATAATAAAACACAGTTTAGGATCCTGAATCAGCAGTCAAACAGGTGACCTTATTCTGATTGCCCCAGCTAAAACCCTTGCAACCTTTGCTGTCATCTGCATTTGTTTCAGGGTGGCACTGGGGAAAAAACAGGATTACTTTAACAGCTGTGTGGCAGGTAGAAATTCAAGGCTGGCAATTTGTTTTTGTTTGCTGCTCCTTTTTTGGTGGGGACGGGGGGGAGGAAAGGGACTCCTATTTTGGGAACTACACTAGGACTTCTAACCACCTTAATCTGGTCTTGTCATGAAAGGAAACTTTCAACTTCAATTGATTTTTCTACAATTCTGACATTACACCGTGGCCCACACAGCTTGTTGGCTTGCTTTACCATATCCCCAAATAGCCCCTACCCTCTTGTGCCATCTTTAATTAATGTAACATTCGGCCTGCAAAAAAGTCGTACCAACCTTACTATTTCACAAGTTTGGGAGGGTGCTGATTATCCTGTCAGTGTTGTGGTTTATTTTACCTTATGCTAATGGACCAATGCGACTGCAAACACAACAATTCACTTGAAAGCTTTATTTTTCTTCTGGCCCTTTCCATTGCAAGATCGTGAAGGTTACCTAGCAAATTCACACTCTTGAAAGTCAATTTCTCTTGCAAGAGTTCACACTTGATAGAAACAATAGCTAGGTGGCCTAACTGTTTATGCCACATAGAGGAACGCCTGCAGTTTTTAATGAGTGCTAGCTTGCTGATAGTTCTTTCAGGGTCCTAAGCTGCTTTCTGTTCATGATTCTCCCTGATCCAAGTCATTATTATTAGACCTCAGTTTCAGTGTTTTCATCTATGTCAAGTATTTGAAAAGACAAATAAATGTTCCCCTTGAAAACAGACAGTGGAAGAGTCCCAGTCCATAAAACGTTGAGTCATTATCAGAAGCAGTGTGGTTTTGGATCACATCTTTGAAGGATATAAGAATTTCCATCATTGTATAGGAATTATGTCATAGAGCAGGGATAGTCAATGTGGTAGCTTTCTAGTCTTCTCATCCTTGGTCATTGGCCATGCTGCTTGAGGCACAATCAGTGCACAAATGGAGGCATGGATGTCTGACCTTTTGCTGGAATGCCCTTCACCAGCAAAGGTGGCTCGCTTCAGACTCAGCCATGTGAACCCTACCAGTAGAGAGGTCCAAACAAGCCATCTTTGTGTTTCTATACAAATAAGTTAGAAACACTTACCTCCTTGGAACAGATTTAAGTTTTGCTGACTGACTCTTTTCGCTGCTCTATGGAAAAACACATGAATGTGACCTTTGAAGAGTTTGTCTTTAAATTCTTTGGATGCTAAGGGAAGTGAGAAAACTTGAAGCAATTTAGAAGGGGATATTTTAAAGGTCTAACATCCTATATTTCCTCGCTTTACTTTGTTGCAGAGTACTTGCCCCAAACCTGGATCTAGGCATCCAGGGAATTATCATACCATACCTAGTATTTTTAGTCTTGAACCAAATTAACCAATATGTACATTCTTGCAAACACCTTCATTTTTTGCCAGTGTTCATGACTCTTAAATATATGCCAATGACATTCACATAGATCAGCCTCAAAGAACTAGACATAACCCAGCCTGAATGTGGCTTGTTGTTCTTTAGTTGTTTAGTCATGTCTGACTCTTCGTGACCCCATGGACTAGAGCACGCCAGGCACTCCTGTCTTCCACTGCCTCCCGCAGTTTGGTCAAACTCATGCTGGTAGCTTCGAGAACACTGTCCAACCATCTTGTCCTCTATCATCCCCTTCTCCTTGTACCCTCAATCTTTCCCAACATCGGGGTCTTTTCCAGGGAGTCTTCTCTTCTCATGAGGTAGCCAAAATACTGGAGCCTCAGCTTCAGGAGCTGTCCTTCCAGTGAGCACTCAGAGCTGATTTCCTTAAGAATGGAGAGGTTTGATCTTCTTGCAGTCCATGGGACTCTCAAGAGTCTCCTCCAGCACCATAATTCAAAAGCATCAATTCTCCGGCGATCAGCCTTCTTTATGGTCCAGCTCTCACTTCCATACATCACTACTGGGAAAACCATAGCTTTAACTATACGGACCTTTGTTGGCAAGGTGATGTCTCTGCTTTTTAAGATGCTCTCTAGGTTTGTCATTGCTTTTCTCCCAAGAAGCAGGCGTCTTTTAATTTCGTGACTGCTGTCACCATCTGCAGTGATCATGGAGCCCAAGAAAATAAAATCTCTCACTGCCTCCATTTCTTCCCCTTCTATTTGCCAGGAGGTGATGGGACCAGTGGCCATGATCTTAGTGATCTTGAATGTGGCTAGGGTTGCCATATTTCTAAAAACCAGGATACCTTGAAACTTGTTGAGCTTTTTAAAGTAAACTCTACAAGAATTTTGTAGCTTGGGAGCTTTTGGGGGCATTTTCGGCACAATTTAACCCCCGTTGCCAGTTTTCCAGGACATTTGCCCTATTTCCAAAAAATAATCCAGGACACCATTTTCTGAGGTGAATTCCATGACGTATGACAGCCCTAAATGTGGCAGAAGAGTGGGGCAGATTTTCACCATAATCCATATAATCTGGGCGCTTTGGGTGTCTTTCTCTGTTGGCTTTCCTTACAGACTCTGGGTTTAGCTGTTTCCTCAGTAAACACCTGCTTCCAGAAGTGTCCCAGCTACCTTCCTTTTTATCAAAAATGTTGTTATCTTCTCCACAACCTTTGTTTCTCTAGACGTTGCTGGACTATAATTTACATCATCTCTGGCCATTAGTCATGCTGGCTGGGGCTGATGGAAGTTGGAGTCTAATAACATCTAGAGGATCACAGATTCTCCCTCCTTGTTCTACATGCACTTTGTTAAGAATGAAAAAATATAACCAAAGATAATTGCTAATAAATAAGCAAATGGCACAGATTTTATAAAAATGGCTCAACTGGAACTTTAAATGCAAAATCTTTTAGCAGGATATTATTAAAATTCCAGTGATGAATACTGATACAGCAGCAAATTACAGATGTCTACAGTAAGGATAGCACTCTGTGTTCCTACTTAATTTTTTGTTAGCACAAAGTAAGTCTTTGTTTGTTTTAGTGAAACAAAAGCCAGACTATACTCTTATGTCTATTAACACCAAACGTCCAGAGTATAATGAAAAGTTAATGATTGCACTGAAGTATGCTCTTTTATATATATATATAAAATAAGTAAATATCCAAAAGAGAGAAAAAATAATCTTTGGGTAAAATGTACTTTAGATATGCTATTAATCTATTATGTGCACTAGTGATGGATAGACAAATCTGTCAGTTTTGGTTTTCTCAGTTTCCAATTTTTCCATACTGAAGTCAGTTCTCCACACTCCCATAGCAATTTGTGATTATTATTTATAAAAGTCAGCATTTTAGTATCAGCATTTAATCCTATTACACATATTTTTGTATGCCGTTTTGACTAAAAAGCACCTCTGTGCAAGCAATATTTCCTAATATAAATATTTTATGTGCTTATGAAACTGCCCCCATATGTTCGCAGGAGGGTTTTTCCCACATCAGGGAACCAGTTAGTTATGAAGCATTTTCCCTCATGCTGGTGGCCAGTCGTAAGAAATATTCACCGTATGAAATTTACAAAGTAAAATTTTCTCATAAACAGCTCCCACATGTATCCATCCCCCCCCCCCCGTCTGGTCCTGGGTGACTAAGACTAAGCTGGTTCAGGCTGGCGTTTGGTCTTTGTCTTCTTGGGTTTTTTTTAAATATTTACTGTATGCATATATTTTTAAGCCACTTCTTAGATGCCCCCGGTGTTCAGGAAAGGTCAGGAAATGAAATTTAAAGACACAAATGAGAATGACAAACCTAGTTAGATGTTGCAATTTGTGTTCCAGAAAGGAATTGTCATGCTCCAGTTAATTAAGTGGATTAAGAGGCTCAACACCTACTTATGTTTTCATTATAAATATTTGTTTAGCTGGATTTGACAGAACAGGTTTCAGACTGCAAACAGGCATCAGACACACAGATCAAGACTGAATTCATTACATGCTGAAACCTTTCTTGAGGAAAGGAGTTTTTTTAGTGATATGCACCTTCTTGGGCAAAGTTCCATTCCTAAATTGGGACATAGCTGGCTCTTCCTACTATCATAGCTAATGTGGACTTCCAGCACTGGAACCTGATAAATACATTTTGGGTTGGTTTGTAGAGCTTTCCTACAGTTGAGGAAAGAGTGAGGGTACTCACTTGAAGTTATAGATTTCCCAGCAGAACAAGCATTTAAATTCCGATCCCTAGGCTTTGCATTTGTTCCGCGAAGAGAACGAAAAAGAAAATGAAAGAATCAAAGATGACGGAGTCATTTCTGAGAAGGACCCGCATTACATTTATGCTGAGTGCAGAATTAAGCAGCAAGAGGGCAAGGGAATAACGTTTCATTTAACCTCTGGTTATTAATTCTGCTTTTGGGGAATCAAAAGCAGTATTTGATAGCTCAGACAGCTGCTCTGCTAAGAAGCACATTTTTGTTTAACCTTTGTTGACTATAAGCTGCTCCAGGGCAAGGGAAATGTTGCTTGGTTACCCGGAATAGCTGCAGGACACGAAAGCGGTATTTTCTTGTAGTTTTTTAAAATGTTGAATAATGCTTTACTCTTTGCACATAGTGCTTGCACAGAGTATTCTGTCAAAGAAAGGAAGACAGAGAGATGTTAAGGAAAAAAAAAAAACCAAAACACCACAGAAAGACAAGGAAGAAGACAGGAATAAAATGACATTCAGAAAGCCACCTCATGAAATCTTTTGTGGGGGAACAGATTTGTAGGCTCTTCTTCTCCCTCTGATTGCACTACCCTTGCAAGTAGGTTTTAGAGTTGCGTGCTGAGGTCCCCCAAAACACCCCTACCCCAATAACTCACACATCACTCATAAATTTTTGTTTAAGGTTTTTGGCATAATTTTGGCCACAACTTTATTAAACATACAAATTGTGAGTGGTTGCTTAGGCATTGGTTATGACTATCTGCCCCCCCCCACCCGCCTTGGGGGACAGCACTGACTCTCGGATTCCAGCGGAAGCCAGTGTGGAGGAACAAGTTCAGGGATAACTGGAGCTGCACCACAGACCCTCAGCTTCTCCCCGCATGCTCCCAGGAGCTTACGCAGCCCGCACCCGATTCCAGGGGTTTGGACGAAAGAATGGTAAGCCCCTGAATTCCTTTAACGGAATTCCCTTTCCGCAGCAGCATTGGAGGGGCAGGCACAGCCAATCCATACCCCTCCACCAACCAATTTAAACCAATGCCTAACCGCCAACCTTACAAGTTGTGATGATTTGCTACACAGTAGGCAAAAATCAAATGGCACACACTAATCAGCCAAATGAAAAATTCCTACCAGGCCCCCGCACCAAGGCGGACGACCCCATGGCAGGCATAGCAAGGTCAAAACACAAGCCCCAAAGGGAGAGAGGGCGGGTGATTTCTCTTTCCCACAGCGAAACCTCTGTTTCCACCCCCAAATTGGCAACATCAATTTTACCCCAGCAACACAAACAGCCAATCCTTGCCAGGCCCCTCTATCTTATCCTGCCTGGCAACTACAGGGTGTCTTGCTAGGCCCCATCCGCAACACGTGCTCTCCTTTAGTGAGAACACGCTTTAAACACCAAGATGTTCTTGCACTGGTGCTATTTCAGAGAGAGAAGAGGGTCCTTTTGTAGCATGGGATGTTCCCCCTCAGCATTGTGATGGGGAGGAAAGTCATTTTGCTCCTCTGCTGAGCAGAAGTAGAATAGTGGGACAAGACTGACTGAATATTTTTGTGGAGAGTATGTGATTTGCATATGTTTGTCCTCACACTGTCTACTTTTGCCATGCCCTCTGTTAACATGTGGTCCTTGAGGGATTGTCCAACCATCATTGTGGCCATCTGGCTGAAGAAAGTTAGCCACCCCAGTATACCTGAAGGAGCGTCTCCACCCACATCGTTCTGCCCGGACACTGAGGTCCAGTGCCAAGGGCCTTCTGGCGGTTCCCTCACTGCGAGAAGCCAAGTTACGGAGAACCAGGCAGAAGGCCTTCTCAGTAGTGGCACCTGCCCTGTGGAATGCCCTCCCACCAGATGTCAAAGAGAACAACAACTACCAGACTTTTAGAAGACATCTGAAGGCAGCCCTGTTTAGGGAAGCTTTAAATGTTTGATGTATTACTGTATTTTAATATTTTGTTGGAAGCCACCCAGAGTGGCTGGGGAAGCCCAGCCAGATGGGCGGAGCATAATTAATAAATTATTATTATTATTATTTTCTAATTTCTCTCTTTTCCTTTCTTTTTATTTGTTTCGAAGAGCAAAAGACACACCTGCATGTTTCAAAATAGCTTTTCTCTCCATGCCATCTCATCTGCACCTTGGGAATTTTATACTTTGAGACCTGCTGGAGGTATTTGTTAAGGATTAGTTCAACTTTGCAAAGTGCACCCAGTCCCCAAACCATGATCAAATTCTGCTTTGCGTTTTCGGATTGCAGACAAATCTTTGTGGCTGTGAACATTGGTCCATTGCGCAAAGGTTGAGCACTGGGAAATGGGTGCATGATTCCATGGAATGAAGTAGCATCCGAATATAAGAATATTTATGGCCCAGGTTTCCACTATGGTCTTAGCCTGTGTGGCTAACAAATAGAAAAACAAAACAATATCAAATAATTGAATAAAAAATAGACATTTGATTGATACCCTTTCTGTATTTTCGGTTCTCTTATGCTTTCCGTTTCCTCGTGCTGTTTGTTTGTTGCACATTGTGCAGAATTGATACCAAAGCAGAGCCAGATACACAAACCATCTGCGTCTTGAATCTAGGCTTGCACAATCATTTATTTTTACTTATTTAGAAAAAATTCTACACTGCTTATAATCAATATTTAAGAGATATACAGGGAAAGACAATAAAACCACATGCATAAGACTCACATGTATAAAAAGCTCATGTATAAAATAAGGAAAATAGCTCAAAATTATAGGCATGGTATATTGGGTTGCCTATATAAAATGTTGAGCTTTTTTTAAATAAAAAATATTGTTTTACACTGCAATCTTATACATTCTTACTATGGAGTAAGACTACAATCCCAAGCCTGCTTACCTAGGAGTAATCACCATTGAATCCAATTGGACTTACTTCTGAGTAGGCATGGTTATGATTGTGCTAGCCTCAAAAGTTTTAAGCATTTTTGTAATTTGTGGGGAAGGGGCTCCATTTCTCCTCCCGCTTCGCTGAAGGGGCACTGCCCAGAGAGGGGAAGCTGCGTAGCGTCTCTCCAGCGAAGTGAAGCCAGGAGAGCAAGAGGGATCGATCCCTCTTGCTCTCCTGGTTTCAGCAAAAGCAACACAAAGCCTCCTGAGCGCAACAGGAGTGCTCCAGCTGCACTCAGGAGGCTTTGGGCGGCTATCCTTGAAGCCAGGAGAGCATGAGAGATTGGTGCGCACCGATCCCTCTTGCTCTCCTGGCTTCAGCGAAAGCTGCGCAGCCTGCATTCGCTTCAGAAGATGCACACACACTTTCCCTTACTTTTTAGGAAAGGAAAAGTGCTTCTTATAGAGCAAAAAATACGGTATGTAGAACTAGCTCTTCACTTTTTCAGTTGTACCCTTTTTGATATGGTTCTAAAAATACATTGAAACATTATCCTTTTGTTCTTTGGCTGTTTGTACAGGCTGAAGAACCGAATGGAAAAAGAAAGCACAAGAAACCTTTATGATCAAGCTGGCCTTCATGGTCATGAAAATCAAGATATTTCTAGAAGAAACGCTCTGCAGAAGACACTTTCAAGTGAGGTGTTTGAGGCTATGAAGACCAGGAAATCTAATGAGACCAGCGATCACTATGACAGTGGAAAATCATCACATAATATCTCCTCTCCATAATCATGTGATAAAAGTGGCCCAGCTAAAGCATTCTCTTTGTGGCAAGTTTGCAGATTATCAGGTCTGGAATTATTATTTTTTGCTTTGAAGCTTTGGGAAAGGATGGGGGAACTCAATGTGACCTTCCACCTGAAGGTCAGATTCCTTGGTGAGCCGCCTTGGGTGGAGTGGGCAGGGGGTCACACATCAATAAAGTTTATTGTGCGGTTGACATGTCAAATAATTTGACCCTTATGCATATCACGTATTACACCTTATGTATCATGTACTGTTTTGTATGATCTAGTATTACGCATTAAACATTGCTTGTTATCCTTAATTGCATTTCTGCAACCCTTAACTTTTCGTGTTGCATGGACATTGTGTTTTGTATTGGTATTATGCTGCTTTTGTTACTGTACTGTAAACTGCTCCATTGCCTTCTGACAAAAGGCAGTATATGCATTTCTTAAATAACTAAATACGGAAAGCTCTGTTGGGAAACTGTGTATGTACAGCTACTCACACAGAGTCAATTAAGGTTTGACAGACAGGCAGAAGGCAATCTGAAGGAGTAAGTCTGCCTGGTGATAACAGAGATATGGAGACCGCTTCCTGATTGGTCAAGCTCTCTCAAGGGAGTGATAATTAATGGCCTACTAACTGGAATGTGTTAGTTCAGTATTTCAGTGTTCAGAGTTCTGTGTCAGTGTAGGAGTTGTGAGTCATATCAGAGAGAGCTAGCATAAGATCTGTGTTCTGTTCCTGTAAATAGTTCACTGTATATAATAAACACCTAACTACAAGTTCCTGGTTCCTGTTTCGTCTATCCTGTCTGCAGCCAAGTCGCCAATTGCTTTCGTGCATTCTGCGTTTACTCTGCTAGGTCTGGCTAAGGTCCTGTAGCTAGTCAGAAAGTTGCGAAACACCAAATAGGTTTTACCAATAAGCTCGGTGCCTCTTCTCTCTCTTTCCTTGAATTTCTCAGCTTGTCTCTTCTGCTGGTCCATTTTTACTTCTGCGCCTTTTCCTTTGCGTGGACAGGCGGAGTCCCCAGATCCTGCACGGTCCCCCCGTCATGTGAATAACGACTCAAGACAACGTGCTATGGGATTAAATTGGCCACAACTTTATTAAATTTCAAATGTGGGTAGACCTTGGCTCAGGCATTGGGCGTTCTCCCTCCCCGGTCCCCAGCCGGGGACCTAGGGAGCATCAGGGTTATCCAGTGTGTGGGGGGGGGATGGGCCGGCTCTGGAGAACATATGTTCAAGCAGAGATGGCCGCCCCCGTAACGCCGCCGCCGCAGGAGGGAGCAATGACGACTTTTTGGTGTACGGCCAAAGCCTCCCTTCAGAAAACCCCTTTAACGGGGAACCCTGGTATCGCCGCCGCAAGAGGAAGATGGACAAAAGGATTCCACCCAAGGCCTGATACCGCCAAAGTTGTGATGTTTTGCTACGGGAAAGGCGAAACCTGCCAATGCAGGGAAATTCCTTTCCGGCCCTTTAACAGCGACCTTAACGTAGCAGCGCCCGCATACCTGTGAAGAAAAGTTAACCTGCAAAACCTGTGAAGAAAAGTTAACCTGCAAAATAAGACCTTAACTGAGGGTGGGTAGGGTGGGAGAAGCTCTGGAGCCAAGTGAGGATTCCTAGGTAAGATCCTCCCTCTATTGTGTGGGCAGGTAATCCCTCCCCTTCCTGGCCTGGTCTCCTTGGCAACGCTTCCCCCGGGTGGGATTGGACAACTGACTGAGGTAGGTGGAGACCTCCAGGTATCCCACCTGAGGGAAGGCAAAGCCAAGCCTATGCTGTTGGAGCCGCTCCAGATCTAGGGGCTGCACGCGTCCACGCAAAGGGCGCCCCCCGTTTTAAGCGGGGAGCGGTCATTGCATTCTGTAATAATCTCAATGATCGATAACACAATAATACATATTTAGCCATGTGAGTCAGAGAGAGATCCATTACCAATTAATGAGGGAGCACAAGCGGTGACTCAACAGAGTTCCCTTTGCTCCTGTTTACTATTTTGCATCTTATCGCCTAGTTAGATATTCACTGAAATAACTGCCGAATGCTCACTTGATACGATCCAGCTTTTGTTATACAGCTAATATCTTCATTACTTTTAATAGTTTCTGTGAAGAATTCCCATTTTCATACGAGGGGATCTTAATCAGAGGTGGCACATATTTTACGGCGATAATTCCAAGGGTGAGGTACTTAAATAGACAATTGTGCTGCTGAAAGATAGTAATAAAAACAGACGTGCTTTCCAGTTCTTAAGCAGTTTTGTGAAGTTTTAAGAAAGCACACATAAATATTAAAAAGGCCTCTTCCTAGACAAGGTTTAAATATTAATGATTTTATTAATTTCTTTTCCCCTACCCTGGGGCAGATCTTGAAGATTAGGCAATACTGGAAAGTTATTATATTTTCCCGCCCACCCAAAACAAGCAGATCTTTGAAGTAGGTTTTTTTTTATGTGGTAAGAGTATAAGCTTGGAAATGATAAGCCTCCGATTGACATTGTGACTCAGCCCTGAAGTAACTCTGATATTAGGCAAGCTACTTGCTTCAGCTCTAACTCTGCAATTTGAATAAAATAATAGAGACCTTCCACGTGAAACACTTTGAACATACTAAAGAAATATACGCAGTACACTAAGCATTTCTGATACCCAGACATGGAAGGGTTCTAGGCTACCAAACTATTGAGTAATAGCCCTAATGCCCAGTCTGGTGTAGTGCAGGGCTAGCATAGTTTAGTGGTTAGAGCATTAGATTAGGACCTGGGAGACACGGGTTCAAATCCACATTCAGGCATGAAGCTCACACGCTCTCAGCCTAACCTGCCTCACTGGAGTGCTGCGAGAGAGAAATGGTGAAATGGAAATATATGTCACCTTGAAGGAAAAGAAGGGGTAACTAAAACTAATGGCATGATTTCAATGTGCACCCTCCCCCTCTGCCAGCAAGACCTAAACCCAAAACTAATAGGAAGGTATGGTGAACATGCACACACATCAGTCTTTCCAAGTG
Source organism: Podarcis liolepis (assembly GCF_965112155.1). Lineage (NCBI taxonomy): Eukaryota > Metazoa > Chordata > Lepidosauria > Squamata > Lacertidae > Podarcis > Podarcis liolepis. The sequence goes on along the minus strand of NC_139557.1, from coordinate 25,892,043 downwards.
TCCCTGTTTCCTCCAATTTCAAAGTGCAGTTTTCCAGTCAAATACTGTGCGGATAAAATGCACATTCCAGGGCAAAGTATGCATAGAAATGCATATATTGGTGAGACTAATGTACAAAAATGCAGAATAGACTTTTAAAAATGATTTATTATTACTGTCCCGGCCACCCTGTGATGATTAAGGAGGAAAGGCAGGATCTAAACTGAATAGAGAAATTAATAAAATAACATTAAGGAAAATTGCCTGGCAGAAATGTAAATTTGACAAGCTTGCATACAAAAATGTTTCTCTTAGGTGAAATTTGCAGTCAAATGCTGGTGAATTTTATTGAGGACTTTTTTAAACACACACACACACACACTGATGTGGAAATGCAAAGACTGGAAAACTTAAGCCTGGAAATGCGAGAAATTGAGAGAAACCGAAATTGACATGTTTACCCATCCATCTGGGAGTCAGCCCCCTTGAACTCAATGGAACTTACTTCTGAGTAGACAGGTAAAGGATTGCTCTGCAAGTCAAGCCACACGATGGGAGATTGCCTTCATTATCAGAAAGCTCACAGGTCTTCACGCATCAGTACCAAGCAACACATTGATTTTCTGATGAAAGGATGTCAAAAGATTTCAAGGATATGAGCAAGATACTGTAATTTTGGCATCTCATAATCCATTCCATCCATATTCTCCCGACGGATGTTAATATATTCAGTGAAACAACAGATAGCCAGCACAGTTTGAATGCTGATGAAGCTGAGGAGATGGGAGGAAGAATACAGGTCAAAATAACAGGCAAATCGAAATCTCGACACAAATACAAAATTCAGGTACAAAACAAAGAACTTTAAAACAAATTAAGTCAACAAAATCTGAACATTTCAAAACAAGCAAACAAACATTGGAAGCCCAATGAATTCACGTTCCTTACAGAAAGCCACAAGGATTTCAGAAAGAGCAAGAGTGAGTTTTTGGGGAGCAGTTCTTCTTTATAAAGGTCATAGACAAAGGGGTGAATGGGGCAAAGCAGAAAAGGAAGGGCAAAAGGAAAGCTAAATATTGTATGCCTAGTTTGGTGGAACTCCCTCCCACCTGAGAAGAGACAGGCCACCTCCCTGTTGAACTTCAGGTGCTTGGTGGCAATTTTTCTTATTTCAGCAGTCATTTAAAGTCAGATTTCTGATTTTATGATTAATGCTAATTGATTCTCTCTTTATTAGGTCTTTTGCAATCTTGCTGTACACCACTTAGAGACTATGTTGCTAAGCAGTATGAGCATAAATACAAATACACTCAAGAAATGACTTCTCCTTAAATACAGATGAGCAAAAATCATATCCAATTTTCAGTTATGAGCTGTGCATCCCCCCCTCCAATCCTGTTGGCTGCTACACGCTACGTGAAGGAAGATAATTACTATTATGTATGAATAACACATGACATGACTGCTTATACTCATAAGCAGTATATAGTTTCTGTGTTTCATTTGTAGAAACTGATATAGTGTACAGATTTTTAAATTTTGTTTTCCACTTAACATACTGCTGAAGTACATACCTGGCAGCTGGACAGACTGCACCCTTAAAACACTCTTACACCACTTTAACAGTCATGGATCCCCCCCCCCATATATACAGTGAATTGTAGTTTATTAAGGGTGCTGGGAACTATCGCTCTAGGGGGGGTGTATCCTAACAACTCTCTTTTATATATATATATATATATATATATATATATATATATATATATATATATATATATAAAAATATATAAACTTACAACAAAATCACTTAAAATTCATATAACGAGATTACTCTGAATCACATGACTCCCTCCCCTCCATGGGTCCTGGTGTCAATATTTACATCTGCATATCAGTTCTCCTAACAACTCTCGCACCCTTAACAAACCATGGTTCTTGGGATTCTTTGGGAGAAAGCCGTGACTGCTAAAAGTGGTATAAGAGAGCTTTCAATTATTGGTGTGGACGCGTACTCTGCCACTGAGAAATTTGCAGCAAATGTATGTTAACAATTATCTATTGTGATGCATAGAACACATAAACTGGCTGATGGCTAGTTACAGTTACAGTGGTACCTCTAGTTACAAACTTAATTCGTTCCAGAGGCCCGTTCTTAACCTGAAACTGTTCTTAACTACAGTGGACGCTCAGGTTGCGAATGTGATCAGTGCAGGATGCACTTTCACAAGCTGCAGCGTTTGCAACCCACAGCTGCGTGTCTGCATGCACGGGTTGCGATTCGGGACTTCTGTGCATGCACAAAGCGCAATTTAGCGCTTCTGAGCATGCGCGACCGCCAAAACCCGGAAGTAACCCATTCTGGTACGCAACCTGAAGCGTCTGTAACCCGAGGTATGACTGTAGAGGCATGCTTTCGCTAATGGGGCCTCTTGCTGCTGCTGCGCCGCCGGCACACGATTTCTGTTCTCATCCTGGGGCAAAATTCTCAACTTGAGGTAACTCTTCCAGGTTAGTGGAGTTTGTAACCTGAGGCATTTGTAACTCGAGGTACCACTGTAATTGAATGCTAACCTTCTTCACCATACAAAGTGAAAGCTCCTCTGCTCCCCACCACCACCCAGGTTTAGCTGTCACCCTGTAGCACCCCCCTCAGGCTCTCCCTCTTGCCAGACAACTCTGTTGTTCCCCTGACAATCCCTGAAGCACAACATTCTGGCTTTCTATATCCTGATGTGAAAACCCCCAAAACAAAACAATTTTAAAATATATTCTTGCCAGAAGCAAAGGTGAGGTAAGTGTCCCTGTGGAGACCCACAATTGAAAACACTCCACAAATGCAGCTCTACATACTTAATATAACAAGTATTCTCCGAATCAGGATGTTTTCTTTTTCTTCTGGTACAGGAGCGAAGGTAGTTTTGTCTCAAGCTTTGCTGGCTTGCTAAGCCCTGAAGGGGATCATCCTTGTCAATTTTGTGTGGGCAAAGACTTGGCGAAGGCAGGAAACTCACAATGAGGTCCCAATAGGCTGTTAGTAGTATCTTGGGAGGAAAAGATAACAGAGGTAGGGGGAGAGGGAAAGGAAGAGGTATCGGTTACAAGTTTGGTGAAGCAGATGAAAATACAAAATATGAGAACAGAAGGGCAGAGGAAATATAGCAGTGAAACAATAAAAAGCAGCTGGGGGATTTCAAGGTGAAATACCAGTGTGAGGTAGTGGTTAGAGTGTTGACTAGGACCTGGGAGACTAGGGTCCAAATCCCCGCTCAGCCATGAAGCTGACTGGGTGACCTTGGGATAATCTCTCTCTCTCTCTCTCTCTCTCTCTCTCTCTCTCTCTCTCTCAACCTAACCTACCACACAGGGCTGTTGTTAGGAAAAGATGTGGAGGAGGAGAGCCTTGAATTTGGAAGGATCAAAACTTTGAAAAATGGTGAGATAAGTGTACTATACATACATAAAAGCCAGGAGTCGTGTGAGGTAACATAGATTAAAAAGAACATACACATGACAGCAAGCAAAAGCTTGTGATGATGCTTCGGCAGCAGATGTTGAACTAATACGTACAGTACATCTGAGTGGAAAGATTTCTATTTCTTTGAATTCTCTCTTTCTCCTAACAGTGCAAAATATCATAGCACTTATAGTGCATGTGTATCTAAATGTTCCGTCAGTGCTTACAAGGAACTACGCAAAACAAAACCTACATAATCTCTAGATCTGCAGGATTCATTAATTACCCCCTATTTATTAGAAATAGGGGTGGGTTTAAGTGGAGTTGCGTGAGAAAATGTTGAGGCACTTGTGGAAATAACAACAACCACCTTTCGTTCCTGCACTACAAGATAACAAAGAATTAAAGAATCCATAAAGACAATTATAACCTCACTTTTGCGTCAAAGGGAAATTATTTCTTCTCAGAGGCACTTACCTACCTAAGAAGTCCTTACCATTTTGGATTGCACCATTACCTCCCATTACGCTGAGAACTAAAATGTAGACTGCAGGTTCTGAGAAGTGCTTTTCAACACTTTAGCAGTAGCAAATCTTTCCATCTCACACACAACGTACACCAAGAACTGACAAAGTAGCTAATTGGCGTACAAAACTGTGTGAGCGCAGTCTTAATTTACTACTTGTTATTTTAATACAGGTCTATTGAGACTGGTTTCCAACCAAGCTACTGCCACAAAGTGAACTAGTTCACAAAGTGAACTAGCATCTTGAGGTTTCTGTATTGCTCATGGCATAATTCCTGCCCACAGAGCACTAGAGTGAACTTTGGGTAGGTTTAGATCTAATGCATGTTTTTGAGCTTCAGGTACACCAAGCAAACACTGGAAACAGTAATACAAGAATTGTCCCAGCTCAGATGGAGTGTGGGATCTACAGGATTTAGATGCTGGTTTTCACAAACCTTGGTGCTCATAAAGGTAGAACATTTCCATAAAAAGAAATATTGGGCTGCTCTGATTGTGCAAAAAGTGGCTAATCTCAGTCCAACCCCTTATTCATAATTATGTCCCACCGAATTCTATTACATTAAAGTAAAGAAGTTGGTGACAATTGTAGCCTTTTATCAAGCAACTGCTATTAAGCAAAGGATAACTTCATTATTGATGGAGATTGTTTTTAAAATGAGCATTAGGAAATTAATTTGAAAAACTACATGCTCCCTTGTTCTTGTTCTCCTTAAGTCATACGTCTAATTTTTTCTCAAGCCAAAGTCAGATGTTCTGTTATTCACATAACAGTGGAATGGGAGGGAGAATATAAAAATTATTATTTACACATAGGACTGCAGTCTAAATGCCTTAGAACTCTTACTTTTCAGGGCATGCATGCTGCAGCCTTATACCAAACACTTTCCACTCTTCTGGTTGTGACCTAAGTGATGCCTTGACATAAGCTAAACATGCTATTGTCTGTTTAACCAAATTCCCCAAGCATGAGATAATTCTTCCCCAAAGAGTTTGTAGTTGGCTGCAGCTGTGACTTTTCAGAGGACAGTAACTTGCTCAATTTCATCTCTGAACTTCACACATTTCATGTTCCTGTGAAGTGTCATGAGGTTGTGTGTTTCTTTTGTCACTCTGACAACTATACCACTTTCACACTTATTATTTGATGTTAAATCATGTCATGTCATGATCCAATATCCCATAACCACACACACACACACTTTTTTTTACCAAGCGTAGCTTTGAAACGGCATCAAATATTATGTTACTAATTCCCTCTGTGTAGTAAGAAGATCATTTATTGCTTTTAAAGAGGAAAACATTGAGCGGACTTCGGCATTGTTGCATTCTTCCTTCATGCTTAAGTCTTTATACATCGCCGCAGAGCAATCATAATGAAAGATCAGGGAGGAGTAGCATGTTGGGAATCCCAAGCCTTGCTAGTTCACGCCAGCTAAGAAGAGCAAAAGAACTCCCTGCCACTGCGGTTGCCTCCCCTACTTCTAAGAGATGAAGAGGACGAGGAGGAGGAGGAAGATTAAAAATAATACCTTCCTATACTCGCAGGTCTCAGGGCAGTTCACAAGAAAAAAATCACAATATAAAAACACAAAATGCATAATAAAAACGAAAACAGGAGCAACTCAATAATCCCTACTCAACCATTCCAACGCTCTGTGATCCTGCTGTTATTCTGCTGCAACATCACTCCAACAAATATATATGTCCAGAAAAATAAATCTGATTTCATAAGAAGTTCCCCTGTTTAAAACCATTTGTTTCATTTTAATATAATCCTTCTTCTTCTTTGGTGATCACTCGTAGCCAAGGAAGATGTTTCCCATGAACACGGTCTTAACGATGTGTCCGTAAGTGACTGGGGAGGCCAATTATGGATCCACTCGTCCTTCCACAGTGGGGACAGAGGTTTCTGGGTGGGAGTTGATCACGGTGAGGGTTTGCACTTTTCTGCCTTTCATCCTGGGTTTGAGCCTCTTCAAAGTCCATGACACCTTTGCTAAAGGCTGTTCTCCAGGTGGAGCACTTGTAGGCCAGTATTTCCCAATTGTCGTTGTTTATACTACATTTTTAAAAGATTTGCCTTGGGTTAGTATTTAAACCTCTTTTGTTGACCACCAGCAATCCACAGGGATGTTCTCCTGCAGAAGCCCTGCTGAAATGAACATTAAGTAAGTAGGAGCAGAGTAGTCCACTAGTAACCGCTAAGTTCTCTTGTGAAAGCACCACTGAAAGCAATGGGAACTTCAAAAGAACACTCCCAAGTGCAGGGGTGAGGAACAGGATCTTGTTGGTGCAGAAGACCGCCCATGTGTCTATTGCTGGATCTCGCCATGATGTCCTATGATGTCCAACTTCAAAAGAAATAATTGGGATTGAACACTAAATGCGCTCCCAATTCTCCCCTTTCTTTCTTTGCAGGCTGGACTGAACTCTAGCCAAGCTGCAAAGTAAGATCTTGGCTTGAAAGAGGATGCACCAGGCACGATCAGCACCAGGTACAAAACCGGTGGGAATCCAGTGGTGCTCAAGAAGGTGGGGCAGGCAGGACAATCAGGCCTGGATTGGGCCTAAGCCCTAATACTGTGTTGTGACTCACTGAGACTGGCTTGGGATCCCATGGATCCTGTGTGGCCTTAGCCTGACTCCTTCCTGCCCCCAGAAACCCTTTCCAGTGGCCATCAGCAGGCCAGCTTAGCCAGGAACAGTGGACAGAGACATATCTCTACTCATTCTAGCCTGACATAAATGCTTTTCCTTTATTGCTCTGCACATCTTAAAATCTGTAATAGTCTATTGCTCTCCCTGCTGCTGATTTTATATTTAGCTTTATTCTAAAGATGCTTTAATTTTATAAATTTATTTTATTTACTTTTGTTCAATATCTTTCATGGTCAGAGAATTCATTGTAAGCCACCCAGAGGACTTTTTTGTTGAAGGACAATACAGAAATAACAAATTTGTGTATATCTGTGATATTAGCATCAGATGAAAGCCTGCTGGCATCATTCATAATAAAAGACACAAAGAATGCTTGCAGTGTATCAGTTTTTATCATTGATTTATATTCTTCTGGTTAGATCAGATATTACCCTTCCTATTTTCATCTTCGTCTTCTCAGTTACTTCTTCTTTTTTTTATCATCTGAACCACTTTCTTGCATGGTTGATACCATCTGCTGAAAGCACCATCTGTATCTTCAGTGGCAGCAGGGATGGAGTGAGGCAGCTGGACATCAGCCAAGCTTTGTCTAATGCCATCAAAAGCACCTGATATGCCAAAGAAAGATATCTTAAAGGATTGGCTCACTCCTCTTGCTGTAGGAATCCATTCAGACCAGCAGGATAAAAATATTCAGAAAGCGTCTTCTCCAGTGTGCTTTATGGACCCTTGTTTCCCATAATGTCTAGTTCCACCACCCTAAGGAACTATAAATATCACAAAGCTGAATGAGAAAACCAGTCTCCGTTATGATAAGCAATAGAGGAACAATGAGAACAATGTGTTTCTCATTCTTCTGACACTTAGGGTCACCAACATATTTTTTTGGCAAGCATCCTGTGCCTTCAGACACTGCTGGTGAAGCAGAAATTTGGAAGATCGTGGTCTCCTTGTCATGGTCTAAGTGGCGCAAACATTTCTGTTTATCAGGCAATGTGGGAAGGCTGAAATTCCCTGCCAGGGAAAAACATGACGGAATCTTAACAACATGACTAACGCTTAACAAATCCAGAGGGCAGAATCCACCTAAGCTTTTGGTAGGAGCTGTTCACACAGTAGGGTGCAACTGCAGCAATAGCCTCCCAGCAGTGGAGTCATTGCTATTTACTGTGAGGAGGTGGGGAGGCAGAGGTAAGGTGCAGCAGCAGCAGCACCACCAGATTGGCTCTGCCAAGGTGTCTGCACAGCACCAACCTCATCACTGACTTCTCCTCAAAGTAAGTGGCTGAGACTCCACCGTCGGGAGGCTATTGCTGTGGCTCTGCCCCACGGGGCAATCTACTCCTGCAGTTGGGAGTATGGCTTCTGTGGGGGGGGGGTTGTTGTGCCTTGTAAAAGCACTTTTATCTCGGCAAATGCATGTGATGAGTGCTGACTAGGAGGGATCCAAGACAGGACCATTGAGAAACAAGTTGAAGAAATAGGCATGCTTGGGAAAGCCTAACAGGGCAAGCCCCTCTCCCCCTCACAACAGCCCGTTTAGGATTGATCATGCTCTGGAGCCACAGAGTATAAATTAAAATGGGTCATAGAGTGGTGCTGGTGGGAGAGAAGAGTCTTTGAGTCTCAACACTATATTCTGCGAAATGGGTTTTAGGTAGTGTTTTGTTGCATTAGCAAATACCAGGGCTGGCCCACCCCTAAGGCAAGGTGAGCCAACTGCCTCAGGTGGCAGCATTCACCGGCACAGCAGGTCCTGAATTCAATCTCTGCACACAAACATACACACACACACATTCCTAATGTAGATCTTCCTTCACACCTTCTTCCGTGACATGGAACGGGATGTCTCGGGTGTCAAAATGTCTTGGGCCGGTCCTGGCAAATAACATTAATATCAGCTATTGGCTCAGCCTACCACAAGCTGCCATGCCCTCTGCCGAACCACTGGACACCAGTCACCACTGAAATGCTGGACTAGATAGGCTTTTAGTCAGCTCTTCTTACCTTCTCAGTGTACCACCCACACTCTCTGAACAGATAGTTATTTCATTTGTGTGCTGTGTCAGACAAGGTCAATTGAAAAACACTGTGCTGCTGACCCAGAAATATTACTAGCGGCAAGTAAGGTCTCAAATCCTGGCTATGAGGAACAGTGTTAATGGAGATATGCTACAGGGCTGGCCTAAGGGTTTCCGTCTTTGAGTGTGTATGTGTTGTTGTTGTTTTTTGCATTCCTGGGAAAATTAAAAATGTTTTGCATCATGTTTGTGCCTCAATGTATGTTGAGAAGCAAAACCACAGCAAAACAGAATGATGAAGAGTTGGCAGAGATCCCATTTTCTTATTTTAATATCATACAGTTCCCTGCTTATTGTCTTGCTCCCCTTGACAACTGTGTCAATGCTGATGAAGAGCAGGGTGGTTTCAATTGTGTCTCCAGGAATGGTGGAGATATCAATCAACCAGCTCATGAGTTGCTGAGTTCAGCCTCTGTGCACCTTATCCAAAAAGTACAGACAGCTGCTCTTTCCGAGATTATGAACAGCAGAAGAAGGCACCCCTAAAATTCACTTGCCCAGTTTGCCTCTCTGGTTGGACCAGCTGATTAGAAAAAAAAATCTGGCTTGGTGAGGTCCTCCAATTTTGGGCAACTTGCCAGAACAGCAAAAACCATGCCTAGGTCAAATCCTCCCTTTCATTTTAGCACTATAACCAGATTTTGCAGACTTCACATTGGGCTTTTCTCATGGATATGAGCTGGCTCTTAGAATTGACCAATGAAACATTCCCCCCCCCCAAAGCTTTCCCAAATCACTGAGCTCTGTCCCTACCCCATCTCCATCCCTCGATCCATGGCGTGCTCCACTTCCTGTATCCAAAAGACTCTGCTCTCAGCTAACACCTCCCCCATCAACCAGGTACCAGCCATTTTTATTACTATTTCATATGTTGATACATTATTCGGCAAAATTCCGCCTCTGAGAATTTCCAGCCTAACAGAAAGAGTGGCAAGTGCAAAGTGTGAAATTTTACTGGATAGAAAAATGTAATTTAGCATGGATTTTCTTCCTGTCCTCCTGGTACTTCATGCAGCTGAATGGATCTTGATGTAAGATGATGAGATAAACTTATGAAGCGGTGAGACAGCAATTAGCATGATGGGGGAATTAAAAAGCTGGCTGAGAATTCATGTCTCTTGAATCAAGTCTTGCCCTGCTGTCTGTTCTTATTCTTCACCTGTTCTCACCTTTTAATTATGTCCCTTGCACAGAAATAACCATGGATAGTGTTGCACAGGCATTGATGTAGTATGGCAAGGCAACTGTCCATTTATCACATGCAAAATGGAATCAGTCAAATATTATTATTATTATTTTGAAACAGCCTCTGGGCAGATTTATGATCTGGTCACAAAAATCAATGTCAATGACAACCCCCCAAAAGAGAAAATCTATGTATGTTTATTTCAGAAAATTACAATAGATAGCAGAGTGAAGAGATGACATTTGGACAGAGGTTAAAAGAAAACTTGCCCAGATCAGAGAACGTCTGTTATCTCCTGAAAATTGCATATTGTTATTGATGTTGCAACTTTTGACTCCTAACAAACCATATTTGGAGATAATTGCATAATGAGAAGGTGCAATTATTTAGATTGTTCACATCAGCTTTGTCACAATTGCGTTATGAGAGCTAATGCCAAGCCTATCATGTCATCGTAATTTAGATATGACTAAAGATAAAACCTTCAACATTGAGGTGGAGAATGTCATTGTCATTTCAAGAGAGGAACAGAACAAGCCTGGCAGTTTAAAGAAAAATAAATATACTTAGTCCAATTTTTTTGTGTTTGTCTAGGTACCCATTGCCACCACAAATATATCCATTGTCCCTTCTGTAGTACATAGTTCAGTGTTTGCTATACACACCCCAATCTCCAAGCGGTGTAGAGTTCCAGGGTTTTCAGGTGTTTACAACAACTGTTAAGTTGAGGGTGAACATATCAGACAACACAGTGATTCTTCAACAGCTTTTGTTTATTCACAGGCTAGAACAGAACTGAACTGAAGGGTTCATCCAGCCTGCTTATATAGAGCTCCACTACAACGCAACAGTAACAACTTTCTGTAACTATCCAATCACTGAACGTCACTTTCAATTCCTTATTTGCATATGTGGACCTGAGTGAAAACTATCTACAGTATTCCCCTGCTGGCCCAGGGTGAGAACTTCAGTACATAACAACAACCTTCCCAACGTCTGTGCTACTGAGTCTCAAACTTTGGGACTGTTGAAATACATAGAACACAAAATTAATCAATTCGAGTCACAAATTGTGTCTATTAGACCGATTTTTTAAATTAAAAAAGTAATATGGTCTAAAGTCATTTCTGGGGCCCCTCCAGGATTAGGGGCCCTGGGGCTTAAGCTTAAGTTGTTGCATAGTAGATCTGCCCCTGCACTCACTCTGAAGGAACAGGTTCATAGCCTGGAAGCACTCCTGGATTGCAACTTGTCAGTGGAGTCTCAAGTGGCTTCTGTGGCTAGAACTGCTTGCATTCAGCTTAAGCTTGTTCACCAACTGTGACCTCATGGATTGGGATAGTCTGGCCTCCATTGTCCATGCTCTAGTGATCTGGGCCAGCCTAACTGCACCAGATGGGATGCGGGTGGTGCTGTGGGTTAAACCCCAGAGCCTAGGACTTGCCGATCAAAAGGTCGGCGGTTCGAAACCCCGCGACGGGGTGAGCTCCCGTTGCTTGGTCCCTGCTCCTGCCAACCTAGCAGTTCGAAAGCACATCAAAGTGCAAGTAGATAAATAGGTACAGCTCCAGCGGGAAGGTAAACGGCATTTCTGTGCACTGCTCTGGTTTGCCAGAAGCGGCTTAGTCATGCTGGCCACATGACCCAGAAGCTGTATGCCGGCTCCCTCGGCCAATAAAGCGAGATGAGCGCTGCAACCTCAGAGTCGGCAATGACTGGACCTAATGGTTAGGGGTCGCTTTACTTTTACCTTTAACTGCACCAGAGACCCCCGTTTGCAAGCAATTGCATTTCCATACAATAAATGAATTTCCAACTAGGTTTTACTCGCAGTACACCTACTGAAATTAATGACCCTAACTTAATCAGGTTCATTCATTTCAATGCATCTCCTCTGCCTAGGACTAGCATTGGACCCAAGTTTTGTTCGCAGTGTCCCAGCTATTGTAGAAGAAAAGTCTCTTTTCAATGGCATTCCTTTAAATATTACAATGTTTGCGGTACTTTCCACCCTACTTTTCAGTGTTAAGAAAACAACTCTGAAGTACATGGCGTTTTCTTTGGGGAGGGGGGTGGCGATTTTTTTTTAGGATGGTTAGCTCCATGCACAGCGCATAACAACGTCACAAGAGCTTAATATAACCTGACAGTGATGCATTTCTTAAAACGATTTGGAGAGACAACTAGAGGGCAGGGTATGTGTGACTCTAGCTGCCTTCAGTCTGAGCAATGTACCATCTTAGGGTAGAAGAGGGATGGACTGTGTGCTTACCAGGGGAAAAGAAGATGGTTTGTACTTTTAAGGGTAGTTGATGCACATGGCGACTGGGGCGTGTGCACAGAATTCAGAGAGCCTGTGACAGTAGGTAGTTCTGAGCCTATTACAGGTCAAGCTAACTAATAATAATAATAATAATGATAATAATAATAATAATAATAATAATAATAATTATAATTTATTATTTGTACCATGCCCATCTGGCTGGGCTTCCCCAGCCACTCTGGGCAGCTTCCAACAAAGATTAAAAATACATTAAAATGTCACACATTAAAAACTTCCCTGAACAGGGCTGCCTTGAGATGTCTTCTAAATGTCAGGTAGTTGTTTATCTCTTTGACATCTGATGGGAGGGCGTTCCATAGGGTGGGTGCCACTACCAAGAAGGCCCTCTGCCTGGTTCCCTGTAGCTTTGCTTCTCGCAGTGAGGAAACCGCCAGAAGGCCCTCGGCGCTGGACCTCAGTGTCCGGGAAGAATGATGGGGATGGAGATGCTCCTTCAGGTATACTGGGCCGAGGCCGTTTAAGGCTTTAAAGGTCAACACCAGCACTTTGAATTCTAATTCTAATTTTGTCCCCTTCCTCCTCTCTGTACTGGCAACACTAAGGGGGAGGGAAGCTGACAGACCAGGTGAGCCCTCCTGGACTAGAAGCAAGTAAGAAGATGAGGAGACTGCTCGAGGGGTTGACTGAAGCTGGGGGGGGGACACTTCCCCATTCACAATAATGTCTACTGCATGCTATGATTACAGTGGTGCCCCGCAAGACGAATGCCTCGCAAGACGGAAAACTCGCTAGACGAAAGAGTTTTCCGTTTTGGAGGTGCTTCGCAAAACGAATCTCCTATGGGCTTGCTTCGCAAGACGACAATGTCTTGCGAGTTCCTGCTGGTTTTTTCCCCTCCCCCCTTTTTCTAAGCCGCTAAGCCACTTATCAGCTGATCCGATCAGCAGATAAGTCGCTAAAAGCCGCTAATAGCGCTCATAGCGCTAATCCGCTAATCCGTCAATGGGCTTGCTTCGCAAGACGAAAAAACCGCTAGACGAAGAGAATCACAGAACGGATTCTTTTCGTCTTGCGAGGCACCACTGTACTTTGTCTTCAGAATAAAGCTTCTTGAAAGCTGCCTTTGATTTATTCACCAGCCTGTTGTGTTTCTCTATGGACCTGTGACCTTTACACACCAGAGGTAGCCGGGCGATTGTTTACTTGACTGAGATGAAACTGAGAGTAGCCCAGAGACACGGATACTTGACAGAGCTCCTTGAGCATCTCTCCGTTCAACAGCTTTAATCAAGTCAGAGGTTGAAATAAGTTCAGGGTTTGTTATTCCAGAATCAACGGCTAAGCAAACAGTTCCACAGGTGCTCAGATATGATGCATAGGAATATGCTGCACTGAGGCAACTTAGTGGGTTGAGCACGTGCTTTGAATGCAGAAGGTCCCAGGCTTCTCCATTCCCAGCATCTCCAGTTGAAAGGCACGGACCCTGCACTACTTCTGCCGGTTAGAGTAGGCAGAACTGGGTTAGATGGGTGAACAGCCTGACCTGTTCTCTTTGTGACAATACACAAAAATGTGCAGTTCTTCGGCAGTCACATTGAGGTTTGGGGTGACTTTTCTCAAAGCACTCTGATTTAAATTTAAGAAATAGGTTTTGTGTTTGTCTATTTCTTCAGAGAATGACTGAGGGGCAGATTAACTGGGCTGGATATATTGGAAATAAAATGATTAGTTCACATGAAATAAAGAATCCGTAAAGAATCTGCTTGATCATGTACATATGACATGCAGTTGTGTGATGCTCTTAATTAACAACAACTCCAAAGCCCCATCAGGGATTAGGCTAAAATGACAAATACCAGCATCGTTGCTTTTAATCATAACTACCAGATACAATATTGCCATGTTGTGAGTTCAACATTTTATTTTTTTGTGCTCTCATCCTCTTCTGTTTACATGGTGTGTGAAATTACCAAGCCCCTCCCCAAAAAGAATAAATTAAATGGAGTAATACTGGTGGCTTAGGGGGAAACCTAAGGTTTTTCAAGGACACTGGATGGTGCTGGCCTAACCCTTCTCTGCTGGATCTTTCCCCCATCAATAGCTCACAAACATCTTTGTCTCAACCTCATGAACCTATTATTATTATTATTATTATTATTATTATATTATTATTATTAGAAATAGGGGAGGCTCATTCATTCACTGGAATGCTCACTGGAAGGTTAGATCGTGAAGCTGAGGCTCCAATACTTTGGCCACCTCATGAGAAGAGAAGACTCCCTGGAAAAGACCCTGATGTTGGGAAAGATGGAGGGCACAAGGAGAAGGGGAAACAGAGGACAAGATGTTGGAGCGCGTGTTCTCGAAGGTACAAACATGAGTCTGACCAAACTAGCGGGCGGGAGGCAGTGGAAGACAGGAGTGTCTGTCGTGCTCTGGTCCATGGGGTCACAAAGAGTCGGACACGACTAAACGACTAAACAACAACAACAACATTCATTTCAATGAAGGCCAGAG
>NC_139557.1:25645856-25877155 GCF_965112155.1 Podarcis liolepis | reverse complement strand
TTCATATGGGTGCCTGAACATTTGTACATATTAGATAGATGGAGTGACACAATGAAGATTGAAACAGAGGAGAACATGAACCATGCAGGCAGTTATCAAAGCTCTTTTTTTGGAAAGCTAAGGGAGAATCTCCTCATCTTAGTTACCTCACAGAGTGACATCAACAAAAAAGGGCGTGTCCCTGACACCAAGCCACCTACAAGTTACATTTTGTTTGTTTGTTTGTTTACTTCTTACATTTATGCCCCACCTTTATCTCCAAGGAGCAAAATGTGGTGTTCTCCTGCTCCTCATTTAATCCTGACAACAACCCTGTGAGGTAGGTTAGGCTGAGAGGGAGCGACTGGCCCAAGTGTTGACATTTCTATTCCACCTTAAGGAACAGGCATGTTGTGTGTTCACATGTCTGTTTACATTCCAGCACAGCTTGCTGGGAACTTCCGTTTGTATATAGCTTTTGCTGTTCTCTCCGAGATGACATGAGAGAGAGATGACATGTTTCTTGGTTCTGATTTATGTTTAAGAAATCTGTAGCTGTAGCATGACTTACGCCTCACGCCTACTTCTGTGTGCACAGTACACTCTGCGAATTGCGTGCCCTGGCTTTTGGGTCGATGATTTACGTCAGTGCACGGGCCGATAGAAGGAGACGTCCGAGCTGGGCTTGCCAGCTGGCCTCCCAGCCCTCTGCATGCCAACACCAAGGTCACCCACTGAACTTCATGGCCAAGTGGCGATTTGCTGCCTTGACTGGACTTAACCATTCAGGGGTCTTTTGTCCATCACTTTAAGCCTACACCATTAAACAAAAGGGAGGGGAGAGGCCAGGCAAGACTAATAAAAGCTGAATATCAGTAAATTTAGGCTGCAGTTTTATACACATCAGGAAGTAAGGCTCATTGAACTCCATTGGACTTTTGAGTAGACCAACATGGATATAGGCTTGTGCTGTCAGTAACACTTTGCTGTGCAAATCAAAGTTGATCTGGAAAGCGATCAGCTCATCACAAACTAATTATCATGAAATAGAGGTTCACTCCCCTACTGCATTTATTTTATAATTATTTATTTTTATATAATGATTTTAGATAACACAAAAAACATATGAAGTGTTAAGGAAAGTGACACTGGATTTTGTTTTCAGGACAGAAGGTTTCAGCAAAGAAACAGAGGGGAGGGCAGGGAAGGAAGGAAGGAAGGAAGGAAGGAAGGAAGGAAGGAAGGAAGGAAGGAAAAAGAGAAGGAAGGACAGAATTAAGCTTCTTTTCCACATGTATAATTTTCAAACTGCTTGATCCCAGTCTCTTTTTGTTTTGTTTTTTTTTTAAAAAAAATCTTTATTAATTTAAATTACACACATATACAAAGAATTTACAAAGAATTTACAATCTCATTCTACAAAAAGAAAATTAAAGAAAAAACAATTACGAAAAAAAAGAAGAAAGTACAGAAAAAAGAAAGAAGAAAAGGCAGATTTACGTGCATAAAAAAACCTTAATCTTCCTAATTAATACTTAAATAAACTCGTAAATAAAAAAGACTTCTGACAAAACGAGTCTTCCAATCATTCTCATTGTGCTGTTTATACTGTCATGTGTTTTTGCAGTTTTATATTCTTTAAGATTGTTCTCTTTTTGTTCATTCTAGTGTTCTTCACATCTCATCAATATTATTCAGATCTATTTGCTTGATTCACATTAAGGTTTGGCTACACATTCTGTCTATATTGAGAGGCAGGTCTCGTATCCTTTTCTCTTTCCCTTCTCTGTAAAAGATCCCTGTGAACAGCTAGACTAGATCAGGCAATGTTTCCTGACATTGCTCTGTTCCAGGTAGATGAGGCTTGTGGGGGGCAGGAAAGTGTTTTGTTGTTGTTTTTAAGTCTCTGTTTAGCAGGCACCATTACAACAGACCTTTAAAAGCATAGTCTGCACATACACTGTGCTTTTTAATTGCCAAGTCTGCTTTAATAGCAACATAACAGCTCCCTTCTCCTTCTACCTAGCAGTAAGAAATCCTTGTAACAAAACAAAGATTGATTTTTTGGGGTAAGAACAGCTGGAGAAAGGCAAATATTTGGAGCCTATTTTGGAGGTGGGGAGAATGAGCATCTGTTTCAGCACAGTTTTAGCCAACGCTCTGCAGAAAAAGCACCAAGTACATTTTAAATGGATTTTTTAATTTTTCTAGATATTTCAGATATCCTAAATTGTTTCTATTTTTTTTAATGAACTGTATTGCCTTGCTACTTTGTTGTTTGCTGCCCTGGGCTTCTTTAAGTTAATAATAATAATACTGCAAAACTAATTGACAGACTAGCAAAGGAGATTGAACTCTCAGGGTATCAAGGAGAATAGAGGTTTTTAAAAAAAAGACATTTCTAATTTTTAAAAAGTCCTGCAACCATTCATTAACTGTGAACTATAATGACGGTGTACCCAGGTTGCCATAGTCAGCCATGGGGACAGAAACATTATTTGCACTCGCTGTGCAGACAGTTTAGTTTTCCCTGGGAAAAGAGTGGAGTGGAGTTTGGAATAGTGGAGATGGTTTGTTTGTTTAGATTTTTAAGCAAGTACTGAAATGTTGCTGGATTTTCATTTAATAGTGCCCTACTTGTATCAACCTAGACAGCATCTTAAAAAGCAGAGATATCACCTTGCCAACAAAGGTCCATATAGTTAAAGCTATGGTTTTCCCAGTAGTGATGTATGGAAGTGAGAGCTGGACCATAAAGAAGGCTGATCGCCGAAGAATTGATGCTTTTGAATTATGGTGCTGGAGGAGACTCTTGAGAGTCCCATGGACTGCAAGAAGATCAAACCTATCCATTCTTAAGGAAATCAGCCCTGAGTCCTCACTGGAAGGACAGATTGTGAAGCTGAGGCTCCAATACTTTGGCCACCTCATGAGAAGAGAAGACTCCCTGGAAAAGACCCTGATGTTGGGAAAGATGGAGGGCACAAGGAGAAGGGGACGACAGAGGACAAGATGGTTGGACAGTGTTCTTGAAGCTACCAGCATGAGTTTGACCAAAGTGTGGGAGGCAGTGGAAGACATGAGTGCCTGTCGTGCTCTGGTCCATGGGGTCACGAAGAGTCGGACACGACTAAATGACTAAACAACAACAACTTGTATCAAACACTGACCCTACATGAAGACCACCATGACCACAACCCTTCTTCATTTCAAGGAATCACAATATTGATATATTGATCTGACCAGGTTCTGGAGCAATTGTGAGGGGCGGGGGGTGGTGAAGAAAAAACTGCTATTCCAATCAGGTGAAACTGGTGTATCATATGAGATCATTCCAAAGGACATACAAACGCTCCCTAGAAAACACGGGTGGCATCCATCTGTCTCAGAAGAC
This sequence comes from Podarcis liolepis, assembly GCF_965112155.1. Taxonomy (NCBI): domain Eukaryota; kingdom Metazoa; phylum Chordata; class Lepidosauria; order Squamata; family Lacertidae; genus Podarcis; species Podarcis liolepis. The sequence goes on along the minus strand of NC_139557.1, from coordinate 25,873,782 downwards.
AATGCAAGAGTACACCTTCATGGATGAAGTCAAACTGTTGGAGAGTTACAGCAGCTGCTGTGATTGTAGAGATAAGGGAGAGACATGTTTTGTTGCAGCTGGGGCAGATGAAGTTGTCCAGTTGTGCAGATGCACTGTGGCATTCAGGGAGGGATTTAGGTTTGATGAGGCCCTAAGCTGAAGGTCATGGGGCCCTTTATATGTCCAGCTGTCCTTTGTCAACAACAAATTGTCGCTGTTTTTTGTGTTGAATATATGCTATATGGTAATTTATGGACCTAATAGGTATCTAAAGCCATTTGCACATAACAAAACATGTACCGTACTTTATCAAAGTAATTGTTGAACTGAAATACAATTAAGAAGTATATTAATAGTGAAATACAATTAAGAAGAAGTATATTAATAGTGAAATAATTATTGAGCTCTAACTTAAAATGATTTTTTTATTTATAACAAACTTAATAATGTAAACACATTGGCATTTGGCAATAACAAAAGTTCCTTTAGAAACACAATTTACAAAGACTCACAATCTAGTCTCTAGAAACTTGCTATAACATGAAATAATAATAGGTGTAAATATATGATGCAAACCACTAATAATTATAAACAGCAGAATGTAGGCACCATATATATTTTATATGATATTTTAAGGAGCAGGCTAGCAGGCGGGGTCCATTACTTATATCATAGGCGCCTGCACAACACAAAACACTATTGCTGTATGTAGGTTTTATTTTATTTGTTTTTTATCTTATGTTCTGGAAATGTGCATCCAGGGTTTTTCCCTTAATTTTTTGGGGGGCCCCAAGAGAGTGGGGCCCTAAGCTATAGCTTGTTTATCTTATACGTAAATCCGGCACTGGTGGCATTTATTCTTTCCGCACACCTCCCAGTGCTGTGGATACATGACCTGACGGATTTTCTGCAAGGGATTCCCACAGTGGGGTTGATGTCGCCAGCCTTTATGTCATATTTGCAGACATCTTTGTAACAGAGAGTTGGTCTGCCAATGGACCTAGTGCCTGAACCCAGTTCCCTGTAGAGCACGTCCTTGGAGATGCAGATGTGTTTTGAAGTGGTGCCACAGGAGAAGAAAGGAAGCTGCTTCAAGACTGGCTTGGAATATAGGATCAAAAGCTACTCCTCCATCTATATTACATCATCCTTAGAGCATCCACTGTTCTTGAGACCAGGTTAAAAACAAACGGCAAAAGGACAGGGAGTTCATTTCCCCCCTTACAGCACCTTAAGCTCTAATTACAGAACCAGGCAACCAGAAAGTCTCCTATTGTGCTTGTTAAACTTTTCCAAACATTTCATGTCATCTCACGTTCTCGGAAACCAAATTCAGAATCTTTATATAGCTTATAAATTGGTAAGAATAGCATGCTTTCTTTTCTTTTCTTTTCTTTACATAAATGCCCTCTTTCCTGACTTTTATATTTCTTCTGTCCTTCATCTTTACAAGAATTTGCTTTAAAGATCGGCAGCCTCAGAGCAGAGAAATAAATGCAGATTGGAACAATGTTTATGACAGCATCAGGAAGCACCATTTGTGTGAGATTTCTTGTGTTATCCAACAGAAAAATAGGCCAATAAAATGTGCACAACAGCATAAGAAGCTTATAAAAATATTCTGTATTTTTGCAGTTAATGTTTACCTTCCAGACCCTTATTTGGAAGGACTTGGAATAGAAATGTACTGAGAAACCTGTCCCTGAAAATGAGAGATGGGCAAATCTGTCAATGCCAGTGTCTCATTTTTTTCAATCTTAAATTCAGTTCTCCAGGTCAGTTTGTGATTTTTTTAAAAAAGAGTTATTGTGAAAATTAATCAGCATTTTAGTGGAAAATTTCTCCTAATATACACATTTTTGGATGCAATTTTACCCAATATAAGTATTTTTGCACCACAATTTTCCTTTAAACAATGCTTTTTTATTTTTTCCCCCATCAACATATGCATTTTTATGAACACTTTACCCTAGCATATGCATTTTTGTACACATTCTATGACCATATACACTGCACTGCAACATTTGGAGAAGTGCACATTTTGAAGGATGGCTGTGTGGAAAGTACAGATTAAATGTGAGCTGAACCAAATTTCCTTCCTATCACTACTGACCATGAATGAATCAGTGTTGGAAGAAACGGCACTCAAAAAGCCATCTAGTCCAGCCCTCTGTACATGAAATCATATACAGTACAGGTTTCAGCCCACAAAATCCAGACCACAATATGCCACAGGTAGAGAACAGGTACACTGCAGTGAGATTCCTCAAAGCATATTTCTCCACACTCAGCACTGTCTTTCTATCATTTTGAGCCCTGTTTATTTGTCAATGCTGGCACATGTGTATGATGTACCTATTGAGTTCCATGTATTCAAGAACCCATTCAAATCAGAGCTGACAGTTGCCATATACACTGTGTGTATAAATATGCCCTCAATACAAAAGTGAATTAGGAAGCTCCTCTGTATGTGAAACTGTATGCTTCAGGGCTCCTTTGTGCATGAGATGTTTTCCCACACTGAAACTATCTCAAAGCTCTGGACCATGGGGAGGCAAACTAAGGCCCAGAGGCCGGATCCAGCCCAATCGCCTTCTCAATCCGGCCCGCGGACGGTCTGGGAAGCAGCGTGTCTTTACATGAGTAGAATGTGTGCTCTTATTTAAAATGCATATCTGGGTTATTTGTGGGGCATAGGAATTTGTTCATTTTTTTTTTCAAAGTATAGCCCCTACAAGCTCTGAGGGACAGTGAAAAAGTTTGCTGACCCCTGCTCTGGACTGTACTGCATCTCTTGTAATATGAATCTTCATGTACATTTAAATGAGCTAAACTATTCTTGCTAAGGATTAAATGAGTCGTTTTGAAAGGGAGATGGATGAAAACCTCATCCATTTTTCATGCCCCCATATTTTTGGGATCCCTTTCCCACCTACTCCTTTCATCCTTGATTTGTTCAATTGTTCCCCCTTAGCAAGCTGCAGAAGCCTGGTTGTTTGCATTTCTTTTAATTGTTGGTAATTGTTTCTTGAAATGAAGTAAGTTTATTAAATTGCAGCTCACTGGTGTAATTTGAGTCTGGAGTTGTTTATCTGTGTTCATATTGTTTGGATACTTCCTCCCCCGGAAAAAAAATGCAATTTGTATTTATTTAGAAAACTAAGAGAGGTATTATTGTTTCATCATAGCCTGTGCTTGCTCTTAAAAGTTGAATGATGGAAGGAAAAAGGTGGACACTGAGATTTCTTTCTTTTCCTCCTCACCAGATGGTGCCAGGGCTTTTTTTCCAGCTCAGTCATGCCATTTCCCTGTCCCCAAAAGGCCTTGTTTGTGCTTTCCCCCCTTGCTTCACTGCTTCTCAGTTGATTTCAGGTCCCAGTTCAGACCTCCAAAGTCTTAAATGGCCCCTGTTTCCAGGTATCCTAATCCCTCTCATATGAAGCTATCTGCTCAGTTAGATATGTAATCTGTGAAGGCTAAGTTCTATATATTCCTACATGATTCAGTGTGCAGCAGATAACTTTGCAAGTCAAGGCCTTCTTGGTGGTGGTACCTCCAGAAGAAGGAGGCCCATCTGGCTTCTTCACTAATGAGATTCAGACAGCAGTGCTATATGTGGGGTGGCCAGCAATTAATTGTCTTAATGCCCTTGTTCTACTCTGTTGTTTTGTTGCTGCTGGAGCTGTGATGGAATTTTTAGTTACATTTTTATACGTCTTATTTTTATATAGATGCTAAGGTGACTTGAAGAATCTTTGGGATGGAAAAGCATCAGAGACAACCTTCTGTTGGCTGAATTCCTACCACACTGGTCCAGATACGCTAGCCAGCACGTGTGAGAATTGCATTCTGGTTCCACTTAATCTTAATGACAACCAGTATTGCCTGTTTCTGCAAACAGGCAAGGTTTCAAGCTTACAATCAAGTCTGGCTGTTTTACTGTCAAAACTGATGCTGTTGCTATTGTTAGCATTGGAAGCACAATAAAATGATCTTACTAGTATTCTGTTCACAACACAACTTGTTAATCAGCGGCTAATCATACTGAAATAATGAATGCTAATTGCAATTAGGCAAATGTAATTACACTACAGTACAATATATTAGAGAATGAGATCAATACTTTCCCCAGTGGATACCAACCCCTGGAGGTGTGTAAGCTCCCGAAATTTCAATAAACAGTAATCCCAATAAACGTAAGTACTCAGTGACTGAAACCCCAATTGTAAAGTTTCACTAACTTGGGCACTTCACCCCACACTTCTACTATTATTTGAGTTTATTTTATGGCACACATACACACATTAAACATAATAATAACAATGATGATACATAACCAACACTAAAACTTACAAAAAACAGAGAAAGACAACTAAAACGTTGTTACTTACAAAAATTTATACAAACAAATGAACATCAATAGATGTGCCATACTTCATTTCTTATTTTCTTCCAGTTGACTTCCTTCATCCTCAACACGGTTCTCTTTTAGTTTTTGGTAAACTGTTTCCTTCTTAATTCCTTATTACCTCTTTTTCTTTCTATTTTTGACTTACATACCTTAATTTATTTTGCAGAAGTTAATCGAAACAAGTCCAAGTATTAATTTGAGGGCACTGCTTTTGAAGATATTCTCTATATTTTTCCCAGTCTTTTTGAGATTTTTGTTATTTTTGAAATTTTTGGATGATCAAAAATTTCAAAAATTCACCCCACAATTCTAAACAGACTTCTTTTTCTGAACATAATTGGTATTTTAGCTACCAACACTTTTGCAATATTATTTGATGTGTGGTCTAAACCACTGAGCCTAGGGCTTGCCGATTGGAAGGTCAGTGGTTCGAATTCCCGTAACGGGGTGATCTCCCGTTGCTCAGTCCCAGCTCCTGCCATCCTGGCAGTTCAAAAGCACACCAAAAAGTGCAAGTAGATTAAAAGGTACCGCTCTGGCAGGAAGGTAAATGGCATTTCTGTGTGCTGCTCTGGTTTCTCCAGAAGCGGCTTAGACATGCTGGCCACATGACCTGGAAAAACTCTCTGTGGACAAACGTTGGCTCCCTCGGCCTGTAAAGCGAGATAAGTGCCGCAACCCCAGAGTCGTTCATGATTGGACTTAACTGTCAGGGGTCCTTTACCTCCCCCCCCCAGCCTAATAATTCTGCCTAGATATTATCTAGTCTTGGAACGTTTGTCTTATGTTTTTGCAAAACTAAATATCTTTACTTGGTTTAGAAAGAATTCAAGGCATAATACTTGCTTTCATTCTGATCATTATCATGCTTTCAGATCTTGAGGTATCTGATGACACATGCAAAATGCTGCATAATATCATTGTTATTCTAACTTTAAATAAGCTTTAAATAAACATGTGGTTGATACAGTCTGTTACCTAGTTTACTAGAGTTTTTAGGTTCAAATACCTGTCACACTAAACAAAGGAATGGCTATCTTTACAATTGTGTGAGTGTTTGTGTGGAAGACTGTACACTTGTTGATTTGTTGCATTGTTGGCTCGGGAGACAATGGGAGAAAGCGCCTTCGGGGGCGAAGTCAAACTGTTGCAGAGTTACAGCTCCAGCTGTAGAGACCATTATAAGAGGAGACAGGTTTTGTTGCAGCTGGGGCAGATGAAGGCGTCCGGTTGTGCTGATGCAGGTATACAATGGTGTTTCATCTTTCTGTGCTCCTCCCCGGGTTAATGTTGCCAGCCTTCATGCCTCATTTGCAGACATATTTGTAACACAGAATTGGTATGCCAACAGGCCTGGTGCCCGTAGAGAACCTCCTTGGGGATCCAGCCGTCTTCCATTCTGTGGACATAACTAAGCCAGCACAGACTTTGTTGAGACAGAAGTGTGAACACGCTGGGAATTGCTGCATGTTTAACATGCAAGCCTGGTAGACCTTAATCTTGGTATTGTACATTATCACCACATTCTCCCATACCCTTTTGGAGAGGAAAAGCATTGCCATAGGTGCCTTGCCGATATGATTGTCCAGCATAGTGTCAATAGAGAGTACTGGAGACGGTGGAGAGGGTGGAGCCCAAGTAGACAATAAAAATTTATAATAATAATAATTTATTATTTATACCCTGCCCATCTAGCTGGGTTTCCCCAGCCACTCTGGACGGCTCCCAACAGAACATTAAAAACACAATAAAAGATCAAACATTAAAAACGTCCCTAAACAGGGCTGCTTTCAGATGTCTTCTAAATGTCAGATACTTGTTTTATTTCCTTGACATCTGATGGGAGGGCATTCCACAGGGCGGGTGCCACTACCAAGAAGGCCCTCTGCCTGGTTCCCTGTATCCTTACTTCTCAGAGTGAGGGAACTGTCAGAAGGCCCTCAGAGCTGGATCTCAGTGTCCGGGCTTAACGATGGGGGTGAAGATGCTCCTTCAGGTATACAGGACCGAGGCCGTTTAGGGCTTTAAAGGTCAGCACCAAATCATCTACCACCTCAAGCATGTGGATTGCTAGCGATGTCCTGATCTTGATAGTGTCAGGCTGTTGGTGAGGCTGATTTGTTGATTTTACAGCTCAACTATTTGTGTACACAGATTGTACACTCATTGAATGTAGTGTTTGAACACTCTTTCACCCGCTTCTTAATTAAGTAAAGGTATGTATGACAATTTGTAATAGAATGCCTTCTGTAGTAATTGATGTTAATGGTTTAGAAGTTCATGAAGCTCTTTTCCAAGTAGTTACAAAAATCTAAAGAGTCCTTTTATGCTGTATATATGGAGTGCCCCATATATAACGGGTAGGATCAGGAATAGTAAAATTACGTTTTGCTAGAAATTAACTGAATATGATGTAAACTAAAAAACAAAAACAAAGAGAAAGTATCTTTCTTATCCATCTGAAACTCCCCCCCCCCCCTTCGTCCTTCATTGTGACCCAAAAATGTCCTTGCTGCCTTCATCAGGAATTGTGACAGGGTTTGCAGCTTTCAGAATCAGATCCTATCCTCTGGGTACCAGAATGAGATGTTTTGTCTTGAGCATCTTGGTTCATTACCATTAGCAGAGCAGCGGCTGCTCGGCTGCCAGGTATCTGGAGACAACAGCACTGACAATATCCCGAAATAAATGCTGCTTAAGCAAAATCACACCTTCTTTACATACTCTGATTACTATACGTACCTGAAGATGCCTTTACAGTAGCACAAATCTTGACAAGTTACGTGGCACAAAAGTTGTTTCACAGTGGGATATCGTTTGGCGTTTGCTTCTAGAAGTGGAATAGGACCCTTAAGTGGAAATAGGGTCAACATCATAGCTCTCTTATCATGTCAGAATTATGACAGCATTCCAGCGGAAAGTTCTCTCCATTTCTCTGTTTGTTTGTCCCCCCCTTCTCCCCCATCCCATGAGCCATCAGAATCAGGCAGACCGAAAGATGCAGGGAGTCAGATCAGATCACAGGCTACTTATGAGATAGTGTTACTAGAACTTCACATTCCACAATACAGTGGTACCTCGGGTTAAGAACTTAATTCGTTCTGGAGGTCTGTTCTTAACCTGAAACTGTTCTTAACCTGAGGTACCACTTTAGCTAATGGGGCCTCCCACTGCTGCTGCACTGCCATTGTGAGATTTCTGTTCTCATCCTGAAGCAAAGTTCTTAACCTGAGGTACTATTTTTGGATTAGCGGAGTTTGTAACCTGAAGCGTCTGTAACCTGAAGCGTCTGTAACCCGAGGTACCACTGTAAATTGAAACCACATTTCATTTACCGTATTTTTTGCTCTATAAGACTCACTTTTTCCCTCTTAAAAAGTAAGGGGAAATGTGTGTGCGTCTTATGGAGCGAATGCAGGCTGTGCAGCTATCCCAGAAGCCAGAACAGCAAGAGGGATTGCTGCTTTCAGCAGCAATTTTCCTCCTCGAAAAGTCTTGTGGTCTGGTGCGTCTTATAGAGCGAAAAATACTGTAATTGATTCTCGTTTTGCTTTCTATGTAAACCAAAGGTCTTTCCGCAAACTTACCCACATGACAATTAAATGCAATCTATGTGATTGAGTAAATGGGAACACCCTTCTCTCTATATACAGGGCAGCAGATGACATTGGCACAACATGCATATGGTTGTAAGTCCTCAAGCCCAGTTTGTGCGAACCTTTTTGAATGAACTCGTATTTATGAATGGGTGAGCTTATTCACATACATGCCTTTTTAGAGAGAGAGCCACATCACGTGCTCCTTCGTACATTCAGTAGGCGGAGTTACCTCCTAATTCACAATGCATAGCGGATCTCTGGGCTCATGCAGTAGTATCTTATCATTCAGTAACATTCCTCCCCCTTCAAGTATAGTCCTTGTGTCATTGAACACAGCGCTGCTGTGCTACTGAAAACATGGCAGGCGAGGATAGCCCTCATTCACTCCTGGCAGGCTTAAGGTGCAACTGCATGCAAACCAAGCTAGATTAGCACTGGCATCACCTTGGCAAAGTTGTCGCTGTGAAGGTGAGGCAGATGAGAAGGCACATTGGCCAGGTCAGGCCTTGTTTGTTGCAGGCACATTTTCTTAACTAGGATTGCTGCCCATCAAGTCAAGTTACACTCCAGAAGTTTTGTCCTCCAGTTTAAAGCAGGGATGGGGAATCTGTGGCTTTCCAGACATTCTTGGTTGCAACTCCCATCATGTCTGACCATTGGCCATGCTGATGGGAGGTGGCACCCAACAGAATATGGAAAGCCACAGGTTCCCCTGTCTCTGTCTTGAAGGATTCTCTGGTGAAACTGTGTTGCTGTGTAACTTGTACATGCTAATCCTCAATCTGGATATCTCTTGGCTGTGAAATGAAAATTCTGTGGGTCTAAACACTTCTATTTTCTCCCATTACTGCTGATAATATAAATCCTTGATTAGTGTCAAATGGATCTTACATTAGAAGCTAATTGTACATTCTGCTTTATAGGATACTCTGATGTGTAAGGAATTTACATAATTAAACATCTTGACTACATTAATGGGAAGTAGCTGCAGAAGTATCTCACAAGCAAGAAGAAGGAGAAGCAGAAAAGAAATCCACAGAATCTACACAGCTCAGGAATTAAAAGAGTTTCTATGTCAGAGCAACTTATTCTCTGTGCCGATCAGATAGAAATCTCAGCCGCTATTTTTAGTCACCTTTTTTCCTCCCCAAAGGCTAACTTACACAAAACACAAATACTCCATTCCAGCCATTGCTTGTTCAGTACAGGATTTCTGAGAAGAGCTCAGCACTTGGGGATTTTCTCTTACCTCCGGTAGGGTTAATCTGCTGGGTGCTGTCGACAATGTTCTGCTGTTTGCTGAAGAATGTTGCTGCTACATACAGAGTGCATTGCAAAGTTGTTTGGGCTTTGAAAAGAATGCATCCTGAAACCTGCATTTCTAATCTTATCTCTGGGACCATCAGAGTCATACCATCGCAGGCATAATTTACATTACTTAGCTTTGACTCCAAAATTCGCAGTTGGGCAATGCTTTTATTGGGGCTAACCGACATGTCACGAAGGTGTGGCAAGCAGTGGAGGGCTCCATCTCTCCTTACCTCACCTGCCTGCTTACTTGCTTAGAACAGGTCCAGTGGGGGGGGGGGGCTGTTCCTTTACCTTATGTGTTTACATGGTACAACTTAGCAGAAAGGAGGATGGGGTCAAATTTATAATTAGTTGGCTCTGGCTTCACCTGTCATTAGGTGCTGCTCCGCCTACTCTTGGTCTCTATGCATTCTGTTCCACCTGTCCCAATGAGACAAACTTTCAAGTCTTTCAGAATTCTTTGGGAAGAGTGTAACACAAATCAGAGGTGAGGGGGATAATGAAGAAAAAATGAAGAACCAGGCAGAGGGCCTTCTTGGTAGTGGTGCCCATCCTGTGAAACGCCCTCCTGTCAAATGTCAAGGAAATAAACAACTGCTGACTTTTAGAAGACATCTGAAGGCAGCCCTGTTTAGGGAGGTTTTTAATGTTTGATCTTTTATCATGTTTTTAATATTCTGTTGTGAGCCACCCAGAGTGGCTGGGGAAACCCAGCCAGATGGGCAGTGTATAAATAATTTTTTATTATTATATTATTAAAATTTAAAAATACTAAAAGCATACAAAAAGTAGACTGGATGTTGTAATTACAGTGGTGCCTCGCAAGACGAAATCAATCTGTTCCGCGAGTCTCTTCGTCTTGCGGTTTTCTCGTCTTGCAAAGCACGGCTATTAGCGGCTTAGCGGCTTAGCGGCTATTAGCAGCTTAGCAGCTATTAACGGCTTAGCGGCTTTAAGAAAAAGGAAACAAACTCGCAAGAACTCGCAAGACATTTCGTCTTGCAAAGCAAGCCCATAGGGAAATTTGTCTTGCGGAATGACTCAAAAAACGGAAAACTCTTTCGTCTTGCGCGTTTTTCGTCTTGCGAGGTACCACTGTATGAAGTCAACTTGCAGACTCTGTTCTAAGATGGAGATTGCAGGCTGACTAAGTCCCTTGCAGATGATGCAGATATCAGGATGCATACCTAGAATTCCAGGTTCATAAATTCTCTGAGGAATTAGAGCCTGGCTTGTAACCCAGATCTGTCCCTAATCTTAAATGAGACACACAGATTTCTGGGGCAGGCAGAGAGCAGAGCTCAGAGTATCCATCAGTTGAAATTCAACTGAGTGCATGACCTACAGTTTAATTTGAGACAGAAACTTGAAAAGATATAGAAATGAAATGTACTGCAGTGTAATGCAACAGATTTTAGCCTCACTGCTATATGGACATTAAAACTGCTTTTCTGCAGTAAAAAAATATTGTCACACTGTGAACTAAGAGTTGCTAGCTGCAGTTACAAAACATAGACAAAACATAGACAAAGATACAGACAAACATAGACAAAGATACAGGTGTTCACCCAAAAAATAATCAAAACATATCCACTCTATTTTTACAAAGTAAAAATACGAAGTAACTATTACAAAGTCTTACTACTGTTGCTAACTTTCTGCCCACAACCAATCCTCATAAGCTGCTTTAACAAACAGTCTAAGGTTGGATGTGGTGAGGAAACTTTCCACATAATAAGGAAAGTTAATATGAATGGTTTTATAGGTGCCATTTAATTTTTATATGGAGATGTTGCAAAAAGCAAGATCCCCTGTTGATGTATTGGCAAACAATTTATCATATATAAAAGCAAGCAGGGCCCCAATCCTGCAAATGTTGCTACCACTGCTGTCTCTTCCTTCCCTTGCCCAGTAACTAGATTTGGGGCACAGATATCAGCAGTGGGCATTCCTGGATCCCCAGTGGAACACTATCAATCCCAAAATCCATAGGAAGGGGGGGGGACAACAGGAATTTCTCCTGGGGCCCTGAGAATTCCTGCCTCCACTGCCTTTGCTGTCCCATTCTCAGAGATAACTTTTTGGGCACTGGTAGAGACAGCAGCACCAGAGGCAATGGAGCTCTTGCCATAGCTGTCAACATTTCCCTTTTTAAAGGGAAATTCCCTTATTCTGAATAGGATTCCTCACAAGAAAAGGGAAAAGTTGACAGCTATGGCTCTTGCAAGTGCTCAGATTGGATTCCTGCAGAAACTTCCGCCATTTGGGATGTTGGTGTATCCCTCATTTCCTATGAAGTGAAATTTAAAAGTGAATCTTGCAGTTTTATGCACCTGAGAAATCTCTGAGGAATTTCAGAGTAAGCCAAGAGCATTTCAGAAAGGCCATTGACTTTACTGCAACACCTAGCTACTAAGGTGACCTGCATGCGCGTTGCCAAAGCATCACCGGGTATTTCAGATCTGCATCCAAGACCAGAGCAGAGTTCAGTAAAGGCTCCTGAGATAGCAATTAGATTGAAAAAGCTGCCTTCAAATATTGACCTAATGTATTTAGTTGCTTTGATCTTCAGTATTAGATGGGTCCAAGGCTTCATATATTCATGGGTTAATGCTTTAAGTAGTTCACAGATTGACCTTTCGTGACCGCAAAGCCAGAAAAATAACTGGCTTAAGTTGCAGGTGTGAAACCATTGCAAACCATTCTATTTGATCTACAGGAAACCAATCGTTCTTTGGGAAAAGGTCATTAGCTGTTAGAAATAAGCAAAAGCAGCTCACATTTTGCTTTTTTTCCTCTGAAATAAAATGCCTATCTCGCATACTATTGATTTTCATTAGGTATGAGAAGCTGGCAGCTATGCATATTTTACCATGGTGAAAAAGACCAAGAGCAGTCAAAAAAACACTGGAGTTTAGAATCTTGACAGTGTTGTGCTTTGACTGGGTCTAGAAGTCTGGAGTCAACTCAGTGATGAGGAATGGACAGTCCAAGGAATGTTCAGTCAGTATGAGTCGCCAAAGCATATTTATGGATTCAGAGCTCTGTTGCCTCATTCTGTCACTTGATCCCTGCTGAGTCAGCTGCAATAACATGCCCTGGCTATCTTCACTGGTGTCTCCACAGCTCAGCAGAGTGGGCCGCCTCCATTCTCTTCAGAAGTTTTTTATGGTGGCATTGCAAGTAAGGTCTTGCCCCTAGAATCCTTGCTTATTACCACCAAATCTAGCCGTATGTAGTCACATGACTTTGTTTCACAAACCATTATTTCTTTTCACTATTATACAGAAGAAGAATATCTAGGTATTTGTATGATGTGAAGGCAGGGCAAAATTTATAATGAAGTGTGTGATTCATTCATCTCTTTCTTTGGGCGACCACCTTCATTATCTAAGAAGCCCATCATTTCTGACCATTGCTCATTCTTCTTCCTCTGTCAAGATTAGGATGGATGGATCCGTCTGTTTTATAGTTCCCTCATTTTCACATATTTCCCATATTAAATTCAGCTCTCTAATTTTTTACAGCAATCTGTGAATTTAGTTTCTTTTAAAATCTTCACAAGTATTTTTTTTATCATTTTAGTGACAATTTTCAGCATTTCTCCAAATGAAACATTTCTGTATGTGATTTTCTCCAGCATACACATATTTGCAGTTCCCCCTAATTTATTGCAATTCTGTATGTTATTTTCACTAGCATGTGCATTATGCACACTAGCATTTGCATTTTTGTACATCTTACTTAGCTGAGAACTGCACTGCAAAATTTAGAAAAGTGGAGATTTCAAACAATGGCGGTGTTTCAGTTTGCATCTTGTTACTGAAAGTGTGAATGTGAACTGACTCCCTCATCCCAGGGGATCACGTTTGCCAGTGGCAAGCTTGGCCATAGAACTGTCAAATCACCGTTCCAATTAAAACATGTTATTGTTTCCTACAATGACAACAAAATACAACATATCAAGATTAAAGAAGGAATAATGCACCTTGATTATTATGTGGAAAGCATGTTGTGCCTTAATTGTGTTGGGAACTGGCAGCTGTAGTCCATTCTTTCAGTCACTACTGGAAGTGATAAGGAACAAGATCTATCAACAAAAGCACACATAGTCCCTGGGTGATTGGATACCCACAGTAACAACAAGCATGCCATTATTATATACAACATTAGCATCGCAGACATGCAGAAAAGCAAGTTAGGGAACAAAAACCCTGAGACCAGAGGACCCCTATCCCAAGAATAATCCTTGGAGTAAATTTATTTCTCTACATGTGCTGCATTCCTCACCCCTATTTACCCAGGAGCAAGCCCCAGTGAATTGAACCGGACTTACTTCTGAGTAAGCATGGATAGGAGTATGTTGTCACCCACTTATTTGCTTCAACAATTTTTATTTCACTTTCGTCCAAAGATTTCTGGATGACTGATACACAAACAGATGGAGCACTCTCATCAAAACATATACAGGTCAAAAATGTAGCATAGGCATCCCCAAACTCGGCCCTCCAGATGTTTTGGGACTACATTTCCCATCATCCCTGACCACTGGTCCTGTTAGCTAGGGATGATGGGAGTTGTAGTCCCAAAACATCTGGAGGGCCGAGTTTGGGGATGCCTGATCTAGCACCAGCAAAATCTTTATGTGTGTGTGTAAATGTTGAAAAGGCAGAGTGCTCTGATGCAACACTCCCCCCCCCCATATCATTAATCTTATCAAAACGCTTTGACCTTTCCTTAGAATTCCCCAGATATTTTGCCTGTGCAGAATCCTTCAATTTCACCCTGGATTTGGGGGGTTCTGAATCACTTTGGGACCCTACCCACCTAGAGCAGGCTCTCTGCTACCGATTTTTCCTGTACAAAATATGGAGGGTGGCAGGGCCAGGAGATGTGGAATCAGGAAGGACTTGAGGGTGACAGTGGGTCCAGTGTGCACATGCCCTCGCCCCCCTCATGTGATGAGGGTGAATGCCTTAGATCCCCACTTTCCAAGTGGATTCTTCGTAACAGCAGCAAAGACATGCTTAATGTTAACCATCCCAAAGAAATTCCATGATTGGAAGCATACAGTTCATTTTGTGGTGCTTTTGTGATGCATGGACCAGACTTTACTTGTGCATTTCAGCAAAACAGCTCTTAAATATGACTACTAAATAGTGGGTTTAAAAGGTGCATTACTGAGCATATATTAACTCATATATATTGAGCATATATTAACTTGCTGAAAACAAGACTTCTGTAGCACCATGAACAGTGATCAAAAGTAGCTGCAGAAATCTTCTTCTTCTTCTTCTTCTTCTTCTTCTTCTTCTTCTTCTTCTTCTTCTTCTTCTCCTCCTCCTCCTCCTCCTCCTCCTCCTCCTCCTCTTCCTCCTCCTCCTCCTCCTTCTCCTCCTCCTCCTTCTTCACATTTTTTTGAGCTGCCTATTTGCCTTCATGCAGTCTGTTGTCCGTTGTTGTTTAGTCGTTTAGTCATGTCCGACTCTTCGTGACCCATGGACCAGAGCACGCCAGGCACTTCTGTCTTCCACTGCCTCCCGCAGTTTGGTCAAACTCATGTTAGTAGCTTCGAGAACACTGTCCAACCATCTCGTCCTGTTGTCTAGCATCATATTAATGGCATGTCAGCCAGCATATTAAAAAAGACACAGTCTGCTTAAAACAAGGCTGAACAGAAACCTGTTCCTTAAGATGCATAACACTCCTGACCTTTGTTGGTAACCTGTTTTCTCTTCTTCTTTTTCATATATCTGCAAGTTGTTTCCTGTCTTTAAATCATAGCGCTTTCTCTGTGCACTACCAAACGCTTGGGGCAAATGAATGCTTTGTATTTTAGTGAATTCCCAAAAATCTACTCAGACAACCAGCACACTAGCTGAATAAGGAGATGCTGCTGGAATCAAATGAGGCACTAAGGACGACACTAGGAGATCTGCACAATCCTTGTGTCTTTCCCATTTCAATACAAATACGCAAGCAAGCACAGAACCTTTCTTCAAGTGTGTTTTTTTTTTGGGGGGGGGACCCTTAACAATTAGAATAGCATCCCCCCCATTGCCATCATTCTTCCAATGACCCAATTGTGTCATGGCCCAAGCGCATAAAACAGAGAGTTGAGCATTCGTTCATCTAAGGAGCAATTTCCTCCTAAGCTCTAAAATAAAGATGATGTTAAGCAGTTTTTAGAAGTGTCTGTCACAGCAAATCCAACACATACAGTAATTAAAGGAGAAACAGAAGATACAGCTCCCATGCAAAATAGGGCACTTTTAAACTGTCACTATTTTCGGCTGGGATACCAGCAAATACAGGTTGCACAATTGCAGTTTATTTGGCCATCTTGCACAACAGTCCATTCTCTCCACTCCTTGCCTACCCCTTAAACTGGAATTTTTGTGATAAGGAAAGTGATGGCAAAATTCACCAGAAATTGTGGCTTTGCCACAATGTCGTCTAACCTTCCCGCAAACAGTCCAGCGTGAACCAGGCAGAGGGCCTTCTTGGTAGTGGCACCCGCCCTGTGAAACCCCCTTGCATCAGATGTCAAAGAAATAAACAACTATATGACTTTTAGAAGACAGCTGAAGGCAACCCTGTTTAGGGAAGTTTTTAATGTTTGATGTTTTACTGTGTTTTTAATATTCTGTTGTGAGCCGCCCAGAGTGGCTGGGGAAGCCCAGCCAGATGGGCGGGGTATAAATTATTATTATTATTATTATTATTATTATTATTATTATTATTATTCATTAATTATTACTCAATAAATAGATCATTTGGAAGCACACATGGCCTCTTTGAGAGTGAAAAGCAAACTTACTTTGTGTTACACTAGGAAATTTAGGAAGGGGTAGGTCATTCTAAGGTTCTTGAAATTGATTTCTTTCTTTTTTTTTAACAGTCTTTTACCAAACAAGATATAATCAGCGCCATTTTCAATACAACATTCTCCACACTGCTTTTTTTTTCTGAATTAAAACTTCATCTACTTTAGTGAATAGGCTTACAGCCACCTTTTTTGCCTACAGTAAATTGTTTTGTCCCAAAACAATGCTGAGGCATGGAAATGTAATGAGAATATTGGATTTCACTTGCTTTGTTATGGCTATTTGCCTGGGAATAATATCCTCTTCCCTTCAATAGCTCTAACTCCTTGCAAACGAGGCAAAGATGATTTGCAAGGTTCTCTGGCTTGTTTGAATGGCAGAACCTCAAGGCACAAAACATTCTTTCTGGGATGGAGTTTTTAAACGAATACACAATTATGAAAGCATTGTGAAAGCACACTCATATATAATGGAAATGTTTCTGAAAGCCAGAGCCCTTTGGGGGTGAATGATTTTTCTCTGAAAATGCAGAATTTCAAGTTGCCTTCTACTTAGTCACACCATGGTCAATCTCATTCAGTTTTCTGAAATTTCAGACAGGGAACGTTTCTCTCTTACTGGGAGAAGCTGAGAACTCAACCTGGGGCCTTGTGCATCCAACACCACTGAGCCATGGTCCTGAGATAGGCATAGGATCGCACTATAGAAGAAGTGGTTCATTCTCTGTCACAACTCCATCTCCATCGCCCTTTTCCAACCAGGTGACCTTCAGGTATAATGGACTGCATCCCCCTTTAGTCCCAGTCAGAGCGTCATTTTACAGCCCCAGCAGATCTCTCTATTTTTATTTTTGAAATATACTCGGAGTCGAGAGTGGATTTTATGCTCTTTATTCAGCTCATAGTGGTGAGCAGGAATGGATATACATTATTTACATAATGGGCCCCATGTGATTGGCTAATTCTGGGATTCTCCTGTAGGCTAATCAGGTTGCGGATTCACTTCCACCTGGAGGTGGATTGGGTGGCTCCTGTGGACCAATCAGACTGCTGCATTCTGGATCTTATTGTTCTAGGACCAATCAGACTGATGCATTTTGGATCCTATTCAACTCAGTACATAACAATCTTTAAGCACTTAAAAAAGGATTTTCAGCTACCACAGCCCCTATTGTTTTTAAGACACCAAATATTAATGGTTTGAGGAACCAGAATTAAGTCAGTTCATTTACAAAAAATAAGGAAATCTTAAAGTCACCCATCTGTGATCTTGATGCCCTTAGCATTTTATCATTCATTCAGGTGAGGCAAAAGCAGAAAAGCAGGTCTTGATATTGATTTGTAACTGCAGCAGCAAAATCTCACACACTCTATTTGCAAAGGCAAATAAAGCATTGCTCCAGCAACAACTGAAACCAAGCCAATGTACCATGGATGTGTAACCAATGCTTGAAAATAAATTGGTCTTGAAACTGTCCTAAAATATTTTTGTGTGTGTGCTAGCTTTCGGACTGTGTTGTAAACCTACTTTTATTGGAATATTTTTAAAGGATATGTTTTTATGTTTCAAACAGAATATTAGCACAGTAAATTCCGGAGCTTTATTTATTATTAAATAAAAACCACCTGTGCTGGATTCTGCTTTTAATCTATTTTTTTTGTAATCTTGTTTAACCTCTTCCTCCTCCAATGGTTTCAGTGGATGTGGCACAGGAAACTCCTTTTCAAATACCAACACTGCAGCAATGTTAGATACATTAATGTTCATGGAAGGTTTACAGATAGAAAAAGTGTTGTGACCATTGAAGCAAATGTAATGGTCTGTGCTAGAAGCTGCATGGTTTTTAATTTTATGTTTACAGACACAAGGTTGACCACATAAATGAAGCCATGGACCACACTTTGGGAACTCCTACTCTACTAATCTTCTTCCACCTCATCCCCCTTTGCCACAGTCTACTCATTCCTTGACACCTAGGAGATGTGTTATTCAGAATTTAGGAGGAAGGTGAGATACAAACATCGCTTTCCACTTGCCCCTTCCATGGGCTTTTCTCTAGATCCAGCTTACTGAATCTAAGCCTTTTGTTAGTTACGGTGTTTGTTCTAGAGGTGATGGATGTTCCAATCTGCAAATGAGTCTGGGTGGTGTGGATCAGGTCAGCTGTTATTGGAATTTGCAACGATAAACTTCCTCAAGCATTCCTACTTATTTGAATCCCAAAGATTACCATATTTTTCCATGTATAAGATGCCCCCTATTTATAAGGGGACTAAATTTAAAGAAAATGAGGGGAGATGGCCCAAAGTTTTAGGGGGAATTGCACGTGTGCCATCACCCCGGCAGGGCCATTGCTGGGGGTTGGCAAAGTGGCCAGCTGCTCCCCCCGCACCCCTGTGGGCAGGAAGCTCCCTAGAGCATGGGGCGCCAACCAGCTGGCTGTCAGCGGCAGCTTCGCCTCTACGCCACTGTGGGTAACGCTCCCTAGAGCTCGCGGCTCCCACAGTGGCATGGGGGGGAGTTGTGTGCCCGCCAACCCGCTGGCTGGTGGCACACAGCTTGCCCCACACATGCCACTATCCGTGTATAGGACTTCCCCAGTTTTTTGACATGATTTTTGAGTCAAAAAACCTCGTCTAATACACGGAAAAATACGGTATATGGCTATGCTTGTTCTAAATGAGATAATGTTTTGAAGAGTGTTCATGTTCTTTGACGACAGAGAACAGACTATGCTTTGTACTATTTAAAATGACCCCACTGGACTTGACATCTCCATTGATTTAGCAACTGTAGAGAAATCTTACTGACCTTCAGGGAAAGGAGTTTTTAGAGAGTTCTTCACATCTCAGTAAGTACATTTCATAGCACCCATTGAAAATGGTATACTAGAAGTCTCCTATGCACTTCTCATAGAGTACACAAAACATATCTTATATAACCCTACCGATTTAAAGACTAATCTCAGAATGGCCAATTCAAGCAAATACATAAAGAAAGTTGGATTTCCAATTTACCGAAGTCTGTCAGTTCTCAAGAGTTGAAGCATATTTTTGCTTCTTTAATCTTCTTGGTATTTGTCTATGAGGATTTTTATCAAAATAACTGTTAGTGTGATAAATGCAGTAGGTCAGATTGCATTTGTTAAGGAAAAGGTTGGTGCAATAAAGATAACCTTTTTTGGACTCTGTCTAGCTGAGATGTGCCACATTTTTCTCAGATTTAAGCTTCTGCTGCACCAAACTCAACCCTCTGTTCACCTCCATATTTAACAATTGTGTTTACACCTCCTTTCCCAATTTGTATTTCTTATAAGACCTGGTAGTGGTAGCACAAGGAAGCATGTCATTTATCAAAGAGGGAGTCCCTTGATATATTGAAAGGAATATTCATCCACTTCACCAATTGTGGGCCTGATTCACCATATTGCTATTAGCGGCTTAGCGGATTAGCGCTATTAGCGGTTTAGCGGCTATTAAAGGCTTAGCAGCTATTAAAGGCTTAGCAGATTAGCGGCTAAAAGGCTATTAGCGGCTATTAAAGGCTTAGCGGATTAGTGGCTAAAAGGCTATTAGCGGCTTAGCGGCTTAGAAAAAGGGGGGGAGCGGAAAAAAATCAGAACACTTGCAAGACGTTTTCGTCTTGCAAAGCAAGCCCATAGGGAAAATCGTCTTGCGAAGCAGCTCAAAAACAGAAAACCCTTTCGTCTAGCGGGTTTTCCGTCTTGCGAGGCATTCGTCTTGTGGGGCACCACTGTACTGCATTTTCATGTGTTTCTCCCCAGAGCCGTGTCAGTCCAAACTGTGACAAAGAACTATCCCTCTGCGTTTTAAGCCATTTTACACACACAAAGGACTTTTCTTTCTAATGTGAATTTGCCTGTCATTAAGATCAACCAAGCACACATTTGCCTTTCTGAGGCAAGGGTGGCGACAACACCCGGCATGACTTTTTCTACAAGTCAGGTCAGGTCATCTTCCTTTGCATTTGAGTTCTGTCAGAAATCGAAAACACTCCTTTCTAAACAAGCTTTCGGTTCTGTTGCTGCTGAATGTATCGATTGCAAGTGCTGCTCTTCGTGTGCATGTGGGGTTTCTGTGTGTGACTGTTCTTCAGTTTGACATGTTGTGTTTTAATGGTTGGATCACTGTTGTTGTTACGTTTGCTTCCAGATTTCCAAGCAGCACATTTGTAGAGGGGGAGAATTGGACGGAGACACACACACACACACACAAACACACACCACACACCTATACCTGATGCTGCATCACACATATTACCTGAACTAACACATTAATACCTGGCCTAGAATTTAGGTTCCTTGGCATTCATTTGTTTCCTGAAAAATTCTACAATGATTCTACATGGCTGGGCTGAGCAGTCAATTATGACATCATGATAAAAATCAGAACTTTGTTAGACTTCCTTACACTATATTACTGTACATACTCCTCCCTATTTTCCTGCATTGTCCTATTAGTACTTATACTGACCTAAACCAGGGGGCGTCCTACTAAGGCAGATCAAAATAATGTGAGGAAATCAGATCCTGTCCTGTGTCACAATAAGGGCATGTGGTGAAATTTTCGGCAGGGGAACAGTTCGGACCAGAGGAGCCAGCTTACGAGAGTGATTGTCGGGGAGACGTTGTGTGTGTGATGTCACAATATTAGCATAGCGCCTCCCTCCCTAAGCTCCCTTCCTGGGCTTTGGGAAGGAGGTGCCAGGGCTCTGGCAGGATTCTGGAAACCCTTCTGCCTCCTTCCCAAAGTTGGGCAGGCTTTGGGAAGGTGGCGGGAGGGCTCTTGGACCTGTCAGAGCATCGCACCTCCCTCCCAGAAGCTTTCCAAGCTTTGGGAAGGAGGCGCCCAGGGAACATTTAGCGGACTGGTGTAGTCCCCCTAGCCTACTGATTGCACACCACTGGTTGCAATGAATCTATGTTTTATTCCGTTTTGTTTTAAATTTTCATTTTATGATCTAGCATTGCTTTTATTTTGAATTACATCAGTGGAGCACCATAATCTTTTCAGTGCTTTGGGCCTCTAAGAGTCCTGATCTATGAGAGAGAGATGGGGCCAGATGTGCCTGAGCAGGGAAGGGCTTCCACATGCAATGATATATTACTGTAAAGGCCACTTCTTGGGTCCTGACAGCATGTACTTCATCCTGCATAGGGAGGATAACATCTGCTGATCTTTGAGCATACGCTGCGCATCCCCCCTGCATGGCTGCTCCGTCAAATGTTAATGACAAGTACCATCATAAGCTGGCTACAGAAGCGATCACATCATGGGCTGTGCTCATTAGAAATATTTGCAATCCTTCTGCGATGCAAAACGTGTTCTCACTAAAAGAGAGCACGTGTTGCGGATGGGGCCGAACAAAACTCCACTTGGTTGCCAGGCAGTATTAGATTCAAGGGGCCTGGAGCAGATTGGAGGATGGTGTTACTGGGGTAAATTTGATGTTGCCAATTTAGGGGTGGGATCAGTGGTTATTTAAGCAAGGTCCACAGCTTTCTCTTTCTCTTTCGCTGTGGACATCGGATCACATGGAGCACTTGGACTGTCTGGAGGACAGTGATGCAAACTTCTCATTGTCTGGTTACATTTCTTTATTTCCCTCTTCTTTTAATCCTCTTTAGTCCCTTAAATAATTTAATTCCCCTTTTTCCTGTTCAATTTCCCACCCCACCCCTTACCCTGCCCTGTGGGAAGATTCTCCCTGTATCTGTGGCTTGCCTTTCTTTCGCAAAAAGGTTTCCCCCATTTCTCCTGTTGTAAATTGTGAGGCTAGTCAGGGCTGTTCCCAGCTTAGCTGGAATCACTTTCGTTTATAGCACCCCGAAGGTTGGCTTTATTTGAGTGTGTGCAGCGCTGTTGGCCAAATTTTAATCTAGCCTTGGGCGGGAGCACTATTTTTGAGTTCCTTTAATATTGCTATGAGACTAAGATTCTCAAGAGCAGAGGCATGGAGCCCTATTCGGCCTGGGCATAACTTCCGAGCCTAAGTAAGCTACAGGTAGCAGTTAATTGTTAAGTCTCTGACCTCTCTATAAGAATGTACCTGCTTGCAGGCTCAGTTGCTGCTAATGTATATCTGAGGCAGACAGAGGGCGGCAGAGGCTCTCTGTGCCTCCAATGACTATGAGCACTCTGTATATGCTCTTGAACTATGCTGTTTCTGAACAAGTTTATTTTCTTTAAGTTTGTTTTGCCCTGATAGTGGCGACTGCCATTTTAGAGGCGAGCCATTGTGGTTTAGTGGCTAAAGTGTAGGACTAGGACCTGGGAGACAGGGTTCATATCCCCCTCTTAGCCATTGTTATAACAAAACAAAACAAACTGCTCCCTTTGGGCTATTCTGTTGCTGGGTAGTTCGGCCCATTTGTGATAAAAGAACTTTGGGTTTCTTGAAGGGGTGCTTCCCTCTAAAAGGGCAAGCAGGGGTACCTGGACAAGCTGTGGGCTGCCTCAACTCTGCTATTTCACTGGAAACATTTATGCCTGGCCTAGCAGGTGATCCTAGGGCTTTGCCCTAGAATTCGATGGCCTGGAAGCGTTTCCGGCCTGAATAGTGTCCCCATGTGGTCCATGAAGCATTGGTTTCACCAGTTCCTTACATTGTTTAGTTTTTGCGGACTATGACTGGGCTTTTGCAAATGCCTCAAGAGCTTGCCTCTCCTGCAGGGGATGACTTGTGGATGCCCCAGGTGTCTTCTTCCAGAAGGAAGCATCTTCGAAGGCTGCAATCCAGGAGGAGGGCAAAGAGGAGCAGGGGTCATGATTCAGACATCACCTTGGACCTCTACAGGGGTCAGGGTGAGGCTGTCCTGGGTCTTTAGGGATCATCCTGGATAGCTCAGCTGGTCAGCGCATAGTGCCGGTAATGCCTAGGTTGCAGGACTGGTCCCTATATGGGACAGCTGCATGCTCCCCCATTGCTCTACCTGGACACTTAGGTCCAGTGTCGAGGGCCTTTTGGTGGTTCCCTCACTGCGAGGGATGTAACAGGGCCACGTTTGCAATATGCAAGCGGGAGAAAGCACCTTTGTGTGCCCACACTGCAGTTTGCTCTGTGCGTTGCAGGGCACAGCGCTGCACGGGCTGCATTTGCATTGCATTGCGTGAGAGATTTGCATTTGCATTGCACAGAGGTTGTGTGTGCATTGCACAGAGTGTGTGTGCATTGCACAGAGGGTGTAGTGGCATTGCACAGAGTGTGTGTGGTTTGGTTGTTTTTTTTTGTTTTTTTTTGCATTGCACAGAGAGTGCATTGCACGGAGTGTGTAGTAGCATTGAACAGAGGGTGTGTGCAGTGCACGGAGTGTGTAGTTGCATTGCATGGAGGGTAGTTGCATTGCACAGAGTGCGTTTTTGCATTGCACGGAGTGTGTAGTTGCATTGAACGGAGTGTGTAGTTGCATTGCATGAAGTGTGTAGTTGCATTGAACAGAGTGTGTAGTTGCATTGCATGGAGGGTAGTTGCATTGCATGGAGTGCGTTTTTGCATTGAACGGAGTGTGTAGTTGCATTGCATGAACTATGTAGTTGCATTGCATGGAGTGTGTAGTTGCATTGCACAGAGTGGGTAGTTGCATTGCACAGAGTGGGTAGTTGCATTGCACAGAGTGGGTAGTTGCATTGCATGGAGTGCGTTTTTGCATTGCACGGAGTGCGTTTTTGCACTGAGTGTGTAGCTGCATCGCACGGAGTATAGTTGCATTGCATGGATTGTGTGAGCACTGCACGGAGTGTGTTTTGCATTGCACAGTGTGTGTCTGAAAAGGAAGCTGGCTCGGCGGCAGTTTTGTTGGGTTTTTTTTTATTATTTTTTTTTAGCGGTTCTGGCCAGCGTCGGCCCTGTAATTTACGTATTATGATGGCAGCACAAGATGCCCCCTGCCCAAGCGGGGCTGGAAGCTGGCAAGCAATACCTCAATACTTTTTGCCCATATTCCCATTTTATTTAGGGATCCAGTTGGATATCGTTGCTAAAACATACCACTTGCCTATGGAGAAGCTGTCTGCCTTGAAGGAAGTTATTTTGTAATACTTCCTCTGTAGCAAGTGATGCTTCATCAGATCCGATCTTGCTGGGTCACTTAATTAATCTTGCATGCAGAGTGGTTGCCCCAGGCCGCCCCTTCCCTTCCCACTAGGCCAGGCTGCCTGCGGCCTGAGGTCCCCTTACCTTTCTCATGCAATGGTTGCAATTCCTAAATGTTGAGGTCCCCTTACCTTTCTCATGCAATGGGATCTCATGCAATGGTTGCAATTCCTATATGTATGCAATAGTAGTTGGCCATGGCAGGATACTTGCACAGGGATTTTTTCAGGTTCATGCTGATGCTGCTGGATCTTTGCCCTTTGGTTTTTTATTTCAGGGGCTGCTGGTGTGCAAAGCCATGGCCTCAAGCCCGGTATGGTGAGGCAATCATGTGACCTAACTTTTGAGTTTTCCCCATTGTAGTAGCAGTTCACATGTGGCCCGAGGAGTTCAGTGACCATCGGATCTGCTTTTGGTCTGATAACCAGGTAGTGGTGAGCGTCTTGGCTAAACAGTCCTCACGCTCCAGCAGAGTCTCCGCCCCTCCGCTCACGCTTTTGAGCTGCACCGCTTAAGGTTTAGTATTGTGCTTTCTGCTCTCCTGATTACGGGATCATCTAATGATGTCTCTGACACTCTATCCCATTTTCAGATGGAGCGCTTCAGATCCTGGGCTCCAGACTCAGCTATTGCCAGACTTTTCCAGACCACCTGTGGCATTTTGACAACAATTAGTAATTACAGAGAGCAGCAGCTTCCATTTCCCCTTCTGCTTTTAGCTCTTATGGGAAGGCCTGGATGGATTTCTTAGCCTTAAGCCGGTAGTCCTCGGCCATTCAGATGAACTGGCCCCCATCCTCTGAGCAGATCCTGCAGTATTTGGTCCACCTGCCGCAGATTGGGCGTGCTGTTATAACTATAAGAATTCAGTCTGCTGCAATGTCTGTTATACTGAAGCTTTATTTTTCAGAGACCCTTGCATAAAGTTTGTAATGCGCAGGGCCTTGGAAGGTTGGAATAGGCTCCAACCTCATAGGACAGTGGGCAGGAAGTCGGTCAATTTTACCTATGCAGGATCTGCAACAAGTTAAAACTTGTCTGCTGGTAAAAGATCAAGGCGAGACTCCTTTCAGTAGTCCATTGCATTTTGGGCACTGAGGGTTGGGGAAATGGTTGTTGGAGCCAGCACAGGGCTGAGAGTCTGAAGGCTTATTGCTTCAGGACTTTTCCTTATCTGCTTTGGAGCTTGTCATTAGAGTTGGGAACTCTAAAACAGACTTAGTGGGCAGGAGTCTCACAATCAGGCTTCCCATTACAGATGAGGAGGGCCCTTGCACGGTTATGGATACCAGAAAAATTTGGCTTTTCATTCCCCTGGGGGCTGGCCCACTCCTAGTGCATGAAAATGGGTTCCCGTTAGCCAGGCATTAATGTGCTTACGTTGTGCACCAGTTATTACGGCCTGCAGCTTGCCACTGAACACGCCTCTTGCCACTGAACACGCCTCATTCCTTCCAAATAGGGCTGCTGCAACGGCTGCACACTGGGGGCCTGTCTGTAGACAGGATTGTGAATACGGGTCATTGGAAGTCTGACGCTGACAAGGGTTATATCAGGAAGTGTCACAATGATGTCTGTGCTGATGCTTGTCTGTTATTTCCTTTTCTCATAGGAGCAGCAGTGCACATTTGGGCCACAGCATTGTACACTGGGCTGGCAAGCGCGCTGACAAGTCTGGACTGGGGCGCCATCTCAGTCTTCCTGCCCATGTGGACATATACTGGATGTCCAGATGGGGAATGCTTTGGGAGGAGGTCCTTCCTTTGGTGCGGTCGAGTGTGACCTGTGCAGGTCCTCCCGCAGGGCTGGTGGTACAGCTGGGCGAGAATGATTTGCTGTCTTCCTCCAGCATAAGTTTGCATTCCTGCATGCAAGAGGGCTTGGATTGAGTTGATGGCAGCTCTCCCTGGACTCAAAATAATTTAAGGCATTGGTTCAAGGTGGTCTGGAGGGGGGGTTGGAGCACCTGTCCCCTCCAATGCGCAAAGATATTCCATTAAAGGAAACCAAGGATTTTCCATGCTTTGTCAACCCCTTTCGAGGGGTAGGGCCACGCAAGAGTCCCTGGGAGCATTTGGGGTGAGCTTGAGTCTGATCCTGGTTCATTGCTCCCCCATGCTGTTTACTTGTACTGACGATATGGTGGGGCCCAGTCGTCAGTGCTGCCCTGCTGAGGTCAGGTGCAGCTAGTCGGGAACCAATGCCTAGACAAACTACCACCGAGCAGGCCAGAAAGCATGTTAATATGGTGGTGGAAAATAAAATAAATAAAGTAAATCAAATCAAATCAAATCAAATAACATTAAGATAAAATAACAAATAAAATAAAATAGGTCCTTGCTTTAGGTGGTTCTGTGATATTGCACCCTGCTATTTTCTTCAAGACTGTTCCCCTCTGTGGGGCAGATGGGGGTGCATCTTTCCCCTATGGGGAACGACACCTGGCGGGATGCGATTGCCTTGGGATTCATTGCTCCCCCACAATGTTGCTGGTACTGACGATATGGTGGGGCCCAGTCGTCAGTGCTGCCCTGCTGAGGTCAGGTGCAGCTAGTCGGGAACCAGTGCCTAGACAAACTACCACCGAGCAGGCCAGAAAGCATGTTAATATGGTGGTGGAAAATAAAATAAATAAAGTAAATCAAATCAAATAAAATAAAATAACAAATAAAATAAAATAACAAATAAAATAAAATAACAAATAAAATAAAATAGGTCCTTGCTTTAGGTGGTTCTGTGATATTGCACCCTGCTATTTTCTTCAAGACTGTTCCCCTCTTTGGGGCAGATGGGGGTGCATCTTTCCCCTATGGGGAACGACACCTGGCGGGATGCGATTGCCTTGGGATTCATTGCTCCCCCACAATGTTGCTGGTACTGACGATATGGTGGGGCCCAGTCGTCAGTGCTGCCCTGCTGAGGTCAGGTGCAGCTAGTCGGGAACCAGTGCCTAGACAAACTACCACCAAAGAGGCCGGGAAGCATGTTAATAAGGAAGTGTAAAATAAAATAAAATAAAAATAAAATAAAAATAATAAAGTAAAATAGGCTTTGCTTCAGGTGGTTCCGTGATTTTGCACCCTGTGATTACCTTCAAGGCTGCTGCCAGCTTTAGGGTGAATATTTCCCCTATAGGGAATGACACCTGGTTGGCTATGGTTGCTTTGGGATTGAAGGAAGGGTTGCATTTGTGAGTGGTTTGGCGGTGAGCTAAGGCTCTGTGGCGGTTAGGCATTGGTTAAATTGGTTGGTGGAGGGGTATGGATTGGCTGTGCCTGCCCCTCCAATGCTGCTGCAGACGGGTATTCCGTTAAAGGAATTCTGAAGCTTACCATCCCCTTCGTCCAAACCCTTGGAGCAGGGTGCGGGCCGCGTAAGCTTCAAGGAGCAAGCGCGGAGTAGCTGAGGGCCTGTGACGCAGCTCCAGCTGACTCTGTCCCTTGTTCCTCCGGGACTGACTAGGGAGTCAGTGCTGTCCCCCAAGGCGGGGGGTGACAGATAGTCATAACCAATGCCTAAGCAACCACTCTCAATTTGTATGAAAATAAAGTTGTGGCAAAAAGTATGCCAAAAACCTTAAACAAAAATTATGTGTGATGTGTGAGTTATTGGGGTAGGGGTTTTGGGGGACCTCAGCACGCAAAACGTGTTCTCACTAAAAGAGAGCACGTGTTGCGGATGGGGCCGAACAAAACTCCACTTGGTTGCCAGGCAGTATTAGATTCAAGGGGCCTGGAGCAGATTGGAGGATGGTGTTACTGGGGTAAATTTGATGTTGCCAATTTAGGGGTGGGATCAGTGGTTATTTAAGCAAGGTCCACAGCTTTCTCTTTCTCTTTCGCTGTGGACATCGGATCTCCCGCCCGCCCTCCCTTGATTTGGGCTTGCGCTCTGACCTTGCTCTGCCTGTCATGGGGTCGTTCGCCTTGGTGCGGGGGCCCAGTAGGAATTTTTCCAATTGGCTGATTAGTGTGTGCCTTTTGGGTTTTGCCTACTGCTTAGCAAATCGTCACAACTTGTAAGGTTGGCGGTTAGGCATTGGTTAAATTGGTTGGTGGAGGGGTATGGATTGGCTGTGCCTGCCCCTCCAATGCTGCTGCAGACGGGTATTCCGTTAAAGGAATTCTGAAGCTTACCATCCCCTTCGTCCAAACCCTTGGAGCAGGGTGCGGGCCGCGTAAGCTTCAAGGAGCAAGCGCGGAGTAGCTGAGGGCCTGTGACGCAGCTCCAGCTGACTCTGTCCCTTGTTCCTCCGGGACTGACTAGGGAGTCAGTGCTGTCCCCCAAGGCGGGGGGTGACAGATAGTCATAACCAATGCCTAAGCAACCACTCTCAATTTGTATGAAAATAAAGTTGTGGCAAAAAGTATGCCAAAAACCTTAAACAAAAATTATGTGTGATGTGTGAGTTATTGGGGTAGGGGTTTTGGGGGACCTCAGCACGCAAACAGTTTAGAAGCTACTCCAGTGTATTTTCTACAAGCAAGGCCAAAAAAGAGAGAAAGTGTTGATATTCAAAGGCTCTTTCTGTCCCAGCACAGATGTGATTTATTTTGATACTGCTGTATCTACGTACGCTGTGAAATAGATTGACATCTAAGGAACTGGTTTAGGAACCAACACTATGTCAATTGTAAAAATGTCTTTCTTCCTATGAACACCGAAGTCGCTAAAGCAACTGTGGATGGTTAGCACTGCACAAACAAACATAAATGATCGGAAAGGCTGCCAGGTTGTTAAGTGTCTGCGGTAACTGCAGGCCTGGTGCTTCAGCAATGATTTCCGTTGTCTCCGAATGTAACTGTAATCTGGCTGAAGCTATATCTTTCTGAATATATTTCACAGCAGTAGTAGAGCAGTCCTCTTAAAATCAAGGATATGGGACTGCATATGGTACTAAACAGGAATGGGAGAAATATAGCTCTCTGATTGTTCATTCTTAGACACACCAGGCATTTCAAATAAAGTCTAAAAATGGAAGAAGAAAAGAAGAACAAAATGCTATTATATGTGACCTTGCCCACCCCTCTTTTCAAATGAACAAGTCCTCCCCTCAGATATGAGGGTCACTAATGGGTCGCTGAGGTAGTAAAGGTGTATTAAACCGAACTAGGTTATAAGAACACGGAAATGTTTTGATAATACTTCCTTTCTTCTTTTACCCCTTTCCTGGGTTCTCTTTGTTCTAAGTGGATGAATCAGATATTCGAGTGAATAATGGGCAGCTATAGAATGAGCAGTTCACAGAAGAGACCTAGGATGCAAGGAGAAATTACTGTGATAGATTATCCTTTGCACTTTCCTATAGAAAAGTTATACATTTAAAAGAAGGTATTCAGCTGACCTCTTACAGCCTATGGCTTTATTTTATTATTATTTATATAGGGCTTATAGTATTTGAAGTGCTCAGTCACATTGCCTCAGAGTAAGGCTGTGTTCCCCTGCTTTTTACATAGTGCAAAGTGGAAGCTGGGAAAGAATAGTTGAAAGAAGGTCAATTTGTACTGAAACAAACTGGAGCACCTTGAAAAGAAAAAGGTTACAGACCCTTGCATTCTGCCACCCATAGCCCACTGAAGAAAGTGCATTCAGAAAACACAGCCAATGAGCTCAGCAGAGCACCCACCTCAGGGCAGTATGGTGCCTCCTTCAGCATGGCACCCCAGTGGGCTAACTTGCCCACCCCTCAGGCTAGCCCCTGGTAGAGGGAAAGATAAAAAGGTAAAGGCAGTTGGGGTTTTTCCTTTTTAAAAAATGTGAGGGGTACTCTCATTTTCCTACTCATATTGAAATACTGCCCCTCAGTGAGGCCAAACTTGGATTCACAAAAAATTTAGGGGTATGCATACCCCTGCATACCCCCCACAAAAGCACTGGATAAAGGACCCCTGGACGGTTAAGTCCAGTCAAAGGCGACCATGGGGTTGTAGCGCTCATCTCACTTTCAGCCCAAGGAAGCCGGTGTTTGCCCACAGACAGCTTTCTAGGTCATGTGGCCAGCATGACTAAACCGCTTCTGGGGCAACGGGACACCGTGACGGTGCGCACAGATCGCTGTTTACCTTCCCACTGCACTGGCGTGCTTTCAAACTGTTAGGTTGGCAGGAGCTGGGACTGAGCAAAGGGAGCTCACCCCGTCATGAGGATTCAAACCACTGACCTTCTGATTGGCAAGCCCAAGAGGCTCAGTGGTTTAGACCACAGCGCCCCTGGATAGGGTTCCAAATAACCACCCCTCCAAACAAAGCATTCCACTCCTTATCTAGTCTTCAATTTTTCTTTTCCCAGTCAACAGCATGCTTATTTCTCACTGTTTTTTTTGGGGGGGGGGCTTGTTCCTTTGTGTGTGTTTGTGAGTGTGTGTGTGTGTGTGTGTGTGTGTGTGTGTGTGTAAACCTCATGTTCCCCCCAAATAAGCAGATACCTCGCTCTTGTTTCTCAATGGTCTGTTTTGAACCCATTTCTGTTGGCACTCACCAGCTGAACTCATTAGCAGAAGGATCGATTACTGAAATTAAAAAGGAAACAGGATTGGGCTAATTCTGTCCTGTTTGGGTCTCACAAGGATGCCTTCATGAGTGTGATCCATCATGCTGCACGCCCCTGCATCCTGTTGTTGTTTTTTAAATGATATTTATTAAGTTTTCAAAGGGGAAAAAAATTACATAAGTAAAAACAATAGAAAAAAAGACAAAAAGAAAAAGAAAAAAGAAAAAAGAAAAATACAAAATACAGAAAAAGATAAAAAACATTTAAAAAGAAAACACATCAATCTTTCCATGTCATATATTCATATCCTTGCTTCCCTGACCTCCTCACACCTCCCTTTTTTGTATTCCAATTTAGTTAGTTGATTCAGCAATTTATTTCCCTCTTTGTTTTTATCTTAATCCTTTAACTTAATATAATATAACTTTAAGTTCTCACCTGTTAATAGTCCATTTTTCATACACCTTTAAAACATTGCTGCTTAAACCACTTAACTTCATTCTGACATCATTCTAACATTCATTAATTTTACAATATTTCTGTAAATAGTCTTTAAATTTCTTCCAGTCTTCTTCCACCGACTCTTCTTCCTGGTCTCGGATTCTGCCAGTCATTTCTGCCAGTTCCATATAACCCATCACCTTCATCTGCCATTCTTCCAGGGTGGGTAGATCTTGCGTCTTCCAATACTTTGCAATAAGTATTCTTGCTGCTGTTGTGGCATACATAAAGAAAGTTCTGTCCTTCTTTAGCACCATTTGGCCGACCATGCCCAGGAGAAAATCCTCTGGTTTCTTCAGAAAGGTATATTTAAATACCCTTTTCAGTTCATTATGAATCATCTCCCAGAAAGCCTTAATCCTTGGGCACGTCCACCAAAGGTGAGCCCCTGCATCCTGCTCTGTCCTGTTGTATGTAATTCCGTCCTTTTATGTGAAATGTGTATTTCATGCACAGTTTTTGTGCACCAAAATGTTTTGCAAAAGAATCCAGTTGGAAGGCACATTCCAACGCACTGTCAGATTGGGGGGACACCTGTGAAAAGTAAACCAATTCCTTAATATAACAGAGTTTTAAAAGGACTAATAATGAAGAAGTGAACGGTCAACAGATAGCAACCCCCATATTTACCAAAAAGGAGGTCCCATTGATTTCAGGTGTAAGGATTCCAGCTCAAGCATGTCAAAGTCACATCAGCTACAGAATATTATAAGTGGTGGCTTAGAAATGTTTTTAGCAAGTTACAGACTTTTTCACTCAAAGCTGTTAAGACACATCGTTTGTTGGAGATGCTCAATTTCTTTTGCACTTGAGAAGAGCAGATTGGCTCGTTCTAATCAATCAACTTCAAAACATGACACCCTACCACCAACCCCTTCTGAAAGGGTTACAAACTGTGAGGGGCTTTGCGCTCAGTATGTGCGCCTGCTATTCATCATATCATCTAAAAAGTATACTCGCGGGTCAACCAATTAGATGGCGCTTCTGATCTACTGTAGTATATTCATGAGCGGAAAATGAGGATCTAAATGTGAGTTGTTTTTGCTTTGCTTCCCTTATACATTACTACTTTGCCCCTTGCTATCATTTACTCATTTTCAGTTTTATCCATGGAAAAGTAGAGTGTTATGGATGAGGAAAAATGAATAGCTTAGGAAGAAAATTACACTGATTGTGAAGAACAGAATTACATGCAGAGGAAATATATCCCGATGAATACCGTTAGCCTTGGCTTTAAGACCTTGGCACTGAATCAAAATAACTGATCCAAACATACACAGACACTCTCTGAATGTCTGCGATGGAATAAAAAGAATGCTGGTATTAACACTTCCCTACCATAACCAGCAATCAGTGGCGTAGCGTGGGTTGTCAGCGCCCGGGGCAAGGCAAGTAATTTGTGCCCCCTAACCTGTGGATTTGCGCCCCCTAACTCTTACCCCCAGATGTTATGCCCGGTGCGGCCGGCCCCCCCTGCACCCCCCACGCTACGCCACTGCCAGCAATAGTATCCCCGCTCCATTTAAGGGCTCTAGATTATGACCATGATGATCATGACATTTCCCCTTCCAAGTAAGTCAACCCTCAAATTGTTCATCTAGTAGCAGTACACACCAGTGAGACTTTCCTGTGTGAATGTCACCTTGTCCCCACTCTACTGGTGTAATGTGGAGAAAGGGTGAGCCTTAGTCATATGTGGTAGAAATGTGCCAGAATAAACCAGTGTTGTGTCCGTATCAGGCATGGAGAGTTCTCCACTCCTTTCGGTAACTTGACAGATACGAACTCATGAGCAGTTGTTATATTTATAGTCCTTTTATTACAGCACCATGTTGCAAGCACAAATACACAGCTCTCCACGAGGATAATCCGCCTTCTGACTTCTGCAACAGTAAAGGCACCAATGGGAAGTTCCTCCCTCCCTCTGACTCCTTTGCACTCTGATACGTTTGGAGCTCCGAGTCCATGGTGGGGGGGGGGGTGGTCCCCCACATCCTCAAGTGATGTCTCAACTCGTTGCCCCCTCCCTTCTGGTTCCCTTGTCCTTACAGTGGTACCTCGGGTTATGAACTTAATTCATTCTGGAGGTCTGTTCTTAACCTGAAACCATTCTTAACCTGAGGTACCACTTTAGCTAATGGGGCCTCCCGCTGCTGCCACACCACCAGCACGTGGTTTCTGTTCTCATCCTGAGGTAAAGTTCTTAACCTGAGGTACTTCTTCTGGTTTAGTGGAGTCGGTAATCCAAAGTGTTTGTAACCCGAGGTGTTTGTAACCTGAGGTACCACTGTATTTCGAAACTGGGTAATTCCTCCCTAAGCTGTTCAGCTTCCCTCTCTCTCTCTACTTCTGAACATGCTGTGGACAAGTGGGGGCAACCCTTCCCCCTCCAGCTCTCCATCGGAGAGAAGCTGCTCTGCCATAGAATGCATTCCCCAGTCCGCATTGTGAACCATTCCCTGATAGTCTGGGTGTTCAATTAACTTTCCAGTATAATTAGCCATTATTTGGTTCCAGACTTTGCCAAGTGAAACAGAACAGAATCCCTTGGCGTGCCATAAAGTATGAGTGCCACTGTTGTTGTCAGTGGCCCAAATGGAAGTGGTTCGATGGTGGAAGGTAGCAGGAGAACCCATGAAGGAAGGGTAGGAGGTCAAAGTGTGGGAAGTGACTCTCTTCGAGCAGTTGACCCATCATAAGAGAGTAATTAAAGGTGTAGCTAAACATGACATGTTCGACACTGTATGTTTGCTGCTTATTAGCTTTATTAACTGAAATAAAACCTTTTTATCAGTTCCCGATGACCCATGTATGGGATATTTGCTGGTCAGCTAATTCTAGTACGGTTTTAATAATCAGCTACTCTGGATTCACCATTTTGTGTCAAAGCTGGTCTGGACAAGGTTGCCCTAGCTGTGAGTTGCTATCAGAGACGGCGTGTTTTCATTGTTTGCATTCTTAATGCTTGTTTTTTTCTATATTTTAAAAAAATCCAATAAAACATTTTAAATAATATGAAGATTGTGTTGTTATTCTTGCCTTCATTTGCCCCCTAAATGAAACAAATCTCTAAAAGAAAAGCACAAGCTATTTTCCTGCACAATAGCACCATCAAAATGTCATAATACAAATGATATATCCATGTCTTAATAGTGTACAACAATGAAATAACATAGAACTCAGCTAAGAATAGTAACATGTCATTTTCATTATTTCAGCCATCACACACACAAACAAGCACATTTTCATGTGCTTTCATTTATCAATATAAATTAATTAGTTATGTAATGTAATATTTTATTATATAACGGAAGGAACGGCATGCCACGAGTGTATGATTTAAACCTGAGGTTTTTTGGTCTGTGCTTAGTATGGTTTTTTGGAGCTGAATGGGTGTACAGTGGTACCTCAGGTTAAGTACTTAATTCATTACGGAGGTCTGTTCTTAACTTGAATCTGTTCTTAACCTGAAGCACCACTTTAGCTAATGGGGCCTCCTGTTGCTGCTGTGCTGCCGCTGCACGATTTCTGTTATTATCCTGAGGCAAAGTTCTTAACCTGAGGTAATATTTCTGGGCTAGCGGAGTCTGTAACCTGAAGCGTATGTAACCTGAAGCATATGTAACCCGAGATACCACTGTATACGTGTTGACGGTCATGTATTTAAAGGAGAGTTTTGAGCATCTTCAGTTTTTCTGTGCAATGGGTATTTTGTGATGCCCACAAAATGGTAACTTAGATTTCCAAAGGCCCTTAACCTGGAGTCCATAAAAAAACATAGCACTGTGTGACAAACTATATTCATTGCATTGATACATTAGGGCTTAACTCTGGACACAGAGGTGCAACCAAATGTGCACTTAACCATGAAGCAAAGTGGACAGCGGGGGTGACAGAAATCTCAGCTAAATTATTTCTTATTCATTTGATGCTATTACAAATAACTGCCCATTACCCCACAGAAGGGTTTGGCAGTGGCTACAGCTGCATTTGGAGCTGTGGCAGGTGGCAGATTTCTAAGGCCATCCATCACTTCTCATCTCTCCTCCACGACAGAATGTGATATGAGAGCAGAAAAGCAAAAAAGAACAAGTGTGTGACAGAGAGAGAGAGAGAGAGAGATCTGGAAAAAGAAGAAAAATAACAGAAACCAGAAATAGACCAAAATCTCGAGGCTGCCAAAAATAGCACCCTTGTGACATTATAATAATTTTTGTTAGGGAGGAAAGTAGAAATAAATATTTCCTCTCCCTATTAACAGTGAGATTGAGATTGATAATACCTCTGTGCTGATATCAACTGGAACATTTCCATTGACTGGATGAGCCCAATCAGTGGAAGATGTCAATAGAGTATAGAAGACATGCGACCAATAAGCTTTTGAATTAGATAAAGGAACTGTACTGGCTGTATAAAAATGCAAAGCAATTCCTTCCAAACAGAAATTTCCCATTGATCAGTAGATGGCAAACTTGCTGCATCTAACTTTACCTCTGTTTCTATCCTGTTAGCATTTACAGTAGAAGCATTATGCTCTATTATAATTTAAGGTACCTTTAAATTCATCCTATTTAGTTTATTGCAGAACTGATTTGTGCACAAAGCTCTCCATATAGCAGATATATGCTATGGTCTTTAACATGCTGCTGAAAAGAAATATATTTGTCTTAATTAATATATGTGCAAACTTCCCACAGCTATTTTTCTCTCCTGTAACTTAAATTACTACCTGCTTCTTTCTGGAGCTTTATTTTTATTTGGAGCTTGCTTGCCTTATTAATGTAATTTTCCCCATAAGGCTTTGCAGAGCCACTGTACTTCAGCAGTTCATCCCGTAATACAAAGCTTTGTAAATGGTTCCGTATAAGAGGCATGAAGCTAATAATTAGGCTTATTTAATATGTTGACGTTCCTGCAAGACAGTGATGAGAAAATGTTTGATTTATAATGTATCCCCAATTATTCTTGGAAATGATGCCCATGTAAGCCATTAGAAGAACATTCATATGTTTAAATTCAGGGGAGACGTGGAGGATATATTGCTAAAAGCAAGTTGGTAAATACAAAAACAGATTTTAAGATGTGGTAACATTTAAGCAGAATTAAATTATTAAAACAATGAGTAAACAGCATTAAAGAGCAACACAAGTTCCCTGAGAAATTACCACATTTTAATTGCTTGAGGAGAAAACAAGAAATGGTTTCATTTCTGTGCTGTCTAGAATGTTCTAGAACATTACCGTTATGCCTCTGTTGATTATAAACAGCAAGACATGTTTTCTAATGGTTGCTAAACAGTAACCATGGAAAATGCACATTAAATCATTCGCCACCTGTCCTTTCTTGACCTTGGCACTGCTTAATGCTGTGTTTGGGAGAAATCATTAATTCCCCCCCCCCTTTTGTCATGAAGGGCAATTTTATTCGAGCTTCACATTTCTGTTTTCAAGTGTCCATAAACAATGGACTGTGGTAATTATAAATTGCCTGTCCAAATATTCATCTCTGGTGTCAATGAAGGCTAAAGGGTTATAGGACATACAAACGAAAGGGACGAAGGGAGACTGTATGTGCGGCCTCTGAATGCTTGGCTTGGCTCAGCAAGGCAGCAGTGGCAGCAGAAATTGAGATTCAAAATGTGTTTCCCCCAAGAATTCTGCGGGCACTTAGGAGCAGTAAGTGCCTGATAATCGCCTGTAAGAACCCTATAAGGTAGAAGGAATTAAGAGGAGGAATGTATGGGTGAGGAAAGTCATCTTGCAAAGACCACCCTGTGAATTCATTGCAGAGCTGCAATGTGGTCCCTACAATCCCAGTGAATTAAACATGTCTTCCCTCCATCAACACAACAGTCCACAGACATCAGGTTCCTTCCTCCAGCTCTCCCCACTCTTCTGTGGTAGACCAGCATAAAGATACAGGAACGTGCTAGCCATTCCCATCTTCTTACCCATCCTACTGACTACTGATATAAGCAACAAACAGGCATGAACCATGTACAAGAAGATTCCTTTAGCAATACAGCAAGGGGACCTGGACAATGTGGGTCATATTTTCTGGTCCCAGGCACTCCCATCCTCCCCATTTGGATTTGAACCTGGAAGTTGAAGGAAAAGCTTAAATGCACAGAAAGAAAGTTGTTGTGGGATAAGCAGCTTCAGAAAACCTACATGCTTCAGTCTAATTAATGCACGAAGGGGTTAATGCCATAGAGTAAGCTGTCCTGCCAGGCTTAGCAATAGTAAGTCACTCCACTCACCTTGGGAGGAAAGTAACCAAGGTCTTAGTTCACCTTCAGTCTACCTTAGCAGCTAATTGTGTGAGGATCGCTGAGCTGGTTTCTCCAAGCTCAGACCACAAGGGTCTTACAAGCCATTCTTTTGTTCCTGTACCAATAATTTAGCAAAATTAACCACAATAACTAATCCAAATGTTATTGCTCATGCAACGTTTTCTGAGTGTTGTATGGAAAAGCACATGAATCTGGCCTTTGGAGAGTTTGTAAGTAAACAATTTTTTTACTTACCAAACGTAGACTTTTTCTACACTGAGGGAAGAGGGGACTATTTTGGATTTCACATATTTTTAAAGGTTTAACAGCCTGTATTTCTACTATTTGCTGCATGTTTTGTGATTTTAAATCTCTGCTGGGGTTCTCTCACCAAAGAGTACTTTCTCCAAACCTGATTCTTGGCATCCAGGAATCCTTCTTCCTATATATCTATTTTTCCCCCTTGCCAACCAACAGTTGTAAGCAAGCACAATTGGTGACATTGTGCACCATCATTACTGATCACAGGCACATCTGTTAAGGCATTAGACTTGGCTTCCGATTTCCTGGCTTTGAAATAGCAAGAGAGATCCTTAACTATCATCTTAAATCAGCAGGGTTTTTAAAACAATAACAATGACAAATACCACCATCATCATTGTGAATAATTTTGCAGTCTGTCAGTATCACTACTCTCACTTTGTTAAGTGTACACTGTGTTCCGGACAACCGATCTAACACAATACAGTGCCTACCGTTCAGAGGAACTGAAAACAAATGGAAAAACAAATGGGATTTCCTTTACTCTTCTCCCTAATTCATTTGCTGTAGTTAAAAGAAATGACATTAATGTGGCTTGTCAATTTAATCCCCCACTTTTTAAAATGAATGTGCCTGCTCCACAAAGCCTGAACTTGTAAGTCAGAGAATTCAGCAGGCAATGTCCAAGAATTCCAGTTTATGTTTGCTGGCACTATGCTACGTCAGCTATGTAGTACTGGTTGTTATCATACTGCCTTGTTATCAGATTGGGTGTTAATAGCAGAGGAAGTTTCCAGGCCATTATTTACCAGACACTCAGGCAAGCAAGAAAAATACTCCTATAAGTAAATTTCAGATCATTGTTATTCTTGGGGCTTTGAGACAGGAATGTAGTGATTGATAAATTAATAGTGAGGTCTATCTTTAGCCATTCTGCAAAATCCACTTTCTCTGCCAGCCCAGCAATCTCCAGCCAGATAGCAGTGCACATGTTAATGCTGCTCATTTCTCATAATTACGCATACATAACATTTTCTTCTTTCATGGTTTAAAGTGCCACGGCAAAGAGGATTAATGACAAACTGGCTTGGGAGTGGAGGGAGGCTTTGGCAGTAAGTAATTATACAAATGCAGTTGTGAAGCTTTTAAAGGCAATCATTGTGTAATATTGGCTTGTATGTTGCATGAGAAAAAAGCAAGAATTATTGTCACCGTATTAACTTCAATCCCTCTGGCCATGTAACCTAGATGGTGAGGCTATATATTGATCATTTGCAGAGCAGGTAATTGTCTACTCGTCCAACTGATTTCTCGTTCTCACAAAACACTGATGTGCGAAGGGGGTGGGAGAAAGAGAAAGGAGCGGGGAGAGAATGCTGTGAATATTGGTTTTTTTGCTTAGTTTAACTGTGCTGTAGCCTGAATATCTAGTCTAGTGGGGCTAGTCTGAATAGGGCAGTTGAACACCTGATCTCCATGTGCTTTGACACTTCATTGAACTGAATACCAAGCTATTAGAATGAGTCTTGAGTTCAGACAACATTAATTGACAAGAATGTAAGTCTTTCAAAGCGTTCTTGATTAAAATACAATACATGACCCAGGTAGTTCATAATGCTGTGTGTTCACTTCATCAGCAATACCATGGCCTGTTAAATAAGTAAGGCTGCATACACACTAACCTGTTTGTAGCAGCAAAATGTAGTTTTTCTTAATCTGGAATTGTTCATCCTCATCCTCAATGTGCTGCTTTCAAACTAGATTTAGTCTAGATTTTGCCATCCACAAGGGTTTGTGTGGTTACTTGATATACATTTGAAAACCATCTCCTTGATTGAGTTTTCTGTGCCTTTCCCTACATGTCTATGCCCCAGGTGAACGAAGAAGGAAGTGGTGATTTCAGTATTGGTATATACACAATGCCATTGGTCAGGTGTGAATATAGGGCTTCCCTCCTCCCCAGCCCAATTTCTGAGAGCAAAGCCATTTCCGAGCTGGAGAGGAGAGGGGGTTGCGGGCTAACCCCTCCCACAATCCGCTCGCGGGGGCTGGCCTTTGCCCCCGCGAGAACAGGGGAATCCCCGGGCGTGCCTGCAACCCGGCCCACCAATCAGCGTGGCCGGGGAGGTGTGGCCTAGCCCATTTAAGGCCAGGCACGACTGGGGACCGCCCTCTTTGTCCCGTTCCAGCTGATCGGTGAATATAGGGCTTCCCTCCTCCCCAGCCCAATTTCTGAGAGCAACTACATTTGTTCTCAAAGGAGCAAACTGTGGAGTAATGCGGAATCCATTTGGACAGCAACTGGTGGCAGGAACAGGTCAGAAATAATTCACACAGCTTCAGTGAAGTTAACTCTATTCAAATAAACAAGGCAGCTCAGGAGACCAGGCCTAGAGAGTACAGCCACTCTTTCTGGCAGAACTTGACTCTGTTGCAAGGACTGAGGATGAGCTTGGCAGAGTGAAAGCCTCATCAGGTGTTTGTGATAGAGGCACCCAGGACCCCCAGGATAGGTTGTGGGGGAAAGAAACCCTGCACAATGGGCATCAGTCTTTCACCACCACCACCACCACCTACAAAAACACCCCACTCTTCTAAAAAAGTAGCTTACCTTGTATTTCAAATAATATTTGTGCTAATGGGCTGACTTTACAAAGATCAGAATACATTGCATTGTATGTACTTTTTGTAATCTGTTTAGAAGATATTTAATCTGCTACTTGGACTAGAAGAATGAGTCTTGACAAACTAATCTGTTTTTTCCTACTCTGACCTAAATTGGACACATTGCTAGGAAACAGAACAGGAGTAAAAGAAACCCTATTTACATTCATTTTGCATAAGCACAGCTTGCTTAGAGGATCGTGTTGTGCTAGAGAACAGTGACATGAAGGCATATGGGGAAATGATTAAAAAGGTCACACAGGCTATTTTTCTATTTCTATGGCTTCTCTTCTGTAGACAATTTCCCAGTGACATGATGATTGTTGCAGCTCTGTGGCTTCGGCTATAGCACTCTGAAATGACAGCTTAGTTTTGCACCAAAAGGAACACTTATTATTTTATTTTATTTTTCCAAATTAACATTTCACAATTCACCAGAGATAGTTCTCAGAGAAGCCTTTCCTTTAATTAGTAAGAAACAGATCACCTAGGAGGCGTTTTAATGCCCAACTTGGGAATGAAATGACAGATTTTGAAGACATTTTTGAGGTTCCATACTGCTTCCTGCCTTCTCTCTTACTTTCTTTAACTTTACCAAGTGATACAATGCTCAACATTGTGTAAAACAGGGGAGCCTTGTGTTGGACTCTACCTCCCTTCATGTTCAGCAAGCATGGCCAATGGTTGAGTCTGAAAACACCTGGAGGTCCATATACGTTCCTTCCCTGATCACTGGAAGAATCTTAATGTTATTATGTGAACAGCATTTCTTGTTGGAAGTGTTAGGATACAATTCAGCTTGTATTAAGGTGGGTGGGTTTGCACAGGGAGAGAGTAGACAGAAAGCAAAACATCTATGCTTCCTAAACTGTCTCCCTGTCCTTTGCCTGTGTGGACCTTCATTCTAATGTATGACTGATGCTATTAGGCTTGCTGTCCTAACTTTCTGCCTCCCTCTCTTCACACCCTTACTTCTGAACCACACAGAAGATAGGAGACATCTCTCTTTTGTTTTCCTCTCCTGCAAAGATCAAAGAGAGCAAGTATGGCTCATTTGGGTCTCCAGCCTAGTTAGGTAGAATAGGAACTCTTTGCTTTACAATATGTACTTCCTATAAGAAAACTTGGCTTTATAAATTTCACATTCAAAGTTGTGCCCATTGTTGTTTGTGATCTCACTAAGCAAGTTAAATGACTTGGGGGGAAATTATAGTGAAATTCATACTTGTTTCCCTTAAGAAAGGTGAAGCTTTTCAGCAAGACATCCCATGTACTCAAAAGAAGAGGGCTTGATTTATGGAACTAAGAACAATCAGTGAATGTTAACAATGTAAATCATATCATAGTTGCAGCTACTGTTTCAGAAATTCCTGTATTTATTGATTGCTGTGGAATAGCATATAGTGTACCACTGAGGATCAGAGTTCTATTGTTCTGAGACAAGCACATACTGCCTGGACTAGGGTAATTCCTACAGAGCTTTTGTTCTATGAAAAGTATTATGCAGATTGCAAAATTTGTACTACTTTGAAATGGAAAGAAGGCAATTACAGTCTCTTAATATTCCTGTACTCGAGAATTGGGAGCTCTTATTCAACACCTTAGCCAACAACCAACACTTGGGGGATTTAAGTTGCAACTCTTCCTCTTCAGTAGCTGAAGAATAAGACCTTTCATTTCTTCTTGCTTGACTTGTTAGTTTTCTTCATTGTTGCTTTTTGTATTATGAATATTGTATTTGCCTTTCAGAAAATCTTTCTGGATTTGTCAAAATTCTTGTTGATTATATTTCTACTCTTTGAAAAAAGAGGAATGTAATGTATGGGTAGATAATAAGCTTGTTTGTTGAGCTCTCTCTCTCTCTCTCTCTCTCTCTCACACACACACACACACACACACACACACACACATTCACTCTGCAGGCCATGGTTCTTATAAATTTGGGATTAGGCATTCTCTCTAATGTTATAAAGAAAGCTTATATTAACAACATCGCCTAGATGCTGATGTTGGTGGCCCTGCATGTACACATCAAACAGCCTCAACTTCCTGAAGCCCAGGTTAACTGCAACAATGCTACTAGACACAATGTTGTGTGCACCCTCTGAATATAGCAACCTTCTTTATATTCATGTTATTTTTATAGCTGAGAGTTTCAATGCTGACATTTTACTGGTTTAAGTAATGTAAGCACCACACATGGTCATGCTTTCGTTTGCTACAATAATTTGAAAGCATGCATAAATAAATGATAGCACGCAGTCAACTAAAAAGAGTAATCTGTTGCCCTTTAATTGCCAGAGTGATGTGTGGAACTGCATGCCAATGTGACTTTGTCATTCTCCAGTTTCCCTTCCTCTATGGCCATGTACACAAAGTTGTGACAGAAAATAAAATATTACAGGTTTATTGTCATGCTCTTGCTCCAGGCTCAAGCTATACTCTATGGTAATTCTTAAGCCATAATGCTGAAATATGTACCTTCGATACACCTGGGCCACTTCAGCCCTTCAGTAAAAGCTGGAATAATGTTGAAGAGAGAAAAAAAAATGGTGCAAACATTTTTCCTCTTATCCGCCGTATTTGGGTGCTGATAGCTTCACAAAGCATTCTGTTGTAGGAATCATTTCCCACCAAATAAAAAGAATGTTCCCATCCTGCTTGCAATTGTACATATTTGTGGCTTATTAAAATGGAATATACAGATGCAAATTTTATTCTTCCCAGTTGGCAGGACAACATGCATAATGCATTATCAGTTCAACACCCAATTAATGCCATCATTTATAACTCATTGGAAAGAGACAATGCTAACAAGTTATTAAGCTTTGAACCAACAATAAATTGCCTAAGGTATAACTGAAAATGAAATAAATGCA
Organism: Podarcis liolepis; assembly: GCF_965112155.1. Classification (NCBI taxonomy): domain Eukaryota; kingdom Metazoa; phylum Chordata; class Lepidosauria; order Squamata; family Lacertidae; genus Podarcis; species Podarcis liolepis. The sequence goes on along the minus strand of NC_139557.1, from coordinate 25,830,436 downwards.
TCAAAAATACTAACTAGCTATCTGTAAATAAGCATTGTATCAAATACAATGGCTTTGAAATGGAAAAGAGTCTGCCTGGCCAAGCATGGCACAGTCTAGAAGAAAACAACTGCCTCACCGGTAAAGATTGCTTGTGCCGGGAGACCAAGAGGCTAAGCTTAGTTCCAGTAATTTGTTAACGAAACTACATTTGGATTAAAAGTACCTGCTGGAAACAGATCCTGGTTTTGTCCAAGGCAAAGTGAAAATGAACAAATATGCTCATTCTGTGTAGCAAGGTATGCTTCCACACCTTTGGGCATTTGACACAATAACAACTATGTGCAAGGTGCTGATTGGCTGCTAAAGATGCTTGGCACTTCCAATGTGGCTGGAGAAAGTGCAGTTTCAGAACCACAGCAAGCCAGGTGACATAGTTATTAGGCATCCACAGGAGCAGTACTGCAGATGCAATATGACAACCAGAGGGCACCATCTAGGTCCATATCTAGACAATTGTCAGACTTATGGGCACGATGTTTTCGTGATGCTTTACTTTGAATATGAGCACGATGCATTTGAGGCATTCAAAAACTGCATATCAAACACATCTAGACAGATGGTGCTGAGTATCCTTCTTAGCCAAATGTGCCCTACTTTCCCCTTTTCTGTTGCTCCAGAATTAATGGGTGGTCTTTGCCATCTAACTTGTGTCTGGCTGCACGGAAGGTGGGGACAAATGGCTTTTCAAGGCACATGTTTTTATAATCTAGATTTGCAAGTTTCTTGGTGGGGGCTTGTGCCAAAGTTGAAAAAGTCTTTGTCTTCAATGACATTTGCTAAAAGATTACAGTGTTAACTCTTATCTTTTCAGCTAACTGACCCAATCTATTTTTCCTTTTTTAATTTCTATTTTACTGCAACTATTACTATTTTACCAGTTACAGTTTTTCATATGTAAACAGCATTGTGGCATGCACTGTGTTCTTTTTCGTAACCAACCCTGTGTGGTGGGATTGTTCCCATTTAATAGCTGAGTAGCTGAGACTGCGAGAGGCTGGTTCAGTGATAGGATTGCTTGAGGATTTTAAATAATAATAATACATTTATTTTCATTGTACAACCTGTGTACAATGAAATTAAACAAGCCTCCCTCCCCCCCAAAAACACTCAATCTCTTATCGAACAACACACCACCTCACAAGTCAATTTCACTATGTTATTTTCCGTTCAACAGCCTAACAGCCCACGGATAGAAGCTATTTTTTAGCCTGTTGGTACGGCTGATTATACTTCTATATCTCCTGCCCGAGGGTAGAAGATTAAAGAGGTGATGGCCGGGGTGTGAGTCATCCCTGAAAATTTTCCTCGCTCTCCTAAGGCAATGATCCCTTGCGATGTCATCTAGCGGACTCAAGGGACAGCCCATGATATCATGTGCTGTGTTCACCACGCTCTGTAGAGACTTGGTCTGCAACTGGTGTGTTTTGTGCTTCCTAGACTAAGGTGTGGATCAGAATTCTGGTTTTGGCCTTTCCTCGAATTTTGTAATCCAGCTCTCGGCTAAAGAAAGGATACCAGAATGCTATTAAAAATGTGCATTTGAGGTTAAAATGTATACATTCCATTTATAAAGGATAAAAATACCTTGTTTAGAGTCAAGGCATGCAAAATAGTATTTTGTGATGAAAAATGTACAAAAATAATGCCAATTTTCATTCAGCTTTAAAAATCCACAGGGTGATGCAGAAACAGGATGGCGTGGGTGAACAGGATGAATGAACACCTGTGAAACTGACATGAATTAGGGATAGATTGATTTGTCCATCCATCCTCAGTGAAGGCCACTTAACAGTCTAATGCAGAGGTGGAACTGATGCTAGATCTCTTAGATCCAAGTTCAACTCTATACCCATTGAAGTACACCAAGTTTCATTTTGTGTTCCTCCCACCATTTCTTTTCCTGAATAAATTTGCATTCCGTGTGGGATACTACTGAAAGCCGCAGTGCAACATTTCCAAAGAATGTGCATGAATATGCAATCCAAAAGGCCAGGTGTTCTTTTAATTGCCTCATTATTCTTGTAAAATGGAAGTCTCTTTTAAAACTTAATTTGATACATACCAAGCCAATGGATGTGCAAAAATCTGGCCTGTATTTGGCTGCAGTTTAACAGGTGGGTTCAAATGTCCAATCAGTGTTTGTGTAACACATTCGACTCTGTTACAGTCTCTGAGCTGATAAACCTGTAATCATTTTGATCTTCTCTGCATTCAGGGAGAGTTTTCCAATCTCTTTAGATCTATTCAGTGCTTAAGAATGAGAGTTTCCCTGAGACCATCTGTTTCCTTGTTTGCCAAAGCATTCCAAATTCCTTGGCAAAATCCCTGGAATAACAACTGCTAATATGCTTCTGTAGTGGTCCCAACAACATAAATTTGGCCCAAATCTAATTTTCATCCTTAATCTGATTACGATAGGTCCATCCACTGAATTATAATTCTTGATGTCAAAAAAGGGGGTAGCAAGAGTTAGGGGTAGGTGAGAAGTTTAATTGACAGCACATTTAAAGGTGAACTTGCCTAATCTACAAACCAAAACACAACCTTCCTCTGAAATTCCCACCTCTATCAATTTTGCAGTGTAGTTTTAAGCCATGTAATGTGTACAAAGATGCATATCCTTGGGTGAAGTGTGCATATATTAGAGAAAATGTCAACAACAACAACAATAACAATTTATTACTTATACCTTACCCAACTGGCCGGGCCTCCCTAGCCACTCTGGGTGGCTTCCAACAGGATGTTAAAAACACAATAAAAGATCATACATTAAGAACTTCCCTAGACATGGCTGCCTTCAGATGTTTTCTAAAAGTCAGATAGTTGTTTATTTCCTTGACATCTGGTGGGAGGGCATTCCACAGGGTGGGCACCACTACCGAGAAGGCCCTTTGTGTATGGGGGAAATGCTTTGCAACGATGTGTATTACAGAAAAAAATGGCATACAAAATCTATACATTATATTTGGGTAAATTCACAATAACATGCTGGTGAAATTTCACAAGAACTTTATTCCCCCCTCCAAACACACGTGGACATATGTAGAACTCAATTCAAGGTCAGAAAAATGAGAAATTGGAACCAGTAGATTCACCTATCCCTAGCAAGAACAGGTGAATCTAAGTAACATGAATCCAAACAAGAAAAAGAAGAAATTTAACACAGCTGTCCCACTAGCTGAGCTAGTTCATCAACCAGCCATCGCTTTCCTCTAACATGCTATCAAGGATGCAAAAGATGGTCCTTTCTTCACTTGACGCCACACAATAATCGTCCTGTTAGAATTAGCATGCTAAATCAAATAGGAGAGATATGACCACATGCACTGCATTTAGTTGCCATCTATGGGACTTACAAGTCATGTCCATTAATTCCAATGGGTCTACTCTGAGTATTAGTAAGTTGGCTACAACCCAATATTTTTTAAAGCTGTATTCAATAGAATCTTATTTTTGTTTTATAGGAACTTAATGTATAACAGTGGTGAATGAAGAAAGGCATGCAGGAAGCAAAAAGAGGAATAATTATATCTTTGAACGGATGCCTAATGAATTTAGCAGTTGATTTAACTAGATTTTTTTTTAACCCAGTTTGCTAGGAAATGTGTTTCATGCTCAAAATAACTTGGAAAGAGGTAGCCGTGCTTCTCGATTTTTGAGCAAACAGACTGACAGTTTTGCGACATCTTTAAGAATATTTAGTGTAGAGTAACCTATTGTAAACCAGAGCTTCCAATGTCATATAATGAAAAGGTCACAGTTGCTTAATAGATTTATATAACCATAAATGCAGTGTGTGTTTGTGTGTGTGTTTACAAAGTGAGGCCAAAGGACCAAGCAATGTGAGGAAGTATTCTGTAGAACAAAAGTGAAAAGAAGATCCACACAAAGAAGTCGGAAATCCAGTTAGTGTTGGTGCAACCAGTTCCCGACTGGTAATGATGGCTTAAAAAAACAAGATGCATAGTGTACAATAAGACCTATAGAGGGGGAGTTTCTAAAATGCAGCATTTTAAAATGAACTACCCATTCATAGTTCCTGTTTAATGTGAAATTCCAATTTAGCATCTTCATGCAAAAGACTCTCTTTTCATTGAACTATGGGAAGTTTTCTGCTGTTACAGAATGCTTGTTGGTTTATGATGCCTCATTTTGCACTTTTTTGTACAAACACAGGAACTAGCCTCTTCAACAAACCCAGTGCCAACTCTCATTTCTACTCAATCAATGCTATCATGGGACACAACAAATCGGTTGTACTAATGAGAGCTTATTTGCTGGCTCTTCTTCCATGATGTGTCTGCAGTGCCATTCTGCCATTTACGTTGGCCAGACTTCATCTTGATGAATAGTTGCTGGACTTCATCTGCAACCCTGCCTCATTTAGATCTGTGCAATTTGTGATTCACCAACCATTTATTATTATTTATTATTACTGACAACCCTTACCTTTGCAATACTAGAATCTCTCTGAATCTCTCTCTCTCTCTCCACTTTCTCTCCCACCCCCTCTCTTGTAGGATTGGACCAAGGTTCACCTACCCCAGTATTCTTTGATAGAGTCCCAGAAATAAGAGGATACTAACTAAATACTCCACCTAAATAGATTAGTGATCTATCACAATCTACTTTCTGCCCAAAAATATATACTGTGAGGTCAAAGGGGCTCTAGACCTGTACAAACATAACAGTCCTCTTAGCAGAGGTCTAGCAGAATCTGTTCCCATTAATCACTACAACACAAATAATTCTACTTCAAAATTCACCTCTTAAAATCCAAATGATTCAATATGCTACTTATACAGGTTTGAAGGCTACAATTTCAGTGGGTTTCTAAAAGCAAAAGCAAAAAACCCAAACTCCAAGCCAATGTTAGCTTCTTCTACTTTCTGAAACCATCAATAGCACCAATTATTTTTTAGTAACTGCAAATCCTTGCCTCCAGTGCTAAAACAGCATTAGAAAGAACATACGTACCCACACAATTCTTGTTAAAATATGCTGGAAAAGGAAGATAAAAGTTATGCACAAACAAGTTATGTTTTGGCATGAAGCATTATGTAAAATAATTGTTATACAATATCTTGTTAGTTTCATTTTTATTTGAGCAGCCATCAATAGATTTGACAAAAGAGGACCAATAAATAAATAAATTGTAGCTGAATTTGTTAAAGGAATTGACAAAACCACTGTAAGCAAACTTTTAAAAATATATATGCACAGCCTTGAATGTTTTACAAAGCTGTCTATATAGAGTACTTTTTGCTTTGTTCAGAAACAGACCGCTAGAACCCCCCCCCCTCTCTCTCTTCCACAAATCATTAATGGCATACTACTTCAGTTAGTTGGAAACGAGATGAATTGCATACTCTATGAAATCAACACACCCATCTACTGTTACCTTAAAATTCATTTAGACCCCTAAGAATCACTTGTATTGGGCTAATTGGTTTCTATAGTACTGTGCTATACGGAAGAAAACATTTCTTAAGTAGTAGGAACATACTGGGCTCTAAGGCAACGTGCCAAGCGCCATATGCAATTCCTTAGGGAACTTGGATTCAGTAAACGGTGCTTTCATAAAAGGCCTATAAGAAGGTACAAACCGTCTGAACCAGGGAAAGGCCATCTGTGCCATCACTTCTGCCACTACTGGTTTATCTCATCTGTTTACAAGATTCACTTCACACAATTTAGATACAAGTGTATCTCTTCATTTCACTCATGATTTGTTTGTGAACAGTTATCCATTTAGGATTCTGTGATTTAAAAGGCGAGTGTCCAAATTTTGCTTCTTAAGGTCCTCCAAGTCCCAAGTTTTCTATCCCTGTCAGAGACCACCTTCAACAAGTTGGCCTCAGGTACTCTTCTCATTACTAGCCTATTTTCCGTAGTGTAGCTCTTACTACCAGTGCTGGATTACCAAATAGGCAGAGTAGGCACTGGTTCGTTGACCCCACGCTTTTTAGGGGCCCCTCAACAATGGATCAAAATAATATTGATTTGATCTTCAAAGAAAATTACAATCAAGCTTTCTTAGTTCAGTATGACCCCCCCCCCCACCCACCGGAGATTTAGACTGCCTAGGAGTCTCCACAGGGTTTAAGCCAGCACTGCTTACCACCTAACTTTTTCTCTTGCACAGTGGTTTCCTTTCCTCACCCGTCTACTTCTCCCTTTCTCTCTCCTGGGCCTACTTTTCTATTCATATCAAACAACACTATGGGTGAGCCCTAAATGTAAAGAGTATATTAGATGTATATGATAAAACTATATTTGGGTAAAATGAGTTCCAAGGCTGCCCTCCCATAACAAGATGGTAATCTCCTTGTTTTTGGAATCATAAATCTCCTTTGTTCCATTGCAAATTCTACCAGAGTTTGGCAATGCAGCTACTGTTGTGTTGCAGCTTAGTTCTTTTCTCATATATGTTCTTGTGCTATGTTGATACATAATTTGACCCTGCGAGCCCATATATTGTAGTTTTATTTAAAAATTCTGTAAATGAGGAATTTAGTTCACACACACCTGTTGTTATTACAGCTGGAATGCCCTGAACATGGCTTCTGTGTTATATCCACTGAAGGAAATGTGGCATAACCTTTTCACTATGAGAATAAATCTCTCTCTCTAACATGTCTTAATAGATGTGGAGTGTGATTCTCATCTTGTTTACTTGGACATAAATTCCACTCAGTTCACTGGAACGTATTCTATTGTTATGTAGCTCTGCCATAATAATTTCCTCTTTGATTATCTGTTAACAGGAGAGAGAAAAATGGAAGAAAATGCCGAAGTGTAGATTCTGCCTCCTACGTTAAACGGGGGTGGGGGTGGGGAGTCATTCATCCTGGAGAATAATGATGACATGATGCTTCAGTCTACAAAATATTTGTGCTTCCTTGTAGTCTGTAAAATTTTTTTTGAAAAAATCTTGTCATAGAAATAGGGAGATAAAATGTTATAGACTGATAACCTCTAAATATATCCGACAATCCAGTTAGGGTTCTTTTGATAGATGACAAGGTCCTTGAATTCAGCGTGGGACTATTAGTCTGTAATACATTGGCTTTTTCCTAGTTGGTTCTTTCTCAATTGGGTGGGGTAAGGGAATCAATATTTATCATCTGCCACTTGAAATCTAATGTAGAACAGGATCAGATACAATAGTTCTTTTTAGACTCTATATACTTCTTAATAAGTGGAAACTCCAGTGAGAATGAAAGTAGTCTCCAGGGACTAGAGGAAGCAGAATAAGTCACTTCAAGCAACTGAGCCCAGTCTGTGAGTTTATTATCCTTAGTGCTTTGGGATTCAGCCATTCCTCGTTCCACAGGTTCATGCAAATATTTGCATTGATTGTCATTCCTATACATCCAGTGCTTGGAATGAACTAGTTTGGTTTAAAGCAATTCACTGGTTTAGCTCAAAAATATCTAAACTACTCTTGAAAATACTTCTCCCAAACTGCCAGGTGAACGGAACATGAATTAAGTTCATCTCAGTGTAAAATGTCTAACAATTTCTCATGCATCTTCAACTTCATTTTCTCTCTCTGCCTTGGGACTTTCAGCTTAAAGACCATAATGTATGGGGGAAATAAATTAAACCATTCACATTCCACTGTGTGTGTGGTTTGATAAATGTCTCATAGAATCATGGAATTGGAAGGGACCCCTTTTTTCTTAGTCTTATGTATATTTTATATTTCAGCTTGTGACATTCTGAATGCCCTGCCTTGCTGCTGGTTACAGTATCAAGAAGGAGAAGGGAGGCTCAGTACGGTGTGGGCACGGCAGCAGGAACACTGGATTGGCTCCACTGCCACACCTACACTGCACAGAATTCCCAGCAGCCTCGCTCTCTCCTCCTTAGCCAGCAGTGGCTCACAACATCAAAAAGCCAGCTAAGCAATGCCACCCTGCCGGTAACACACTGCTGCTGTCTACCAATATCCCCACAGTCCCTCCTCAGGTCCAGGATCTGGTCCCAGCCAGGAGAAGAAAGAGGCCAGGGGGAAGACTACAGGAATGCAAGCTGCAAGTGAGAAGATATGCCCAGCCCCGCCATCTTGTAGAGCCTTAGAATCAAATCCTCCACTCCCTGCTTTATATGTGATGGGGGTAGCCCTTCATTGAATGCAGTGGGTCTGGCACCCATCATATCTAGTTTAATCCCAATGCTCACAGAAAGTTTTTGTGAATGCAGGTTCCACTAACTTTGGTGGGGTTCTCCCATCCATAGCCAGGGTTGTGGTTTCAGCTTCTCTTTGACTAATACAACCCAACCAATGGCAATCATGTCACCAGACAGAAAACAAGGGGGGGGGAATGAACCACCTGCTTCTGAATATATGTAAACAGAGATATTTGCACACCCTCCCCTAAACATGGCGCACAGGGATGCCTTATATATAACTGCCTGTCCATTGCTTAGGGTTGTTTTAGGCATCTTTGCTGCTTTTGCTTTGTCTGTTATTGCTCTGAGGGAAATGACTGCTGTTGCCTCATAATTAATTCCTAGGAGTCAACTAAAATTACATTGGTCTGAGGTAGCCAACTGCCCTCTCTTTATCATTGGAATGGAGGACTGAATAAGGACCCCAGAGGGAAATTTCTATTATCTTTATTATCTCAGGGAAACATCATTCACAGTTAATAAGTCTGTAAGTGATTCCAGGTGGGTTATTTACTGTTTAATAAATGCTTTCATTAGGGACATTCTATAAACCTTGCTTATTAGTACAGAATAATCCTTTGAAGAAAGGCTGGAAATCATTGCTGCTTCAAGTGAGAGAGAGGGAGGAAAAAATCTATTCTAGGCAAACTGAAGTCAAGGGCATCTCAGAATACTTCTCACTGCGACACGAGGGAAACATAGACAACTGTGTTTTCAAGGGATGACTGGGTTTCCTCTCCCCTGTCCCATAGTCTTGCTCTCCCCCTTGTTGGACTCTGCCACCTCTCAGTGCCGGATTACCAAATAGGCAAGGTAGACCCCACAACAATGGATCAAAATAATATTGATTTGATCTTGCAAGAAGATTACAATAAAGCTTTCTTTGTTAGATGTGAGCCCCCCCCCCGAGATTTCAACTGCCTAGGCGCCTCCACAGAGTTTAATCTGGCACTGCCTGGTCTGATGTGGTAAGTCTGAAGATTTTCACATAGATGCCAGTTCAGACAAGCAAATACCCCACATGTGATTTTACCATCTCAGAAATAAAGCTATGAATGGTTCCTGAGAAGGAAGCCTAAGCTACACATGTAGGGAAGATGTGTGGGTACTGTTGACCTGCAACTTCCTGGTAAACATAGCAGTAAAATAAAGACCCCCCAAGATAACATGTCATTATTGATGCCTCGGCCTGTCAATTTATCAGATCTTTATGGAAACTAATAGCTAAATCATGCCTTCACTGTCATTTGTTGCACAACATACCCCATCTCCCACAATAGCTAATTTGGCTTCCCATACTCTCTCTCTCCATTTCTGAAGGGATCTTAAGATGCTGAGACAACTCTTGAAGTCCTATGGATGAGAGAATTCATCTCAACATCCCTATAGTCAGTCTTCTGGCAAGCAGCAAAGCTAGTTATCAATTAAAAATCACAGAGTGCCTGTCTTGAAACGAGACTGTGCAAACTTGATTGAGAATATGACTGGTTCCTGAACTCACCCAAGGAAATAAAGGAAATAAATTCACTCTTAAAAATTTGTAACTCTTATTAGTACTACGGCTGTGCTGGCTGTCCACATCAGCTCCCTGTGAATTCAATAAGAACTGCAAAAGCTAGTTCCCTCCCGCTCTCTCAATCAGACCTAGGGGTTATATAGCTGTGCTGACAAGGGCCATTTTCTTTAAGCAGAGTAAACAAGCAACACATAAATCTGAAAATTATATTTGCTGTGGGAGGTATTGGGAGTACACCTACTCAGACCTTTAAGCGCTGGTTTATAAAATATAAATGCTGTGTATTAATAGCAGGGACTGCTTTGAAATGTTAAACATCAAGAAACAGTAAGTTTGACAAATGGCGCTGGCTTGTTAGGATGGGGGTTCATTATTAATCTGACCACGGTTTTATGAGTGTGTGGGATTTTGTATCATTTGTACAAATTCTTAAAGGGTTATGATTTTCTAATATCATACAAAGATAAAATAAAAATAAAAGGAAAGTATTAAATGCTTACTTTTATGTCTAAAAATCTCTCTGGTGATTAAAATGAAAGGCATGAAACCATGCAGTATGATAAATCTTCTCTATTTCATTTATGTTTCATTTTATGTCGCACGGCTTATCAGCAATATTTAAACAGCTAGATGCCTAGTACCACAGTTCACTTTGATTATTAGTTATTGGCATCAAAACCAAGCAATATTTAATGTGTGCTGGGGGGGGGCAGATCATAAAAATGAGATAGTGACCTCTGCAGAGCAGGGATGAGGAATCAGTGGCAACTACAGAGGTTGCTAGACTCCAACTCCCATCATTCCTGTCAGTGGGTATGCTTGCCGGGGCTTATGGGAATTGCAGCCTAAGAACATCAGCAAGGCCAGAGGTTCGCCACCTCTACTGTAGAGCCATCTAGCTAGCTCTGATGTCTCAGATTGATTCATATTAACATAGCCTCACCAACAACAGCTATTAAAAGAGGACCATGATCAGTTGCTGTCCGATTCTAAAGCCACCTGCTGAAGCCTATCAGGCACAGAACGTTGTACATCATGCTTCCCACCCACCAACTACCACATCATTGTCTTGTTCACAGGCTGTGATGGTTCTTGTGGGAGTGGGGCTACGAACGGGAGCAACACATGGTGTGAGCTTTCCAATGTTGGTAATCGTTCTTCAGCTTCAATATGTTTCCCAACATGCTGCAGTGCAGCTGTATTGCCCCTACTTAGATTTTTTCCCCAAGACTATGCGCAAGGAGTGTGATTGATGCTGCTGCCAGGACCACAAAACCACCAGCAAATAAAGGAGACTGGTTTGGGAGGGGGGGACCGTTTCAAGCCAAAAACATACTGAAGACATGAACTGGCCATATCATAGCTGAAAAGCCTGTGTGTGCAGCTTGTCTTCAGAGATGGTTACCCTTTCACTAACCCCTGGTTCACTATTGCTTACCAGGAGCGAAAATGGTGAGACTGCCAGGAGGTTGGGACGGTGCAAACACAATGGCAGGATGCTGGATTGGCTCCGCTGCTGCGTTTGCACTGCACCAATCACCCTGCCTCCTCGCCTCTCCCACCGCCTCAGTAAGCAACTGCAACTCCTATTGTCAATAAGCTAACACTGTAGCTGTACCCAACCTGGAAAACCATTTCTGCCCCTGTTATTTCTGCCTCTCAAAAAAACAATATGTTTGTTTGCTGCTTCTACAGAAGGTAGACAGTGCCGTGCTTCTGAGCCACTGTAATGGTCTTGTGTTTGTATGCAATGTCAGTTTGCTTGTGATGACAGCTCAATGCTATGAATCATTTATTATTACATTTTTATCCCATCTTTCCTCCAGGTACCACAAAGTGGCATCCATAGTTCTCCACACACACACACCCCGGCGGCACCACCATTGTATCCTTGCTGCAACTCAAGCTGAGAGAGAATGACTGGCCCAAAGTCACCCTTGAACCCTTGTCCACCATGTCCTAGTCTGGCACTCTAACCACACTGGTTCATGAGATTGTACAGATGGCAAACCTACAGACGTATTTGTCAACACAACTGCACAAAATCAGAAGTCTCGGCCTTCAAATGAGCCTGCAACCCTCTGCCTGCAAATGCAAGCAGAGAGTAATTCATCTAGGGAGACCCACTCCGCATGTACAAAATAACATGCAAATAGATTGGCTTCCACCACTGGAATAAATGAAAAAGATATTTCACATAGGGGAGCTTTGTGTGCCATGAAAACTCTGCTTTAATGGACAACAAACTGCACGTTGTTCAATTGTTTGTTGCTTGCATTTTCAGCTTTCTTTTAAAAGAAGAATTTTCAGTCACAAAAATAGATTGATAGATCACTGCAGTCCTTGCTTATTTCATGATTCTCAACATCGCTGAGGTAGGAACCCTCTCATCCTACATCCTACTAAAGTCTCTGAGACCTACACAGTTTCCTCTAATAGTCAGAACCAGGACTGGTTGCCAGGCTACGACATTGCGCAAGTACTGTTTGAGCTGCAGCAGATGAAGCAAATCTTAAAGACAAAACTGGGGAAAGCAAGGCAATATTAAATTGTCTGACTAAATTGTTGCTTTGCTTATACAGAATTGTGAAGGAAACATTTTGGTGAATAATGAATCCCTTGCTTTCTGCATTTGACAGGTGAATCTGTTCTACAGCTAAGAGGATGCATCTCTGTCAAAGACAAAGAATTTGAAACTAATACCACATACATCTCAATTTTTTATTTGAACAACTGAATATATGAATGTTTTAGTTTACCACTTTTATGACCTTGCTTGAAATGTCAAGGAGGAGGTCTCTTTTCTACGAGCTTCAATTCTCATGTGTTTTCTGGAATCAGAAACAACTGAATCACATACACGCTACTGTAAACATACTGTAAACAAACAGTCATGGTGGGTGCCATTGTCATTTAGCTAGCTACAAAACACTACCTCACATATAATTTTATTGATCAGCGGTGATATCAGTAGCTACAGACTATGCAAATTCACATTTTACTTCTTCTTATACCAAGTAGTGCTTGTCTATGCCTCCAAGAGAAAAGCAAAAAATCAGGGGCATGTTAAAAATGGACATGCTGACGCAATGATGTGTTGCAGGCATAGGCGCAATGAGGCATGCAGGCATACACCTTCTTGTGCAGAGTAGTTTGCCTGTTAAGATCCCAAGACCTCCCCCAATAAATAAACACAATTGACACAGAATTTAGTTTGTTATTGGCATAATTTCGGCGACAGCTTTATTGATTACAGATTGTGAGTGGTTTGCTTAGGCATTGGTTCCTGACTAGCTGCACCTGACCTCAGCAGGGCAGCACTGACGCCTGGACTCTGGCAGACGTCAGTAAGGGAAAACATCCTGGGGAAGCATTGGACCAGGTTCAGACTCAAGCTCATATTGTCAGTACTGGTAAACATCATGGGGCAGCAATAGTCCAGGATCAGACTCAAGCTCACGCCAAATGCTCCCAGGGGCTCTGGTGTTCCTTAACCCCTGGAAGGGGATCAGACAAAAGCAAGGCAAGCCCCTGAATTCCTTTAATGGAAAACCCTAGCATTGGAGAGGGGGCACAGCCTATCCACATCCCCTCCACCACCATTGAACCAATGCCTAACCACCAAAACTTACAAAGTTGTGATGATTTGCTACGCGGCAGGCGAAACCCAAGTGGCACCAGCCAATCAGCCAAATGGGAAAATTCCTACCGGGCCCCTATCCCAAGAACAGATGACCCACAACGGCATAGCAAGGTCATGATGAACCCTAAATATAGGGAGGGAGGGTGGGTGATCGCACGAGGCAAAAAAGAGGAAGCTCAACGCAATGTGCAGCGGTATATATGGGTCCTTTGGTTAATGCATGAAACAATCCCATCAATCCCAGCAACTGAGGGACCACCAATCGGGTTGTTGTGGCTATCCAATCGCTCCCACCCTCTGGGAGGAGGACATTTAAGGAAGTTAATTCCATGATTGTTTTCTGTTCTGAATGCTCATGAATGGTTCGGACAGGAGGACCTCTTGCATATCTATTGGGGCAGCAACGTATCTGCACTGAAGACTTAAAACTGGATTGATGCTCATTCCCTTTCCATTCTGAGATTCTACAAGGCACTACAAACCTCCAACAGAGATTTCACATAAAATATAATCAAACTACAATTTTGAGGATTCATTGAGGAAAGTGACAATTAAAGTTGCTCTCAAAGTAGATGACGATAGATGGATAGATAGATAGATGATAGATAGATAGATATAGATGATAGATAGATAGATAGATAGATATAGATGATAGATAGATACCCTCCAACAAGATAGATAGATACCCTCCAATGAAAATAGAGACATGCTATTCCATTATTATTATTATTATTATTATTATTATTATTATTATTATTATTACCTAGCCCATCTGACTGTGTTGCCCAGTCAGTCTGGGCGGCTTCCAACATACATAAAAACATAATAAAACATATATTTTTTAAAAAACTTCCCTATACAGGACTCTCTGCTCCAATGTTCTTCCAATAAAAACCATTAAGAAGATGATAGGAGGGTAGCAATGTGGACCCAGGTTGAATCAATCTAAAATGAACTTCTTTGAGACAAGCCTATTATGCCCCAAAAGCAGTGTTGATATCATATTTAATTTTTTTTTAAAATCTCACAATGTCATGCACCCAGCAGCTTGTCAGCACTGAGAATTCCCCTTACCGCTGAGAGATTTACCTGCAACGGAAAAAGGCTTATCAATATTCATCAATTCCCCTTTCAAGAACTCTAGAATGTGGAAGAATGGCTGTTTCAGTGTTTGCCAAGGAGTTTATTATCAGGAGTGAAATAAAGGTTGCTGCAAGCCTAGGTCTCCCATATGTGAATGATACACGGCTGCTATTACTTATAAGGAGACGTTGCCAACTATCTCAGTGATATGAACTGAAGGCCAGTGGTATCGCCATGCAATGCATACTGATGAATATGATCAGTGTACTAAGGCAATTTACCAGATTACTTAAGTAAGTGGATGTGTATTTTGTGACAAATACTTACGTAACTTTTGTACTGGTGCTGCTGAGGTATTCCTATCTCAAAGTTGCAGACTTTAACCTTAAACAGGTAAGAGATTCTGATATGGAGCGGTCAGAGAGTTGGGCTAAGACCTAGGTGGTAAAGGTAAAGGCTAAGGCAAAGTGACCCCTGACAGTTAGGTCCAGTCGCGGATGACTCTGGGGTTGTGGCGCTCATCTCGCTTTACTGGCCAAGGGAGCCAGCGTTTGTCCGCAGACAGCTTCCGGGTCATGTGGCCAGCATGACAAAGCTGCTTCTGGCGTACCAGAGGAGCGCACGGAAACGCCGTTTACCTTCCCACCGGAGTGGTACCTATTTATCTACTTGCACTTTGACATGCTTTCGAACTGCTAGGTTGGCAGACCAGGAGACCAGGGTTCAAATCCCCAATGGTGATGGAGGAACTTGCATGCTTACTGCTGCTGCCCATGTATATGGCTTTGATGCTGCAGCTATCTGATGATTCATATGCATGTGAGATTTCACTTTGCGTGGTGTAATCATTCTTAACTAAGGTTCCGTGTGTCCCCCACCTCACCACCCTCTCCTCAAATTAATTATCCCAATTACTTTTGGTTCAAGCCTAAGCAACTTGACTTTTGCAGAGGATTTGATTGAGAACTGTGGTTCAACAGGTGAACACATGATTTGCAGACTGTCTCACAGAGTTACAGGATTTCTTTTTGCAAAATTTGGCAAAGGCAACAAAGAATGAAATGAAATAAACTATGCTATAAAACAGCATTGATGTGTGCATTTAAAATAATTTTGAAGAAGAAAAATTGGAAATGTGTAATGTGTTTACTTTGAGGAAAGGCGGGGAGCATTTTCCTTTTCATTCCCCTTTCCTGGCCGAATTGTGTGGTTATCTTATTTTCATTCCAGCTCCTATTTTCATTCAACACACCTTATTCAAGAGTAAACTTAAGATTGAATTTGTTTCTCTGCAAAATACCTCAGCCTCTATGCACTTCAGCAACAGTCAAACCTTACAAATCATTCTGAAATTTGGAGCCGGCTGCTTATTACAGGAGTTATGTGGTGTATTCTGAATATGTGAGTTGATGGTGGGGGCGGATATCGTAAGAGTTTTATATGAACAGAATGAAAATTGCAGGCTATATACCTAACAGAAAGTTGCACTTGGTTTCCTGACTTTAATAAATGAAATCTTGATGGTGTGAAGTTGATTGTTATTCTAGTCACCATTGTCCTTGTTGATTTTAGCTGGGGCTCTCTTCTGCTGTCAAGACCAGTTTATATTCAAGTGTGTCATAAGATCTAGTGACAAGTGCAAGCAGCATTTGAGATATCAGCAGCATAATACAGTTTAAGCAAGCAGTGACCTTGATTGAAGATTTTGTCACACTCCCTATTTATTAATTTCCTTACCTATTATCTCCCAAAGTTTAAAGTAAACTAGGAACTGAAAAGGCATTGTTTCAAGAGGTATTTTTAAAAAAAAGAAGAAGAAGAAGAAGAGGCAGAACAAAGCATAGCTAGTGTATGGAATTGCAAGATTTAGGTTAAACCAATGAAGTATTATTCAGGGTTAAAGGTGCCAGCTATGTCCTGTTGATTTTAATTGAGCCAGAATGCAGCTTGAATGCATATAACTCAGAAACAAATGTTCACCCAAGTCCT
The DNA here is from genome assembly GCF_965112155.1 of Podarcis liolepis. Classification (NCBI taxonomy): domain Eukaryota; kingdom Metazoa; phylum Chordata; class Lepidosauria; order Squamata; family Lacertidae; genus Podarcis; species Podarcis liolepis. Next base: position 25,813,985 of record NC_139557.1, on the reverse strand, counting down.
TCCTGGCCTTCCACTTTTTCACAAAGTGCTGTGTGCGACCAAGAAAAAGACCACACATATCTGTGAAAGCAATCCAGCCAAATCAATACAATCTCATAACAGAAAAGGTCAACCAGAGCTTTAGCTTCTCAACACTGCTGATTGGCTATGTTTCATCACTGCAACAGAGGAGTTTGCCTATATCTTACAGGATAATCTTTGAGTGCCATGCCTCCCTACTGTTCGGATTGACTGCAGAAATATACTGAGTGCTTAAATAGCAATCTGTTCATAACAAGTGCGTAGTCTCTGTGGGATAGGACTGCAACTCCAAATTCAAAGGGAACACAATGGATATCCAGTCTGAATTTCATGGATTGAGGAGTAGCCTTACTGCAGGGAGAAGTACCCTTCTTATGAACATGTAGATTTTGCTGCAGTTCTGTTTGGCTGATTTTCTTTTTTAAAAGATTAGGTCAAGGGTGTGTGCTGTAGCCCATGAGAAGGAAAGTTCTCAACTGCAAATATGGCATTCATAAGGGAGCAGAAAGTGACAGACTTAGGACGAAAGGTGGACAAACTAGTTGCTCCTTCCAGAACAACTTGCTGAGAGGTAGTCACAGCTCATCAGTGCTGTATGTTGGGCTAGAAAAATCAGGTTTTGCATACCTTTATCTACAGAAACACAGACTCTCCAAGTGTTCCTATTTTCCAGGGATAGTCCCCAGATTTACAAAAGCTGTCCCAGTTTCTGATTTGATGCTGGAATGCCCTGCTTTTCCTTAGGACGTCCCTATTTTCATCGGATAAATGATGGAGGGTATGGAAATGTGTGTATGCATGTGTGTGTATAACCTAGAAGGCCACAATATATGGGGAATGGGACGGCTTTGGCTTGGTAGGTCTAGAGGTTTCAAGCCAACTCTCTCTGCAGGTATTATTTTGTTGTGCTCCATTAGCCCTGGTCTCTGATCCTGTGAGGAAGAATGTGTTTGATCAGTGATACTTGAGTAAATTACCGGTCCTTGTAGCTTCCAATGCAACAGTGGACTTGGGATTCCTCATGAGTTTGCATCTGTTGTCCTGCAGCACCATACTCTCAAGGTTTTTAAGAAGGCAAGCATGGCCAGGTAAACAAAAGAATCCTGTGTTGTTCTCCCACTTAAAAAGAAAAAAAAATACACACACAAATAATATTTAATTTTGCAAAATTCCATTAATGTATAAAATTCATCTCTAATTTGTACTGTCTGGTGTGATATTCATTGAACTATATATCTGTAGTCAATGTCCATACTTCAAAGAGCTATTCTAGGCAGGCATAAGAGCTTAGCTTATGTGCAGAAAGACTTTCATGTTGCTTTCGCTACCTACCATTCAACGTTAACCCTTCCTGCCACATCACAGATTGCTTTGAAAGCTCCCTGGTCTTTGATCAGGGTCACTTTTCACCGCATTGTGCCCAGAACTTTTTAGCGGGGGTGTATCCAGCAGCCTGTCCTCCCCCATCTCTTATGATTTTTAGAAGGGGGTATATATAATATGGTGTATTTTCTTCTTCTTTTCTTGACCATATTATTTCCCCCTTTATTGTGTAAATGCTAGGCCAGTTTCCCCAAACCTGTTGCTTTTCAGTTGTTGTTAGACTCATGTGTTGTTTGTGTTTGGCAATCGTTTTTTTATAGTTTTTTGTAGTCCAAGGACATCTGGAGGGTACTAGATTGAAAACAATAGTCCCCAACAGGCAAAGAGTTGCTGTTAAGTCCTCAGGCTAAGTTCAAACCCAACTTCATTCTGTTCAGGCAGAAAAGTTTGTTCAGTCACTCATTGTGCTTGTTCCTGCTGTTATCAATGGATTTCAGGGACTGCACTTCTTCTTTTTCATCCATTCATTTTCACACTATTATGAGTACTTTGGGCTGGCTAGAATATGTTACTATGGGGGGGAACACACTGATGACAGTCATCTAAAATAAGAATAACATTGCTCATGTTATTGTATTTATCTTCTTGGTTTTTTACGGATTCTGAAACCATTTGGGAAATGAATGTTATGTTTAAGACCATTTAACGGCTGGGGTTTTTTATTGCATTATCTGTAGTAATAGGAATGAAAGGGGGGGGCTTTCACTTTCTTAGATGCCTCAGAGAGTTTTTGGAGCCTGCAGGCAGCTTTCCAAATGCAGCCTCACAGTTTTGCTTTTATTTCTTCACACACAATACAATGAATATGTATTGTTTTTTTAATGAGTGCCGTGACAGTCCCGTAGAGGAAAACTTCATTCCTGAGCTATGCAAGGTTCACTAAGATGATGACACTGTGTAATCTCTTCGCTGTGTAGAATTTTATTTTTTTATTTTTTAAAAAAACACAATCTTGCCTAAAATGAATTGTAGGAAGGGAAGCAGTGGCTTCAACTAACCAACCAACTAACCAAGAGCTTTCTCACAAGATGGATCCAAATACTGTACATCTATGACAACAAAACTGTCTATACCTATTGGTGGTGTTCTACTGATGGATATGTAAAAACAAATAACGAGCCCTGCTGCAGAGATGGATTCAGGCAGGGCTTTTTTTTCAGCACCTCTTTTTCTAGAAAAATAATACCGTATTAAGGGGAGCACAAGTGGCTCTGTCACACTGGGTGCCAAGCCGAGAGGGTGCCACAATTTTGTTGTAGAAAGAAGGCAAGAGGTGGGGGGACAACTGAATTTTGGTGTTGCACAAGGCACCACTGAAATTTGAGGCCCCAAGATCCACAACTGCCTGCTGGTCAGGCCAAAGGCCTATCTAATCCACCAGCCTGTTCTCACAGTAGTCAGCTAGATGCCTGTGGGAAGCCCACAAGCAGAACAAAAGCAAAATAGCACTCTTCTCCTCCAGATCCCCAGCAACTGTTTTCCAGAGGCATACCACTGCTAAACCTGGAGGTAGTAAATATAAAGCCATCAATGACTAATAGTGGTTATCCTCCATGAATTTTTCCAGTCATGTTGTGATGGGAAATTCCATAATTTAACTATGTGCTATGTGCTTCCTTTAGGGACGCGGGTGGCGCTGTGGGTTAAACCACGGAGCCAAGGACTTTCTGATCAGAAGGTTGGCGGTTCAAATCCCCACGACGGGATGAGCTCCTGTTGCTCAGTCCCTGCTCCTGCCAACCTAGCTGTTCGAAAGCACATCAAAGTGCAAGTAGATAAATAGGTACCGCTCCGGCGGGAAGGTAAACGGCGTTTCCGTGCGCTACTCTGGTTCACCAGAAGCGGCTTAGTCATGCTGGCCACATGGCCTGGAAGCTGTACACCGGCTCCCTCGGCCAATAAAGCGAGATGAGCGCCGCAACCCCAGAGTCGATCACAACTGGACCTAATGGTCAGGGGTCCCTTTACCTTTACCTTTATGTGCTTCCTTTAGCTTGCCCCGAATCTCTTAGTATTCATTGGATGGCCCCAGGTTCTAGTATCATGAGAGAGAGAGAGAAATCACCTCTTTCTCTACTTCCTTCACATCGTGCATTGTAAATCATATTTCGGTCGTGTTCCTGATTTCACCCATTTCCCCTAAACCTCACGGGGGCCCATGAGGCGGTTAGCCCAGGCGCAAAATTGTTAGGGGCACAAAATCTCAACAGCCAGTGCTGGTTCAATACAGCTGACCACTTTCATTGCTGGGCTTTGTTGAAAACGGCTTCTCCATGCCAACTGGGAAGTGACCTCTCCAGAAAATGGAACGTCTCGTCTTATCTCTGTGGCTGCGATCTCCTGGGTCATGCGGATGCCATTAGGCAGTTGAATGTTCATGTATATTCCATCTGTTTCCCACCCACCCACCTGCCCCTGGGCACTGGCAACCCACGCTACACTACTACTGGGAAGTGTAACAAATCCAACTGGAAGATATAAAAGACACAAGCCCTTTCCCCCATTGTTTCTGATATCATTTCCTCTCTGTCAAATTTTAAATTGTAAACTCCTTGAAGGAGGGACCTGACCTCTTGTATTTTGCAAAGCATCACACATGCCAATAGTGTTATATAGATAAAGAAATATAACAATAGCAACAATGCTAGCAAATTACCCATACTGTAATCTTCAAATAAAATCTCTCCCTTTTGTGGTGCAAATGATTTGTTTTTATCTCTTGAATAACCTCCAAAGCTTTGTTTGCATTTAAGCCTATGAGCTATAATGTGATTTGAATAAATGCTCCATAAACAATATGAGGAATAATTGCTAGTATTATTCCTTTTTGTTTAATTGTAGATGGTTGGAAAATAGAATCCTTTGCAGAAGGTCAAGAAGCTCCTTTTTTCCACAAAACTGATTGCTTTTTGCAAATAAAACAAAACAATTATTTCTGCAAGTGTCCCGTTAAATTTGCTTTACATGAATAGTCCATTATTATTCAGGAAAAAACTTTAAGTAACTATCTAGAAATTTGAAATAAAAAACTTTACCTCATAAACAATTGAACGTGGATATATGGTTTTTAAAGAGTTATTTTCCTTAAGTGAAGAACACTTCAGCAAATGCTGAAGATTCTCCTCTTTCCCCTCGCTTTTGACACTTCAGCTAAATATTTTTGGGACCCACCTTATTTCTGTGATTATAAATTGTTTAGAACCATTTAAAAAAAATAGTGCTTTAATTGTTGTGACCTTGGGAGCTTAGGGTGATGTAGGTGTGCCAACTCTAGGGGGGGGGCAAAGGGCACCTCAGCCCCTTCAATATTTGTTTGAAGGGGCCAGGTCCCTTCAATCTTCAGGCAGCCCAAGATAGACAGATGGCAACAATACCACTTTAAACAGTCATGCATTCCCTCAAAGATTCCTGGGAACTGCAGTTTGTGGTGGATACTGAGTGTTGCTAGGAGATCCCTCTTCCTGTCACAGAGGTAAAATCTCCAGTTTAACAAGCAACCCCTCTTCCCAGGGAACTCCATAAACTATAGTTCTGTGAGGGGAATAAGGGTCTCCTAACAACTCACAGCAGCCTTGGCTGCCCCTTCTTTGGCGGATGTCCAGCTGCGGCCTTTATTTATTTCTTTTCTGAAATGTCTATTAAATGTCCATCTTGTGTGGAAGAGATGATAGCTCAGTGGCAGGACCAAATGCTTCACCACCTGAGGCAGCAAACTATTTGGGGGCAGACGTGCACAGAAGCAAAAGTACCAAAGCAAACATCTCATTCATCCATTAGAAGTGTTTTGCTGTGATTGCATCATGCTCGGAGCTTTTTTCCTTTTCCTTTTTGACAGATAAGAGTATTTTCAGGCAAACTACTGAAAGAAAGCAGGCAAATTGTTTACATTGCTCCAAAAAAATAAAAATAAAAAAACTCACTCATTGCATGACAGGGTGTCAGAAAGTCAAGTGAGGTGAAAATGTACTTTGTGTCATTCCATGGCTTCAGACCCCCTAACCCACAAATGCAACATTAACTTTCAGAGAAGCACAAATATGGGGCAGGTTGCATGAAATGGAAGACATTTTATGGAATGCTCCAAATACACAAGCTGGGACATAGAAGCAGATACGGTATTCGAGTTGAGATGAGAAAAAAGTTCTCCAGGGTTGCTCATGAATTCCCTTGGTTTCTGGCGACACTTATAGAATGCAGTCAAGCTTATAGGCATTCAGTGCTCATAGTGGAACAGTGGGAGACAACCTTGATTTCTATTCCTTATTTAACTTGAAGCAGAAGCTGACAGTAACCTTTTTACATATATCTTTGTGTGAGGCAGGCACTGAAGCCTAAAGTTCTTTTAGCTTCCAGTGACAGCTCTTTGGGATGTCTTCACAGTACCTCTCATGCTACGTTAACACTTGGCTTGACAGAAAGCCTACAGTTTAATTATGTTGTCCTGGGAGTTACTTGTCCGTTTTTCTGATTTTCTGCTTTCCCCTGCCCCCGCCCTTCCATCCTGCTCTTTGGAAGCTGTTGTGTGCTGTTTCCAACTCTTCACATTCAATGGTGGTTCCAGACACTCCCAATCTTTCTTTCTTTTGTTGTTTGTTTTCTTATTTTACCTTCTTTGGGAGAAATGTTTGCACATGGTAGTCCATAAAGGAATTGCTGCATTTTGGATTTTATGCTGGACAACCTTGTAACTATCAATTATAAAAGTATTCATTTCTGCATATTTTTAGCTCACCCTAGATCCAAAGATCTTTCAGGATCTGTTATGTGACTCTGCTGTTGTTCAATCCAGTGAATATTTCCTGCATTTATTGAAGTTTCTAGACTGTATTTAAAGGCAACCTGATCTAGAGCCCAGTGCAGAGCCCTGGTATGTTAGAATGACTATGATGGAAAGCCTTCTTCAGGAATTCCATTGGTTTGCTGATAGGGGAGTGAGCAGTAGCCAGGTATTGGTCAATAGAGCTGTGGCAAAACTATGTGGCAAAACTTAGACTGTCCTGTGTCAGAGGATATCAATAACACACAAATACAATCATTGTTGGGGCTCAGAGATTGCACACACATAGGGGTGGTAGGTGGTTGGTGAACTGCCTTTGAGGAAGGACTGTGTGTTTTCCTTTCTCATTCTCTGTGTTTTTCTTTTTGTTTAGTTTGTTTTCTTTTGACTTCCTGTACTGTAAAAACGCTTTAATAATATCTTGTTGAAAAAGTAAAAAAATTCCTTCCAGTAGCACCTTAAAGACCAACTAAGTTAGTTCTTGGTATGAGCTTTCGTGTGCATGCACACTTCTTCAGATACACGTTGTTGTTGAAAAAGGTGGGTGAAGGAAACGGAATTTTACAGAAGGCAGTAGGCATCGTGCACTGTTACAAAAACTATTCCACATTCAGCACATATAACACATCATGCTGCAGTTGCCCCAAGTAGTTGATTCTTTTGCTTTTCACCATTGCTGTGATTAAGATAGAAGAGCACATAACTGCATGCCTATAAAACAATTGCTTTCAGCTCTCCTCTCAGTGGCCTTCACCACATGTAAAGTTTGCTTCCCTCGCTCAGATCTTCTTTAGAATTCTGTCTTCCTGTTCACCCCCATTGCTTAACCGGCCTTCTATTATTTTTTTTCTAGGAGCAGAAATTCCTCAAGCTTCCTCTGCCTTTGCACATCAGTTTTGTTGGCTCCAACTGCCACAGCTGATTCCCCCCCTTCCCGCCCTGGTATGTCATTAAATTTAGAATCACAGTATGAGATCGTTCTATCATCCAGTCTGGTTGTCTCTGCCAGCTTGAGTCAGTGTACTAAGAATATATTACGGCAAACCCAGCAATTGGGGGTTCAATTGCTCCTTAGCATCCATTGGCACTAGCAAGCCAAATTACTTTTGTTGATTCTCGATAGCCGAGTTTGAGATATTTCAAAAGCCTGTGCCCCGCGAGATGGGAATCAACAGTTGATATGGGACACAAAGCAGATATCAAGTAATAAAATTTTACTTGACAGCTGTTCAGAAGCTATCAAGAAAATTTATGTCCCAGGATGAAGAAGTAATTTTTGAAGCAGAAACATGACAAGTAAATGAAATGCAGGCAGGTTGTGTAAAGCTCTAAGGCCAATGTGTCTCCAGTGTCAATACAGATGAGCTTAAAGAATGACAGCATGAGCAGATCGTTTCTAACTTGCACCTTGAAGGTAGGGGTTTGGGGCCTGCTCATGTCGAGGTTAGTGGCTAGTAAAATTAACATGAAAAGTATTTTGAATAGTCCTTCTGCTCACATTGAATAAGAATATTGGTCCATAAAAAAGAGCCTTGCCTATCTTGTCCACCATCCCATTCCCTATGGTGGCCAACCATTCAGTCATTCATTGATTTCATTTATATACAATGGTACCTCGGATTAAGTAATTAATTCGTTCCGGAGGTCCGTTCTTAACCTGAAACTGTTCTTAACCTGAAGCACCACTTTAGCTAATGGGGCCTCCTGCTGCTGCTGCGCCACCAGAGCACGATTTCTGTTCTTATCCTGAAGCAAAGTTCTTAATCTGAAGCACTATTTCTGGGTTCGCGGAGCCTGTAACCTGAAGCGTCTGTAACCTGAAGCATATGTAACCCGAGGTACCACCTTTATCCTCCCAGGATCTCAAGATGGTGTTCATGGTTTTCCTCCTCCCCATTTCATCCTCACAACAACCCTGTGAGATAGGTTAGGCTAAGAGATGGTGACTGGCCCAAGGTTACCCAGTGAGCACATGGATGGGTGGCAATTTGAGCCCTGCTGTCCCAGGTCCTAGTCCAGCACTCAAACCATTGCACCACATTGGCTCTCAGAAGCCTCTAGGAAGCCCACAATCAGGATATGAGGGCAGTAGTCCTTTCCCACAGTTGTCCCCAGCAACTAGTACTCAGAGGCACACTGCCTTTAATGGTGGAGGTAGCTCATAGCCATCATGACTAGGTACCATTTGCATACTCCTTGAATATATCTGTTGTTGTTTGGTCATTTAGTCGTGTCTGACTCTTCGTGACCCCATGGACCAGAGCACGACAGGCACTCCTGTCTTCCACTGCCTCCCGCAGTTTGGTCAAACTCATGCTGGTAGCTTCGAGAACACTGTCCAACCATCTCTTCCTCTGCCATCCCCTTCTCCTTGTGCCCTCAATCTTTCCCAACATCAGGGTATTTTCCAGGGAGTCTTCTCTTCTCATGAGGTGGCCAAAGTATTGGAACCTCAGCTTCAGGACCTGTCCTTCCAGTGAGCACTCAGGGCTGATTTCCTTAAGAATGGATAGGTTTGATCTTCTTGTAGTCCATGGGACTCTCAAGAGTCTCCTCCAGCACCATAATTCAAAAGCATCAATTCTTTGGCGATCAGCCTTCTTTGTGGTCCAGCTCTCACTTCCATACATCACTATTGGGAAAACCATAGCTTTAATGAATATATCTTACCACCACCCTTTTAAAGCTGCCTAGCCAATGGGGATCACTGCAACTTGTGATGGCTCCCATAGGCTAGTGACACACCAAATGCTTTCTTTTGTCCATCCTGAATGTCCCACCATTATGAAAGATGGAAGGAAAAACACTCCTTTCTATTCCTTTTCTGCAAATACCTAATTCTATAAACTTCTATCGAAAGCGCATACCGGCTTCCCAGAGTTTGGTGACCTCCACTGCAGAGTAATCAGTAAAAAGAGCAGTCATCTCCCCCCCCCCCACGCCCGCTGCCCTAAACTAAAAAGCCCTAAAGTGTTGTAACAAAAAACAAAAACAACCCAGAAAAAACCCCACTTACATGTGAGTGAGATCCATCCTCCAAAGACAAAATGGCAAGGCTATTCAGCTGACATTTGCTACAGATAAACTGTGGAGAAGAAAATGCCATTACTAGGTGCTTTGAACTTAAGGGCAAAGAAACAAGCCTCTCTTATCAGCTTGACATGATTGCCTCTCAGGGGTGTCATTTCACCAAAGCAAAGAGCTGTTGGGGTGATGATGATGGAGGGGCAAAAGTCACAGGGACCTCCGAAGGTCAGTTCTTGGTTATAAGTCCATTTTAATTGTTTTTAAAAAAAGAGCTTTGAATTATGAGTCTTTGTTGTGGTTGCTTCGTTTCACCTCATACTGAACAGGAACAGAGGTGCTTCTCCTGAGAAAGCATGGCATAGCACCTGAAGCATAATGGGTTAATTATTACACCATCACTAGCCGTGACCACAGCCAGGTCAATACTACTATGGCTACAATAAAAAAAGGCTACAGTGGAAAACTCTCCAGGGATACATTGAGACCAGAACTTCTCACACTTGCTACAGAATTTGTAGAAATGATGGCCAAAGTCTCCCTGAGATATTTGGCTAGTCTTAGATTGCAGCTTCCATCAAAACAGTATGGGGAACCAGTGGCCCTAATGATGTTTCTGAACCACAACTCCCATTAACTCTGGCCATTGGCCATGGTTGTTCGGCCTGATGAGAGTTGTAGTTCAGCAACACCTGGAGAACCGTAGGTCCCCTCACCCCAGCATTAAAATATCTCTGAGGTTTTTGCCTGAGAGGTCTTCAAGTACATTTGTGTGTGCATCTACGGCTGCCTTATTTCAAACAGAGAAAATCTGAACAGAAAAGTTGGCAAAGTTGTTGTGCTTTTCAAAGTTTTGACCAAAGTTATTGAACAAAAAAATTTGCCGACAAAAACAGCACTGCCGACATGGACTGCTGCATACATCCAGATTTCCCGGGACATTTAATGATTTCCGCCCAGACACTTCTGCTGAATGAAGTGTTCCGGATATGTCCGGGCAATCCTACATCTGTCTGTTTTTGCAGGAGGAGGGGAATCGAGATTTAATAATCTGGGGCTAAAAGGAAAAGAGGCAGGCTGGAGATGACTTTGTTGGCGAGAGGCAGAAAGATCATCAGTTAAGCAATGTCCACACCCGGGATAAAGATCGTAACAATAGCAGCTTCTTTACGATGCAATCCTATACCAGTCTACTTCAAAGTCAGACCTACTGAGCTCAATGGGACTTCTATGTGTCAGATTTTAGCCATAGTCTTCTAATCTTTATTTTTTCCCCCAACCTGTTTTCCTAACTCTCATCTCCAGCAACTTCAAATTAAATAAATGTCTGTATTTATCGTCCTCCAGCAACAGCAATAAGGCTGGTTACGTGGATTATTGATTTCATTTTCATTAAACGGAAATGCAACATACACACCAAAGCATTGGTGTAGCTGTGTGATCTAGATTCAAACCAATCTTCAAATATGAATGCCATGTTCAAAAGGGCTGCGTATTGTATGTTTCCATGCACAAAAAAGGAGCATAGCAGCAGAGTGCATGACTTGCATGCAGTATGCCCCAGAAACTGCAATCTCTGGCATCTTTGGTTAAGTGGGGGAAAACGGCTATTTAATATCCTTGAGAGCTCCTACTGGTTAGTGTGCAAACCATACTCAGCTGTCGGACCCTCCAAGTGTTCCTATTTTCCAGGGATGTCCCTGATTTAGAGAAGCCGTCCTGGTTTCAGATTTGACCCTGGAATATCCCACTTTTCCTTAGGACGTTCCTATTTTCATTGGAGAAATGTTGGGTGGGGTGGAGTTATTCAATCCCTGAGCCACCAGAAGGCAATCCTGTATAGGGAAGGTTTTCCCCCCATAATGTTTAATGTTTCATTATGTTTTTATACCCTTCGGGTTAAGAACTTAATTTGTTCTGGAGGTCCGTTCTTAACCTGAAACTGTTCTTAACCTGAGGTACCACTTTAGCTAATGGGGCCTCCCACTGCCCTCGCACCGCCGCCACACGATTTCTGTTCTCATCCTGAAGCAAAGTTCTTAACCCGAGGTACTATTTCTGGGTTAGCAGAGTCTGTAACCTGAAGCGTCTGTAACCTGAAGCGTATGTAACCCGAGGTACTACTGTGTTGGGTTGAAATAAACGACAGACGAATGACAAGTGTCATATGGGAGGCATCTCCCGAGCACGTCTCGGGGAGTCCCTTTTATTGAATATTACAGCATTGCCACATATGTGCTTGTTGCTGATTGGTTAACACAAATACAATGCAAGGGTTGCATATAGGCATTAATCATCAATAGATTAAAAGGTTGGGAAAGGGAACACAGAATTGGACAGGCGTGAAAACCTCCTTTAAACTATTACTAGTGATTGATATAGCAAGACTTAAAAGAACATAACTATCACATTTCATAGATGTGGTCAACCATGCATTAAGAACAGGTCAGGCTACAATGTTCCATGAACTCAATGTGAACTAAACATTCTAGGGTGGGTGAAAAAAGAATGTGCAGAAGGAAAACTTCCCATCACCACTGTATATGTTGGAAGCTGCCCAGAGTGGATGGGGCAACCCAGTAAGATGTATGGGGTATAAATAGTAAAATTATCATTATGGAATGGGACGTCCCTATTTGCATTCGAGAAATGTCGGAGGGTATGAGCTAGATGGAACAATGTAAAGTATATTGGGCTTGACCAAGGTTTCCCCAATTTGGGTCTCCAGCTGTGTTTGGACTACAGCACGCATCTTCCCTAGCTAGCAGTATCGGTGGTCAGGGATGATGAGAATTGTAGTCCAAAAACAGTTGGAGACCCAAGTTTGGGAAACCCTGAGCTAAATGGACCAGTGGCCTGAGTTTCCTGCAAGGCCTTGTGGACTCTTCTTTTCCAGCATATCTCATCCAACACTCACAAAGGGAGATGTTTCATACCTTACTATCTCTGCTAAAGGAACACTGCTGTGTTTGTTCTGCATGACGGCCTCAAGGTCATCATAAGAATGATAGCATTAAGGCCATAGGCCTATTTTTAAAATTCATTCCCGAGGATACTGATTCGCAGTAGTTTAAAATTGCATCAACAATTATCTACTTAGCAACACATTTAGTTCTCTGTCATGGATTTAGGAACTTTTTTGCTTTTTTTTTTTTTGCTTTTGAAAAATACATTTTATTTCCTTTTGTGACTAAAATAAAGCAACGTACGAAAAAAACAAACCTAAGCATATTTTTGACTATTTTAATAACTGTTTTATTTTGTGTGTGTTTTCTTTTATCTTATATGCTGCTTTGAGACCCAGTTATGGGTTGTTTAAGTGGATACCTAAGTGGATACCATAGACAGTGAACAAACAGCCACTCCTGAATCACAGGCACCCTAGGCCAAAAGTGTTTTCCCTTGGTGACTCCGCCATGTTGAAAAGTGTGTTCTGTCCTTTCCAGAAATGCACTGTGCTGTATGAAGCCAACTCTAGATCTGTTCTAAATCAATTGAATAAAACCACTTAACCCACTGAAAGATATATTTGAAAAATGAATATTAATGGGAACAAAGCAAGGTAGCTAAAGTAATGATGTCATGTCCTCCATTGTGACACGTCCCCCTGCTGAGTGACTGGGCTGAGAACTTTGGGAAGAGCAACTATCTGAGGATAGTTCAAAGAAAAGAGGTTGTTTGTGTGAATTGTGTTTTCTGAAAAATGAAAATGTCTTCATCTCGCATGTAAGTAGGATCTCTTCTTCTTTCCGCAGTCTGCTTCTTTTGCTATCCCTTAAGTTTTAGAAATATGGGGAACCATGTCATGGTTAGATTAATTTTTAAAGATAGTCTTAATGGCCACCTTAGATGCTTTGAGGGAAATGGCTTGCCTTCTCCCTTGTGAGCATCATCACAAGAAGGGCATCTCCCAGTTTTGGAGGGTCCTTTGAGAAGATGCCCTCCTCTGAGGGTTCAACTGCTTGCTGCAATCTCCATGAGAGGTTTCTGAACGCAAGTTCAGCTGCCAGCTGCCCCAAATTCAGCACAGAGATAAGAGTATCAAGGAAGTAAGCAGAAACCTTTTCACGACTATGTATTTCCCCCCTTCTTCCTAGGTTTCATGGTCTTCTCAGGCTGCGTGAGCAGTGGCGATGCTGCATGCTCTGGCACTGGGGGGGGGGAGAGCATGGCTGGACCACATCCCGGGAGCGTGACGCGCCGCCGGCAGGGGTGTGGCGCATGTCCCAGGGGACTGGCATGCTGCCCGCGGGGGTGTGATGTGCATCCCCGGGGACATGGAGCACTGCCCAGGTGTGTGTGGCGTGTGTCCCGGGGGCGTGGCACCCAGGGTGGTGGGGAGGGGCATGGCACGTGTCTGGGGGGCGGCCGCGATGGTACTCCCTCCCCGATGGTGCCAAGGCGGTGAGCTCCCCTGCCCCCTTCCTCTGCCTTATACCCTACCCATCTGGCTGAGTTTATTTATTTATTTATATTTAGTTGTATGTGCGCATGCAGACAATCATTATTATCCCATATTAAATTGCCGCGTTGGCACTTTGCGATAAATAAGTGGGTTTTGGGTTGCAGTTTGGGCACTTGGCCTCTAAAAGGTTCGCCACCACTGCTCTAGAACAACATCTGAAGCACCCCAAAAAGGGAAATGGGCAAGTCCTTTGTGTCTGCATGGACGTGGTTCTAGCTGCAGCAACATATCTTTCAGTCAAGAATAATTTTAAAAATTCAGGGTGTGAGTTTGAGTGTGTGCATCACTTGGAGCAGTTCTAAACCTTAAAAATTGCCACTGGAGTGCCACTCCCACTTCCCTTCTATAGCAGTTATGAACAAAAGTGACTTTTTGCTTTCTTTGCAAATGTGTGCTCACCTCAGTGGAAGTGAATGTGAAGTCACCAAAGACCAGATCTAATCTCATTTATACCAGCACAAATTCCAAGTCATTTAGTAAACTGTTATAGAGTTGGATGACATATTTGAGATTAGAATCTATTCCTCAGTTGATACCGTAGAAGGGAAAAATAAATGAACCTGTAAAGGATGTGTATAATATTTCGACTCTGTGGCTTTGACTTGGTGTGTGTGTGTGTGTGTGTGTGTGTGTGTGTGTGTGTGTGATCCTTTCAAACTTATTTATTCTCAAAACAGAGGTCCTTTAAAAATGGAGCTTGCCATGTGAAGCTTCCATGACCATGGGTGACTTATGAGATAAATTGCATGGTGGTTCTTATCTCAGGAACATTTTTATTCCACTGTGGTTCCTAGGAGACTTTTCAGTCTGTAAAGTGAGGTTCAAATACTACTCTATATCACTGACAGAAAGGGGATTACATACCAAGAAGACAAATAGCATTTTAATTTTTAGCAAGTTGAAATTGAAGCTGTCAATTTGCTGCCTTGAAAAATTTACAGACAACTTTTTAGGAACCTGTATTGGTTCCCCCAAAGCTTCTTTTAAAATAGAAGTGAGATCCCATTATTATTCCTGGTGACAGTTAATTAAAATATTCAAGGGAAGGTATGATGGCCTTTAATATCACAAACCTTCCAATACTGATAAATGGTTTGGTTTGAAATCTTCACTTAGTCCATGTAACTATAATTTCGTGTCATGCCAAAAAAAATGGATGGGATATGGCACGAAATCAATGAAATCATTTGTATTTCATTATTTTGACCTCTCATAACTGCTAACTACTGAAAGAGTGTTTCATGGCCAGATATATAAAAAATTCAGAATAGATTAGTTTTACAGGTAATGGCTGGCTACTCTTTCATTACGTAGATTTCTAGTATTAGTCCAGGGTGGTGCTTGATGTTTCATCCATCAGAGCTGATGATAATATGTTTTCATAGCTATCTCTTCAATATTTATAGATATATCCACCAGAGCTTGGACAAAACTGGTCCCCTTCTAGCTCTCTATTTGAGGGGTGAGAGGGAGGACAAGGAAAGAAAGTTTGCACATCGAGGTCCCCAAGACACCCCAGATAAGAACACACTGACACTTGCTTTTTGTTTAAGGTTTTTGGCATAATTTTGGCCACAACTTTATTAAAAATACAGCAATGTGAGTGGTTGCTTAGGCATTGGTAGTGACCCCGCACAGGGACAGTTTGACATTCGCACCCCCCACGAAGTCAGAAAGGGTAAATCACCTGGGGAGAGAGAGGGGACTGGGAACCATGCCTCACCTCTCCCCAAATGCTCCCAGGGGCTCTTGCGTGGCCCTAGCCCCTTGCCAGGGGGTTCAGACAAAAGCATGGTGAGCCCCTGGGTTCCTTTAATGGAAAACCCTTGCAGCAGCCGCAGCATTTTGGAGGGGCAGGCACAGCCAAATCCATACCCCTCCACCAACCAATTCCCAGACCAATGCCTAACCGCAACCTTACAAGTTGTGACGATTTGATACGCAGTAGGCAAAAACCAAATGGCACCAGCCAATCAGCCAGATGGACAAAATTCCTACCGGGCCCCTGCCCCAAAAGCAGGCGACCCCATGACAGGCATAGCAAGGTCAAGTGCACAGCCTAACATTAGGGAGGGAGGGCGGGTGATCCGAAGCACGCAGCGAAAAAAGGAAGCTCGTCGCTGCGTGCAGAGTATTTAACAAATAGGGCTGTCAATCAATAAATGGCAACATATAAATCTCCCCAGTAACAGCCCGCCCCTGCTTAAAGATGGCCCAACTCTTTTGCCCAGCAACAGTGAGGTGTCTTGTCAGCCCCCACCGCAACACGTGCTCTCCATGAGGGAGAACACGCTTTACAGTATTGAACTGACAGAGCAAGAGAGTTGATTGAACCCACCTTCCTCCACATACTCCAAGGTCTCAAAAACAAGCCTAAGGTCAAGCACTGGGCTCCCAAGGACTTATTTGATTTTTCCCCTGGAAAACTGGGGAAGGAGTCTTGAGGCCCTTTGGGTACAAATAAAAGGGAAATCACTTATCCCTATCTTAAAACAGTTTACATGTTACACTGCTCACATGAAAAGACTATGGTTATATTTATTGTTTGTAATATTTGATAAAAACAATAAAAATTGCAAGAAAGAAAAGGAGAAAGAGAGAAAGAAATGACCGTTCTTCTGAGCAGATACAGTTATAGTGGGCTATGCAGGACCAGCCTTTCCATTAGGTGGTGTGAAGCAGCTGCCTCAGGCTGCTGGTTTTGGGTGCTATGAAAGGGGAGCAAATTTATTTACTTATTACTCTTGTATTCTACTATCAGGAGTGGGGAAAGGTGTCTGTGGGATACCCTGCCTCAGGTGCCAACATAACACATCTGCTCTTGGTCACTATGCACTTTGAGTTACAGATAATTTTATACCTGTTGCTGAGGTGTGTAGCGACTTGCTGCTCCACCTCAAGCGACAAAATGTGTTGGAGTGGCCCTGGGGTCCTCTCCTTATGCTTCTTTCATTATAATGTAACATTACACTTATCCCTTCCCATTACTGGCTAATTCAGGCTTTTTGCAGTGTGGGTACAGTTCATTTTCTCACACCTGCTAAGCCACACCACTCCTAAAACCTGAGTGTTTGTTAAAGTGGGAAGCACTAGAATGTTAATGGCACAGCCGTATTCTCAAATGATTCCTAGATCACTTCATTTTAATTCAATGTGGGGCTTCTGATTCACTTGTAAACAGAAGAAAAGATTAAAAGCAATTTTAAAGGCATGATAAAGCTTTAAAAATACTGATTCACTTTATGATCTCATAAACTCAGGGTACTGATGGAATTAACGTATTTTGCCTCAAGTGTACAGAGATAATCTACATTTATTTCGTTTTCTTGAGAGCATTTATTGACATTCCTAGTAATGTTTCTTTAGCACCAGCCCCAAAGCATTCATAAAGAGATTTTTATTTTATTTTATTTTAGCTGAGAAGGAAGCTAGTGATTTCCAATACTCCTTGTGATAGGCCTCACAAATGAAATATTTTGAATGAGGTACCCTTTGTATCTGATTTAAAGAGCTGCATACACCTATCAAATATTTTCTAATTAATTTTATTTTTCAGAAGACAAATCTTTCTATTAAATAAAATAATTGCTAAGTGGTATTACCTGAAAATACAGGCATTTAGGCAAAACTTATTCCTGCTCAATGGAAAGTTAGGTAAAATCATCTTTAGAGCAAAAACCAAATACATTTTGAAATCTAGCACATGCTAGATGGTCAAAAGTTTAGATTTTGCACAGTGGATTTATATGAAAATTTAAAATAAGAGAAGGAAGCAATAATTTATCCTTCCAGATTCATTTCTTCCCCCGGTTCGTTGACAAAGAGAACAAAACATAACACAATGCAATCACCACATCTAAGAACCATGAACCAAGGGCATGTTCAAAAATGTGAGCATGTTTGAAGGGAAAGTCTGTGTCTTTTTACACTCCGTAGATATATGTCTGATGTATATCAGCCACACAGATTCAAAAATGAGATATCAGTTCAAAATACTTTGTGATTATTTGCAATTGAATTTTGGGGCCTTGGGCTACTCATCCTACAAAGGGTGCGAGTAGATGAAGTTTGCTTTACATGCATTATTTTTGAGCCTCCTAAAAATACCTAGTGCTGCTTCGACCATCCATTGAACCCAAGCAGTGGTTTGGGTCAACAACAAGAGAGACAATGGAGCATCATGTCATTTGACAGGTGTAGCCTACAGTCCTGTGCAACAAATGAATGCTGATGAATGGCAACTTAGCAGATGGGACAATATAGACAATTATCTTACAAAATGGTGTTGGAAAGTTATTACTCCCTAGTTCTAATTTGATTTCTAATCTGACACAGGTGTGGCAATTTTCCCTATTACCACTCATTTGGGTGTGGTAGATGAGCAGTTTATCTAACTTTTTTTACACACACAGTGGTAAGCTGCCATTTGATAAACAGATGTCTATATTTGCACAGTGTCTCAGTGTCACAAGACAAGGCTATTTGATGTAGCAAAGTACATTGAGCCAATGTATTAGTATTAGTACAATAATTAGCAAGAAAGATATATAATAGAATTAGGTTTTGCATTTCTTACTTTTTTGTTACTTATTTAAAGAGCAACATAAGGAAACATTCTGAAAACCAAGTAGCCATACTTATTCTTCAATTTAATAAGCCATATAGCTTTCTTACTTTCATGAATTTCTGTGCCTATAGCGTATCTTAAATTTTAATGATGATAAATCTTTTAGCGTCTGACCGTGACATCCCTTTTCTATCAACCAACACCCATTGATCTGGTGGCTTTTATTGGCCACTTCCTATTAAAAGTCACAGCCTCCTGTTGCTATGATTATTATATATTGAACCATCCTCACAGTGGAAGCACATTCTTAAGATCTGCCTGCTGTACAAAGAGATTGGCAATAAGGAACATCTCACGCTCCAAGTGAAAGACAAACATTCAAATGGATTTAGCAGAGGTCACTTTAATAACTTATTAACAAGGCTGATTTTATAATATTTGACTTTGCTTCAGACTGCAGCAGACACTTCACAGCTGGTGTCCACTATCCAGCAGTTGCCCAGAACTTTTTATAAGCAGAAAAAATATGCAGTTTTAAAAGAAAAATTATATAAAACTCCCAACATTGCTGCAGGTCAGGAAGAACTTGAAGTGGTCGCTGCAAGCATTGCTCCATCAAACTGAGGGGACCTGCCCCACACCAAGACTTTGAAACACCTGGCCCTAAACCGTGCAATTCTTCTCCTTTTTAAATTCATTTTTATTAAAGATTTCATTGTGCTACAAAACAAATAAACAAATGGGGGAAGTGCATCTTTTGTCTGCACTTTCAGTTCATAGAGCCTTTTCACAGTTCATTTACATGTCGCGAGAGATACATTTGCGTGCTGAGGTCCCCCAAAACCCCTACCCCAATAACTCACACATCACACATAATTTTTGTTTAAGGTTTTTGGCATACTTTTGGCCACAACTTTATTTTCATACAAATTGAGAGTGGTTGCTTAGGCATTGGTTATCTGTCACCCCCCGCCTTGGGGGACAGCACTGACTCCCTAGTCAGTCCCGGAGGAACAAGGGACAGAGTCAGCTGGAGCTGCGTCACAGGCCCTCAGCTACTCCGCGCATGTTCCTTGAAGCTTACGCGGCCCGCACCCTGCCGTCAGGGTTTGGACGAAGGGGATGGTAAGCTTCAGAATTCCTTTAACGGAATACCCATCAGCAGCAGCATTGGAGGGGCAGGCACAGCCAATCCATACCCCTCCACCAACCAATTTAACCAATGCCTAACCGCCAACCTTACAAGTTGTGACGATTTGCTAAGCAGTAGGCAAAACCCAAAAGGCACACACTAATCAGCCAATTGGAAAAATTCCTACT
Source organism: Podarcis liolepis (assembly GCF_965112155.1). Lineage (NCBI taxonomy): Eukaryota > Metazoa > Chordata > Lepidosauria > Squamata > Lacertidae > Podarcis > Podarcis liolepis. The sequence goes on along the minus strand of NC_139557.1, from coordinate 25,794,428 downwards.
GGGCCCCCGCACCAATGCGAACGACCCCATGACAGGCAGAGCAAGGTCAAAGCGCAAGCCCAAATCAAGGGAGGGTGGGCGGGAGATCCGATGTCCACAGCGAAAGAGAAAGAGAAAGCTGTGGACCTTGCTTAAATAACCACTGATCCCACCCCTAAATTGGCAACATCAAATTTACCCCAGTAACACCATCCTCCAATCTGCTCCAGGCCCCTTGAATCTAATACTGCCTGGCAACCAAGTGGAGTTTTGTTCGGCCCCATCCGCAACACGTGCTCTCTTTTAGTGAGAACACGCTTTGTCACAGACATCTTGCGATTGGGGGAAAAGAGAGGAGAAAAGGGGGGAAGGGAGATGGGGGTTGTTCTTTTGTTCTGTTGCATAGTGTTCTTGTAGGGGTTTGTCTAAACAGTGCAGTTCTATAAGACATCTATTCAGAAGTAAGTCCCCTTCTTACTTTTGCACGCTAATCATACTGAAAACAGTGTGACATCTTTTTAAAGTAAACATGCATCAGATTACGCTGTCAGTGTGGTGTCATGGTTCAGAGCGGTGGATTCGTAATCTGGTGAACCAGGTTCACTTCCCCGCTCCTCCACATGCAGCTGCTGGGTGACCTTGGGCCAGTCACACTTCTCTGAAGTCTCTCAGCCCCACTCACCTCACAGAGTGTTTGTTGTGGGGGAGGAAGGGAAAGGAGAATGTTAGCCGCTTGGAGACTCCTTAGGGTAGTGATAAAGCAGGATATCAAATCCAAACTCTTCTTCCTTTTCTTCTTCTTCTTCTTCTTCTTCTTCTTCTTCTTCTTCTTCTTCTTCTTCTTTGGAATATGTGAACTCCACCTTGAGTTTGTAAGCATTTTTAGATGTGTTATAAAATTTACCTTAAGATAACAGTAAATATAACTGGAGATTTATGAAGTTATTATTAACAAGGCAGGAGGAGAAAGATACATGACAGATTGAAAGAAAGGCAACTAGATATGTAGAAAATACCTGAACTATAATTCAGGAAATGTACTGAATGCATTTTCTGACAGTGAGTTATTATGTGCCTTCAAGAGCTGAAAGCACTCAACACCTGTAAAAATAATGCTTTGTGTTAGATTTCTAGATGCAATTGAGGATGTCTAAATATAGATGCTCAAAGTTGTGTTCATGGTGCTATAGCTCCTGATGAATACTTGCACTGGCGTCACCCTTAAACCTCTTTTGAAGCACCACTTATGTTTATGTTCTACTCTACAGTGAAAAGCAGTATGTTCCTGAATCGGGGCTGTCAAAATGGTGTCAGTGGATTTTTGCCTTATTGGCAAAATGTCCAGTAAAACCCAGACATGGCAAATAGGGCACTTTTATTGAGAAAAATGCTGTAAAAATCAAAGAAAAGCCCAAAGACTTGGTATTTTGGGGAGATGTTCCCAAAACAGGTAGGGAAAGTGCTCTTGCACCCAGGTCCTGCTTGCAAGTTTCCAGCAGACATCTGGTTGGCCAATGTGTACATACACTGTTCAGAAAGATGGAAGTATATTGGCCTGGGTTGAAGTAACCTGGCATGTTACATGTCTTCTAAAAGTCAGATAGTTGTTTATTTCCTTGACATCTTCTGGGAGGGTGTTCCACGGGAGGACAGGAGCCACTACCGAGAAGGCCCTCTGCCTGGTTCCCTGTAACCTCACATTTTGCAGTGAGGGAACCGCCAGAAGGCCCTCGGAGCTGGACCTCAGTGTTCGGGCTGAACAATGAAGGTGGAGACACTCCTTCAGGGGGAGTCGATAAAGTCATTTTCATGGATTCCATATATGAAAAACCAAAGTGTAACATTAGATGCCATAAATCTGCTTTGAGGACTTTTTTTATATATAAAATAAAATCAGAACTTGAACCAAGAGCCCTAATTTCAGTTTCAACGTAATTTATCACATATAAAGCAATTCTGAAACACCCTGAAAGTAAGTAGAATGAAAATATTCATGGACACAGAAGTTTTAAATATGGTTTATTTGAAAAATCATTTCAGTTTAATGAGATTTCTCAAGCTCTAATTGGCAAGTACAATAACTCCCAGTGTAGCATTTTGAATAGAAACTTAACATTCCAGCAGGCTCTGGGTAAGCCCAGCTGAAACCTGCAACAGCATGAACAGGCATCCGAGTATACAAAGCAAAAGAATCCCAACTGACCATTGTAGGAGAAAATGGCATTTGCAAGTGTTTATAAAATCCACCAGGGGCTGAAAGGAGAATCTTGAGTTTACAAGGACCCTATTCTCTCTCTCTCTCTTCCTTCCCAAATCAATTGAAGGTATTAGTATAGCAGGCACAGAGGATGCCAACAGTTTTGCAGCAACTTCCAAAAGAGCCTGGGGTCAGGCAGGGGATAATGAGGTGTTGTTTGTTACAGGAACTTCCCTGAAGGATGCTTTCACATTTTAATCCTCATTTTTCCAAGGCAGTTGCCATGAGTTCTGGAGACGCTTTTAAGCCACTGCATCAACTGTCAGACGACATTAAACGGTTTAGTTTAATGCCCCTCTTCCTCGCTCATTGAGAAGTAGGGGGGAAGACATTGATAAAGCAAGGAAGAAGAAGACACGCACACCCAAATGAACAAGGGATCCAAACTCTGCAATAAGGACTGGTCCGGAAAGGAGGTGAGCTGCCACTCAGTATTCTAGCCAGGTGGCGTGAGTGCCAGCTTTCCAGTTGTCTCTATTTCCTTTTACCCTTGCATAGTATCTCCAACTAGCAGTCTCTGCTTTCCTTAGTAAGAATGTGGGATAACTCCCTCCATGAGGGAGCCTTCCCAGACCCGCTGAAAGAGGCGGTTATTAAACCGCTTCTTAAAAAACCATCTTTAGATGCGGCCATGATGGCCAACTATCACCCAGTCTCAAATCTTCCATTCTTGGGCAAGGTGATTGAGCGAGTGGTTGCTGAACAACTCCAGGCACGCCTGGAAGAAGCGGACCATTTGGATCCCTTCCAGTCGGGATTCAGGCCTCATCATGGGACTGAAACTGCCTTGGTCGCGCTGGTTGATGATCTCCAGCGGGCTAGGGACAAAGGTGAGAGCTGTTTCCTAGTTCTGCTGGATCTCTCAGCGGCGTTTGATACCATCGACCATAACATCCTTCTGGACCATCTTGAGGGGCTGGGAGCTGGGGGCACTGTCATACGGTGGTTCCGCTCCTTCCTCCTGGGCTGTGTTCAGAGAGTGGTGGTGGGGGATGAGTGTTCAGACCCCTGGGCTCTCACTTGTGGGGTGCCTCAGGGTTCTGTCCTCTCCCCCATGCTTTTCAACATCTACATGCAGCTGCTGGGAGAGATCATCAGGGGGTTTGGGCAGGGTGTTCATCAGTATGCGGATGATACCCAGCTCTACCTCTCTTTCAAATCAGAACCAGTGAAGGCGGTGAAGGTCCTGTGTGAGTGTCTGGAGGCGGTTGGAGGATGGATGGTGGCTAACAGATTGAGGTTGAATCCTGACAAGACAGAAGTACTGTTTTGGGGGGACAGTAGGCGGGCAGGTGTGGAGGATTCCCTGGTCCTGCATGGGGTAACTGTGCCCCTGAAGGACCAGGTGCGCAGCCTGGGAGTTATTTTGGACTCACAGCTGTCCATGGAGGCACAGGTCAAATCTGTGTCCAGGGCAGCTGTTTACCAGCTCTATCTGGTACGTAGGCTGAGACCCTATCTGCCTGCGGACTGCCTCGCCAGAGTGGTGCATGCTCTGGTTATCTCCCGCTTGGACTACTGCAAGGCACTCTACGTGGGGCTACCTTTGAAGGTGACCCGGAAACTACAACTAATCCAGAATGCGGTAGCTAGACTGGTGACTGGGAGCGGCTGCCAAGACCATATAATACCGGTCTTGAAAGACCTACATTGGCTCCCAGTACGTTTCCGAGCACAATTCAAAGTGTTGGTGCTGACCTTTAAAGCCCTAAACGGCCTCGGTCCAGTATATCTGAAGGAGTATCTCCACCCCCATCGTTCTACCCAGACACTGAGGTCCAGCACCGAGGGCCTTCTTCCAGTTCCCTCACTGCAAGAAGCCAAGTTACAGGGAACCAGGCAGAGGGCCTTCTCAGTAGTGGCACCCGTCCTGTGGAACGCCCTCCCACCAGATGTCAAAGAGAACAACAACTACCAGACTTTTAGAAGACATCTGAAGGCAGCCCTGTTTAGGGAAACTTTTAATGTTTGATGTATTACAATATTTTAATATTTTGTTGGAAGCCACCCAGAGTGGCTGGGGAAGCCCAGCCAGATGGGCGGGGTATAAATATTATTATTATTATTATTATTATTATTATTATTATTACTGAAAAGTGCCAGCAGGAAGTGAAGCTGGAAGTGACAGGTTACACAGGGATATAGTAGTAACTAAAGGTAAAGGACGCGGGTGGCACTGTGGTCTAAACCACTGAGCCTCTTGGGCTTGCCAGTCAGAAGGTCGGGGGTTCGAATCCCCGCGGCGGGGTGAGCTCCCGCTGCTCTGTCCCAGCTTCTGCCAACCTAGCAGCTCGAAAGCACACCAGTGCGAGTGGATAAATAGGTACTGCTGCGATGGAAAGGTAAATGGTGTTTCTGTGCACTCTGTTTTCCATCACAGTGTCCCGTTGCGCCAGAAGCAGTTTAGTCATGCTGGCCACATGACCCGGAAAGCTGTCTGTGGACAAACGCCGGCTCCCTCAGCCTGAAAGCGAAATGAGCGCCGTACCCCATAGTCGCCTTTGACTGGACTTAACTGTCCAGGGGTCCTTTACCTTTTTACCTAGTAGCAACTGGAAGGAGCACATATGAACATAAGAGATTTTGGCATATTGAGCCCATATGGAGTACAATGGCCCAAATGAGGGCCCAACTGCATATTATTCACATGTTCAGTTTGACTCCGGTGGCCTCTTAACCCCACATTTTTGGAGATTATTTGTGGGAAAGAAGCAGTGGCCATGGGGAATGGGTTCAACTCTTTCCTGCCACCTGCTTCTCTGCTCTGAAACCTCACCTTCTCAGGTGTATTTTGTTTCATTTACTACTTTGATATTCTGCCTTTCCACCAGGGAGCTCAAGGTGGGACAAATGGTTCTCCCCATCCCAATTTCATCATCAAAACAATCCTGTGAATAGCTTAGGCTGAGAAACCAGTTAACTAGTTTTTATATAATCTAGATGATTACCAAAGCATGAGTAAAGCAATGACTTAAATCATTTTCATGAGCACTTGCTTTTCCAGCATCGAAAACTGATGGATTTCTTTCCCTTGAAACAGCAGATTCCACAAAATCTTAATACCAAACATTCAACAACAAAAAATTAACCATTATTAGAATTGTAGAGAAAAAGAATTACCTTTGGCTTAGGTCTTAGTAGAAGGTAGAATGTGGTCAAACTAATGATTAGGGAGGATTTAACATTTTTGAATTGAAGTAAAGCACAGTCTGAGGGACGCGGTTGGTGCTGTGGGTTAATCCACAGAGCCTAGGGCTTGCTGATCAGAAGGTCGGTGGTTCGAATCCCCACGACGGAGCGAGCTCCCGTTGTTCGGTCCCTGCTCCTGCCAACCTAGCAGTTCGAAAGCACATCAAAGTGCAAGTAGATAAATAGGTATCACTCTGGTGGGAAGGTAAACGGTGTTTCCGTGTGCTGCTCTGGTTTGCCAGAAGCGGCTTAGTCATGCTGGCCACATGACTCGGAAGCTGTCTGCGGACAAATGCCGGCTCCCTCAGCCTATAGAGTGAGATGAGTACACAACCCCAGAGTCGGTCACGACTGAACCTAATGGTCAGGGGTCCCTTTACCTTTTAAAGCACAGTCTGAAAGGATCTCAGACACAATGTATACCAGCTATTTCCTCTTAATCTGACACCTATCATGTTAATTAAAAGCATATTATTTCATTAAAATGGCCAAGAGGCCTTGCTGAAACCGCACATAAAGGGTTTTTAAAAAGATCTCCTCTCTCCAAAATTGACGTATTCCTTTCCGCTTTCTTAGCGGATAACTTGTCTTTCAAGTCCTGTTCATGCTTTGTCAATACTGAAGGAGAGGCAGTGAAATCTTGGAAACATTTATCTACCTTCTTTCTGGGCTGAGTTCCGTGTGCTGCTAAAGTCGTGGAGCAATTTGGATTCTGAACGGAAATGAGTAAGCAAAGCAAAAAAAGAAAAGGGTAGGGGGAGAGAGTGATGAAAGGAACATCGTGCCGCTCAAGGATCAGAAGAAAACAATTATGTCTTAATGCTTGGGCCCTAAATAATTAAACTAATGCTCCAGGCAATAACGCATTAGTCTATAGCAAGAGGGATAGCTTTCTCCATAGCTTAGAGACCATTAATAGCCAGAAGAATTCAAGGGGGGAAAGGAAGTTGAAGAGTATTGCAGACTGTTGTTGTATAACTTGTGAAAATCAAGAAATAGGATAGGACCCCTTGGAGAAGATGGGAAAAACATTTCCCCCGCTCCCCACTTTATCGTATAACTGTCAAATATGAATTCAATTTGTGAAAACTGCTCTATGTTATCGGTTGTTCAGCTTCTCATAGCTTTGTCTAAATCCTTACAGCTGCTAGGCTGTTTGAGCTTGGATTTGGAATCCCATATTTGAATCCTTTAAAAAGGCAAACGTAAAGGACCCCTGACCATTAAGTCCAGTCGCAAACGACTCTGGGGTTGTGGAGCTCATCTTGCTTTACAGGCCAAGGGAGCCAGCATTTGTCTGCAGACAGTTTTTCTGGGTCATGTGGCCAGCATGACTAAGCCATTTCTGGCAAAACCAGAGCAGCACATGGAAAATCTGTTTACCTTCCCGCCAGAGTGGTACCTATTTATCTACTTGCCCTTTGACGTGTTTTTGAACCACTAGGTTGGCAGGAGCTGGGACTGAGCAACGGGATTTCACCCCGTCGCATAGATTCAAACTGCCGACCTTCCGATCGGCAAGCCCTAGGCTCAGTAGTTTAGACCACAGCGCCACCCTTTACTCAGCCACAAATTGGGCATTCAAAAGAAGTCATGAGAGTTGTGTAAAGGGGTGTGGGGCTATGTATGTTAGCCCAGCCTCCAAAAGTGTATATGCATCCCCCAGCCCCATCTGCTCCACCTCAACCTTAGGAAACGAGGAGGAAAATATCATGGTAGCTATTGGAAATCCTGATTACACAGGATTCCTGAATGCAATGTGGATTCTTCATGTTTTCCACTTAGAATCTCCCACCCACCTACACTAACCTACATGGTTATAGGCATTATAATCAGTGGGGGTTTTTAGTGGGGGGGGGAATGGTGTTCGTACTCACCATGAACTTGTTACAGTATGTGCCACACTTAACATTTGTAAAATTAATAATAATAATAATAATAATAATAATAATTGTGCCAGTGCTGCATACCTTTGAGTGTCTCCAGAAAAAAGCACTGAATAATTAAATGATAATAAAACTCTAGAATGCCCTGGTCCTGCCCTTTATCAGGGGTGGATTCGCCACACTCCTCTTTCTTGGGCGGAGGCCAGAGCTGGTTTCTTCCATGGGAAGGGGGACTTGAGGATCACATGGATAGGAATGTTCAATAGGAAGGTAGCAGTCAGGCTGCTATTTAATTCTGTTCCACCCTCTCCACCTCATTCTCTTTTGCAGCACCCTTCCTCCTCCCTCTCTCTACAGTGTTGGCTTTTTGCTAGTTGCCTTTTCTGGGGGCTAAGTAGGAATTTGTGGGGCAGTAATGGATTGACCCTTGGAACTATTCTTTTTTTGCCTGCTCCACATGATGGGGTTATTTGATTTGCTCTTGATGTATGTTCTTATTTGGTGGGTTTAGCACTGAGTGTGGGCACAAAAGGAAATTTAAGAACTTAATTGACAGGCACCCTGAGGCGCTATGGGGTTTAAGAGTATGCTTGAGTCACCTTGGGGATGTGTGCACCTTGGTGAACTCTGGAGAAAGTGTGAACTTTGGTGAACTCTGATGTGTGCATCTTGTTGGGTTCACAAACCCAAGGCTCATTTAGTAGGGAGTGAGAATTTTCTTCCAATACCTGCCAAGAGAGTGGAGGGATGCATCTGTCATATGTCTCAATTCAAACCCATCAGCCATTACATACATAATTTGGTTATTGTTTGACAAATCTATTGTTATATTGGAATAAATATTATATTTCCACGGTTACCCTGTCTCTTGAGTCTCTTCCCATGTTGTCTTGCCAAAGTGCAAGTTGGGATCCTGCCTTTTGGCCAAACTAAAGGATATGGAAGGACATGTTGAAGCTGAAAACTCTATTTTGTAAGTGTTTAACCAAATTTTATGAAACAATTAGAAAAGGGGACAGGAATTTAAAAGTTACTTGGCTGTTACTAATTACTAATCCTACACACATATATATACCAAGGTTTTCATTGTGGGTTTTGTTTTTTTTTTTTTGCATTTTTATTCCAGTCTTTTGAAATGCTTTCAGCATCTCTAAAGAAGCACATTATGAACATCCAAAAAAAGGGATGTAATTTTTTAATCAAATCACAGGATCCATAAGCAGATAGAATATGCCTTGAAGCATTAAAAAAATAAAAAAAAAAATACCTGCTTGCCAGAAGCTAAAGTAAAGCACATCCATTTTCCATTGTACAGTCTGAATGGATAATTAGTTTTATAACTTGAGTCTCTTGTGAGTAGCTGTCCAGTGAGTGTTGGAAGCATTTAAAGATTCTTGCAATAACACATCTTTAACAAATATACAATCACTTTCCCTCCTGCAATTAATTTGTGAAGCAGCTTTGGAGAGGAACTTGTCTTATGAATTACAGGAAACTTTTGAATCCCATTTTTCTTCCCAGTGGCAAGACAATAAATCTATTCTATAACCCTGTTAATTTAGGAAGAATTACATTTCTTTAAACAAAACATGCTGGCTCCTCTCAGTATGACAGTAGTCTAACTTGGAGGTTACCAGATCATTCATAATTGGGGCAAGACTATATTTGTCCTAGTAAAGACACAGCTGGCAAAAGATGGTAAAAGGCACACAGTATTACAGAAGCAAGTTGTGCTTCCAATCACAAAGAATGATCAAGGAGAACTCCTAAAGCAATGTTGTCTAGCGCTGGTTGAAAACTCCCTTGTGCTATTGAACTACCTGCTCAGCAAACCATCTTGTTGGGATTGATTATAATCAAGGACTCGCCACCCACTTGGAGATAAGAAAGAAACATGGACACAGTATATTAGGTTAATGGGCTAGAAAAGGCCACAACTTTATTGATTACAGCATGTGAGAGGTATTGGCTTAGGCATTGGATAAAACAACAGAGCTTGACTCCACCCCCTCAGGGAGGAGTGAGTCTAACAAGGGTTAACCACCAGTGGGAGAAGCCTGTTGATGCAAATACAACTGAAAGCTCTCCCTGATGTCACCGGGGGTCGTTCCATGGCCCTAGCCACCAGCAAGGGAATCGGACAGGATCCACGATCGGATCTGGATTCCTTTACTGGAATACCCATAAAGTGGAGGGGTAGGCAATGGGCACACCCTGCCCTCCAATACACAAACATATTCCAATGCCTAACCGCCACCTGAGCCAAAAGAGGCTCGCCGCCAATACCCTCACAGCTGCAACCAATCCCTAAGGCCTCTGATGATGTCGGCCAGCCAAATATCATTGCCCAGATCTGAAAGGTGAACACCGTCATCACAAAACAAAGACAACTCACTGAACCGGAAAGATTGATCAAGCAAACCATCTTGTCGGGATTGATTATTTGTTTTTATTAGCTCTCATCCACTCCATTACCTAAGCCAGACACCCATTTGACACATCCATTGCATCACCTGGATTTGATGAAAAGCTAGGCTTGCCATACATCAGGAAAATTCCTGACATGTCCTTGTTTGGAGGTGTAAAAATGGCGTCGGGGGGGGGGGATTTTGCCGAATTGGAAACATTTCAGGGAAAACCCGGGTGTATGTCAATGCGATGGAAACAGCTCAAAAAGCTCCAAATCATTATCTTTGGGTTAGGTTTCTCAGAAAAAAGCTCAACAATGTAGGTTTGTTCCCTTAAAAGCTCAACAACTTCTTGACAAGTGGATGTCAGGAATTTGACTTTTTGGAATATGGCAGCCCTATGAAAAGAAGAGCTAGAACTGGTGGTTTCCTTCACACATTGATGAGACCTCGTCCTTATTCTCCAGATGCCCTCACTCAGCTGTTTCATGTCAATGTGAAGTATGGTAAAATGAGTGGAAGGAACAACCCCATCACATAACTGGATAGCGTAATTCTCTTATTCTCACGCATCTTCACAAGGGTATTTTTGCAGTTGCCCCTGAAGAAAGGTTTCTACTCTGATTGTGTTATGCAGAAATAAAGACTGGTTTATTTCAACAAATTATTTCTAGCATCTGTTGAACTTCTCTTTAATCTTCCTTTCTAAACTGGTTGGTAAATCTGCCCACCTAGCTCTGTCACCTTTCCTTTACTTTTTTTTTTGGTTTTGCTATATTGTTTCATTGTTATTTTTAAACCAGAGACTAACTTTACTTAAGAATAGTAATGAGACAGGTCTCCTGGTTTGGAGCCATCAGTTTTACTCCCTCGATGGGGCAGAGAAGCAAATCCAGTCCACTGTGTCATGCCTGCAAAGCCAAATAATACTCGACTCTTGTGGTGTTTCCATAGTAACTAGTGCCTTAGAATTCACACCAGTAAGGCAATAAAACCAAGCTAGGGTGCCTCATGTAGAAAACATATGGATTTTGTTTTTATTGTTAACATTAAAAACTCTCTAAAATATTTAAAGCCGTATGAAATTTTACATCTGTATCTTTAGAAGAGTGTGTCAGCAAAGCCACTGTATTATCACCATGGAGCAAATGTAGGGAAAAGAAAAAGAAAATGGAAATATTGACTAACATTTACGGGAAACAACTGTCTAATTGAGGCTTAATAGAAAGTGGGGAAGGGTTCCCAGAATTGGAGTGAAATACTTACCATTATTCCCCAGAGTAGGCAGAGCTTAGGAGCCAAGTCCTAGGGTTCGAGGGGTCTTCGGCCTTCCCAATAAAATATTTGAGGGGGCCAGGTCCTCCCAAAGTTGATGGGCTTTGCCATTCAAATGGTGTGTGTGCACCACCTCATGTGATTGATATGTGCAGAGCAGGGCTAACCTGGGACCCCCAATATTCTATTCAAGTTGGCACCCCAGACGCCTAGGGAGGGGATCAAATTCTGGGAGCTCCTTACAGTTGTAGAGAATTGTGACTTTCCCTTAATGGAAAGCTCTTTGCTTCCACAAGTTGGTGATCCCATTATTTCCCCCGACTGGAGCCCTCCATGTCATGTTGATCGATTTCATGCTCTCATCCTTCTAGCCACTGAATTCTGTGCAAGTTGGCGCTTCTGAATACTTCCAGGAAGGCTTTTTTTAAATCAGTGGTCCATTGGTATGTGGGGGGATTATAAAGAAGCATGTTCATGATTATTACTATTTTTATTCATGATGAATACATTTGTTCATGATGATTACTGTTATTTTATTGACCATTCTTCTTCATGCAAAAAGATTGCTCGCCGTAACTTGACCATGTCTCCAGCAGACCCATCTTACTCATATCAAGATTCTCCGGCGACTCCCATTGGGAGCAATTAAGTTATTTCTCCCTGAAAGTTTACATCCTCCGCAACTGGGTTCAGTGGAGTGGGGCTAAGCTTTTAAACACTCTTGAACATTCTATTGTGGCTTGCTATATATTAGTCTGGTGATTTGCTACACGGGAACTGCAGCATTTTTGCTGTGTTGATCCTGGTTGGCAGGCCCATATTCCCATGTCATTGTTGTCGCGTTGACTATATGACTATCTATTAAACTGGGCCTAGAAGGCAGTATATTAGTATTCTGGTAGCTTAAGCCATCTAGGTGATGAATAGCAAAATACTAATCCTGTAGCTCTGAAAAGGCTTTTGCAGCTGACCCTCAGGACTGCAAGATTTAAAGCACAGTGTGGCTTAGCACAGTCAACTCTTGTGTACAAGTATTGTGCAAATGATGAAAAACCAGGCCTTGGGTGGTGCAGTATCTTTCTTGCAGATAGCTTTTGCTTGTTATATTAAATTACTGCCTGCCTTCTATTTAAAAACAACATTGAACAACCTTATAAATGGGGGAAGCATTAACAGTCCCGGGTCTGAAAAATGTATCCAGTTCAGGATACTGAAATGACTATAGTAACTAACATACTGTAGTCACACACACACACAGAGGCAGCATTCAGCATGGAAGGAGCAAAGATTTGTATCTTCAGAAGACTGATTGCAGAAGTCTCAAGGAAAAGAAAACAGGTGGAGAAATTGGCTGCTTCTGATGCTGATCTTATTAATTCAGTACTGAAAAATGCACTTGCTTTTTAAAAGCCACATACCCTCCAACACTTCTCTGAGGAAAATAGGGACATCCTATTCCATACCCTCCAACATTCCTTAGAGGAAAATAGAGATGGCCTACCATACCCTACGTCATTTCTCACATTAGAACTGGATATGGAAGAACTGATTGGTTCAAAATTGGGAAAGGAGTAGGACAAGGCTGTATATTGTCTCCCTGCTTATTTAACTTATATGCAGAATTCATCATGTGAAAGGCTGGGCTGGATGAATCCCAAACAGGAATTAAGATTGCCAGAAGAAATATCAACAACCTCAGATATACAGATGACACAACCTTGATGGCAGAAAGTGAGGCGGAATTAAAGAAGCTTTTAATGAGGGTGAAAGAGGAGAGCGCAAAATATGGTCTGAAGCTCAACATCAAAAAAACGAAGATCATGGCCACTGGTCCCATCACCTCCTGGCAAATAGAACGGGAAGAAATGGAGGCAGTGAGAGATTTTACTTTCTTGGGCTCCATGATCGCTGCAGATAGTGACAGCAGTCATGAAATTAAAAGACGCCTGCTTCTTGGGAGAAAAGCAATGACAAACCTAGACAGCATCTTAAAAACCAGAGACATCACCTTGCCAACAAAGGTCCGTATAGTTAAAGCTATGGTTTTCCCAGTAGTGATGTATGGAAGTGAGAGCTGGACCATCAAGAAGGCTGATCGCCGAAGAATTGATGCTTTTGAATTATGGTGGTGGAGGAGACTCTTGAGAGTCCCATGGAGTGCAAGAAGATCAAACCTATACATTCTGAAGGAAATCAGCCCTGAGTGTTCACTGCAAGGACAGATCGTGAAGCTGAGGCTCCAATACTTTGGCCACCTCATGAGAAGAGAAGACTCCCTGGAAAAGACCCTGATGTTGGGAAAGATGGAGGGCACAAGGAGAAGGGGGCGACAGAGGACGAGATGGTTGGACAGTGTTCTTGAAGCTACCAGCATGAGTTTGACCAAACTGCGGGAGGCAGCGGAAGACAGGAGTGCCTGGCGTGCTCTGGTCCATGGGGTCATGAAGAGTCGGACATGACTAAACGACTAAACAACAACAACAAAGGAGAAGAGGAACATTCTGAGATAAAATCAGAAACTGGGGTGGCTTCTGTAAATCCGGGACTGCCCCTGAAAGATAGGGGCACTTGGAGGGTCTGCATTAGCAGGGCAGAACATTTTTGAAAAATTGGTGACAGGCTTTCAGAGCACCTCTGGAGTCTATGGATACTATTGATGCATAAGAATATGCATAAGATTATCCCAGAGCAAGTGAGATGAAATCTTTTCTTTTCTTTTGTTACTGGTCAGGTACTGAAAGTAAGCTTTTGAACTGAGGTTTCAAAGAGTAAAAAATAAAAAGTTGTGCACAAGTTTTATCTAAAACTCTTTAGAATGAAGTAGCAGGAAAGTGTTTTAACTGGATTTCCAACAGTTTGGGTAGAGACCTCAGAGACAGAGTGAAAGCATTATGCAAGTAAATATAAAATAAACCAGACTGTAAGAGGCACAGTGTGGTTCACAGACCCAATTACAAAAGTGTAACTCAGGTAACTATATTATGGACAGATCCACAGTCTACATTTAAAGGACATCCTAAGGCACATTTAAAGTATATGACTTCCCCCAAAGAATCATGGGAACTGTAATTTGTAAAGGGTGCTAGGAATTGTAGTTATGTGAGGGGACAACTACAGTTCCCATTATGATTTTGGGAGGTCATGTGCTTTAAATATGCTTTGGATGGCATTTAAATGTATGGTATAAATAAAATTAAAATAAAGGTTTTAATGACACTGCTTCATCACAATTAGTGACTGTCTTCATTGTGACTCTCTTGTATGTGCTAAATATAGTTACACAGCAGTGAATAAATATAGTTACACAAGCACTATTCACATATTTTTGGTTCTTGTGTTTTTGGTGATATTTCCACAGGGTCTATGTCATCACATTCTTGCTATTCAAAATCAGTGTTGTATTTTTCTGACTCTGGTTCAAAGCTATTTCTTCAGTTAAAACTCTTATTTAAATTCAAAACCTTTCTGTTTAAATTTTGAATCAGCAGAGGAAGATCATGTGCAAATGATATAATTATCTTTTCTTATAAACTGGGGTTTTTTTTCAGTGAGAATAACATCTGTTCCATTCTAACATTTTTGGACACATCAACTAAGAAATGCAAAAGCCAATAAAAATAAGTAATTTGTTGTGTTCGAGGAAAAGAAAAAGCCCTGCATTTAATTCAATTACATCTATGATAAAACATTAATCATAGCTTTCCCTTCTCAATAGAAACTGATGACAGTGCACAATATTTTCAAACTGTAAAACGAATATCAGAATATATATATATTTAAAAACAACAACTGGAAGAGCTTCATTTTATTTTAAGATAACCAAAATTAAAAGTGGGGGAAAATCTGTGTTTGGTAGTGCCAAAACCAGACATCACAGAAGCTCATTGTACTTCATTTAAGTAAAGAATAAATTTCAGGAGGCTTTGGCAAGGCCGGATCAAAATGTTTTAGGGCATTGACAGAGTTCCAGATATAGTCTCCCTCTCCCAAAGGAACACATGAAATAAGGACCCATAAAATAAGTCTTGTGGTATCTTACACACTAGCCAGTTCCCTATAGCCTAAGCTTTCACAGACTACAAAAAGTACTCTGAGGATGTGGAGTTTCACAACTGTCAGCTAAATCCAAATAAATAACCATTTTGTTGATGCTGATAAACAAAAAGAAAATACTCCAAGCTTGCACAGTTCCACACACTTGCTGACTGGGAAAGCAGGTAAAAGGTAAAGGAGCCCTGGACAGTTAAGTCTAGTCAAAGGCGACTATGGGGTTGTGGTGCTCATCTCGCTTTCAGGTCAGGGGATCCAGCGTTTATCCACAGATAGCTTACCAGGTCATGTGGCCAGCATGACTAAACTGCTTCTGGCACAATGGGACACCGTGACAGAAACTAGAGCACACAAAAATGCTGTTTACCTTTCCGCTGCAGTGGTACCTATTTATCTACTCACACTGGTGTGCTTTCGAACTTCTAGGTTGGCAAAAGCTGGGACAGAACAACGGGAGCTCACCCTGTTGTGCAGATTTGAACTGCCAATCTTCTGATCGGCAAGCCCAAGAGGCTCAGTGGTTTAGACCACAGCGCCACCCATGACCCTTGGGAAAGCAGACCAGGTGAGGGCTGGGGTGTGCTCTCAAGTGGGGAAGTAAGGCTGGGCCTGTTCTTATAGTAAGGTGGGCCCTGGTACTCCCACCCCCCGCCCAACTGTATTCACTCAGTCAGCAATCAAACAATATACCACACGACAATCCGCACAAACACCAGAAACCAGCAATAGCGATGGAGACATCAGTCTTTTTCTCCTCGGACAAGTTTTCATGTTCATTCATGAATCTGTTCCATTTCCAAATAAATTTCTGGGTTGCTGTTGTTGTTTTTAAAAAAGCTGTACCAAGATTATGCATTTAAATACATATTTTATCCTGACATTCATATGTCTAGATGTATTTTACCCTAAAGGACATATTGTTAATGCATTTGGTACATTAAAAAAAGGGGGGGAGAATGGGGGAGTGGAAGAGTACTTATTCACCCTCATTTCCACCTTGACAGGATCTGTAGAGTGAATATTACAGGATGCACCATGGCATCTTGCCTCGCCCCCCAACCTGGAGCCCTGTGGCTTGGCTACAAATGGAGACAATTTAATTCACAGCATCAGATTTGACTGCTATATCAGCATCAGACAGCTGAAGGTCCTTCCAATATTTCCCCAGATTTGTATTTGAAATTACTTGTAAATTTTCTAGTTTTGTCCGGGCAATTTCCTTCATAATCAGTGGATTATGGACTAAAAAGTTTACATGAGCATGACTAATGTGTGAAAACAAACATATGTCTATGCAATTATCAAATTGCATGGGTAATTAATTTTTTGTATTTGGGGAATCTTTGTTGTTTGCTGTGCTATTGTCACAGAAGCAAAAGCGATCTTTACAGTTGGAATGGCAACCTGGAAGGCGGGGGAGACAATCAAGTTAAAATTAGAAAACCCTCTGAAGCTGTACACCGAAGTTGTTTTCAATACTGTGAGGTTGAACACACCAAATGATTTTTAATTCACAGAGTCCCAGAGGTTCCACCTAGATGAACCAGCTCCAGCTGTGATGGCAGTTCATCAAGGATTGTGCAAGTTCATCTGAGGAATGGAGAAGACTGAGAATAGGCAGACTCCTGAAGCGTAGCTGAGGCGTCTCAGAGTCGGCTTGCTTTTAAAGCTGGTGCATACTGCAGCCTTTTTAGGATACAAACTTGACTCTGGCAGCCATGCCTCCCAAAGGAAATGATGAGCGTCCATTTTCTCCTTTAATTTGTGCCACTTTTGTTTGAAGAGATGCTAATTTAAGCTTATCTATTTGCCTAGTGCTCAGGTCGGCTAATAATCCTAAATATGTGCTGTGAATCTGGTGTGCAATCCTTCTCGCTCTATGCACAGAGAAAGGTGTAGTCATTCCTCCACTGGAAGACAGTTTTGTTCACCCCTCTTGAACAATGCTGCTTCTGTGTCCAGCCATCACTGGTTTCCATGGTGCAGTCAGGACATCACATCCCTCTAAGAAGAACTTTTGAGATCATGCCATGGGACCATCTATTCCAGCATCTGTTCTCACAGTGGCCAAACAGATACCTATGAGAAGCCGCAAAACAGCACCTGAGAGCAACTGCGCTCTGCACCCTTGTAATTCCCAGCAACTGGTATTCAGAGGTATGCTGCCTTTGAAGTGGAGGTACACACACTCAGTGTTGAACCTTTCCATAGACCAGACGTTCCCAAACTTCTTTGGTCTACCACCCCCTTTTCAGAAAAAATAACAATACAGTGGTACCTCAGGTGACATATGCTTCAGGTTACATACGCTTCAGGTTACAGACTCCGCTAACCCAGAAATAGTACCTCGGGTTAAGAACTTTGCTTCAGGATGAGAACAGAAATTGTGCTCTGGCGGCGTGGCAGCAGCAGGAGGCCCCATTAGCTAAAGTGGTGCTTCAGGTTAAGAACAGTTTCAGGTTAAGAACAGACCTCCGGAACGAATTAAGTACTTAACCCGAGGTACCACTGTACTGTATGTGTCTGTATCTCTTATAAGGGGTTAGTTTAACCTCCAGTTTGCTGAATTACTGTGTTGCAAAATGATGCATGTCTAAAAAGTGTCACCAAAATGAAAAGTTTGGAAAGCTCTGCCTGAGATTAATCCCACTACATGAAGCCCATGCCACAGATTGGGAAAGAGCCCTGCACTTTTTATGTAGGAGCAGGTAATGATAGGTTGCCAATTAGACTCTAAATCACTGAACTATGAGCAGCTGGTACTGCATAACCATGATTATGATTTCAGATGGTTATACCATTTCTTCTACTTTTATTTAGCAGTTTTAAAGGCTAAGGCAATATTTTTATGGCAGATTATTTAGTGAGCATGTGGAAATAAAGAAAAAAAGTAGGAGAAAGAGTGCTGTAATTTCAATTGAGAATGATGGTTATGCCCCAGCAGCTGTTTATGGCTCCCATGATTGAGAGTCTAATTGACAAGGAATAATTACCTCCTTCCTCAACATGGTGAAAGTTTTCCTCTACTACACTATATAGTGACTACATTGGGGGGGAGGAGAGGAGTTGCAAAGGCCTGGTCGAGGGACTTCCAGCTTCAATTTCTGTCTGTAATTTAAACATAGGGCCCATATTTTAAAAGGATGCTCCACTTTGCTCAATGAAAGAAGTCAGATTGCATTTCTCTAGCGCATAGAAAAGTCAGCTCACTTTGTAAGCATACCTGGGAAGGAATATATGATTATATCACTGCAGTAGACTGGTTTTAATTTCTCTTCCATAGCTCAAATCACAGGCTGAACCCCAGAGCAAAACTTCTACAGCATACCGTAATTTCCCAGAGAAGAACAGAGTTCTTTCTATGCTGCCCGGGGACTGATGCATGAGGTGGTTTAAAAATGTTTTGCTAAATAAAAAATAAAAAAAAACACTAGAAAATACCTCCAGGTTTAAATCTGTTAGACAGATGCACCTCAGGCGAAAGCTTTGTAAAAGCCTAGTTTCAACATTATTCTTCCCTCCCCACAAAAGTATGTGGGGAGAGTGGTGCATATATAGGCTTCTTCATAGATTGCCTCTGGTTACTAGGGTTGCTATACATCTGGAATTTCCCAGACATACCCAGAATACCGTACACGAAAGCAGTGTCCAGGCAGAAATTATTTAAATGTATGGGGAAATCCAGATGCATTGCAACCAATGTCAGCAGTGTCAGTTTTGCCAATTTCCTTTAAAAATTTGCTTAAGATGCCCAATTTCTTTGTGATTTTTTTTGGGGGGGGGGCTGTCAGGAATGAGCCATCTCCAAGTGAAGGCTTGCAGCCAACTGCAGAAAGTAGCCACGAACAGAGAGGCTTAGATGTTAGTCAGGCAGGGGAGAGCTGACAGCTGCAGACTTCGGCTCTTCCTGAGCGTGAAGGGCAGACTGATAAGGCAGTAGCTGAGAGCAGGCTAGAACACAGCCAAAGCTCGCCAGAAGCACAATCAGGTGCGAGCGGACTCAGAGACAGCCTCTTGGAATGGGAAGAGGTTGGAGTTGATCCACTAAGTCCGAAGAGTCAGTGAACAGGAGGGCTGCTAGGGTCGTAAGTTCAATATCTTTTGTCAATGCTGGAAGGAGTCTTCAGAAGGGTCCTCTTGAGTAATGATTCCAGAGGCTTTGTTAGAGCCTTCTGGAGCTATCTGTTTGTTTTTGCAATAAATCCTCCTTTTTAATTATCTGAAGGAGCGTCTCCACCCCCATCGTTCTGCCCAGACGCTGAGGTCCAGCACCGAGGGCCTTCTGGCGGTTCCCTCATTGCGAGAAGCAAAGCTACAGGGAACCAGGCAGAGGGCCTTTTTGGTAGTGGTGCCCGTCCTGTGGAACACCCTCCCATCAGATGTCAAAACAATAAACAACTACCTGACATTCAGAAGACATCTTAAGGCAGCCCTTAAGATGTTTTTAATGTATGATATTTTAGTGTTTTTTGGTTTCTATGGAAGCCACCCAGAGTGGCTGGGGAAACCCAGCCAGATGGGCGGGGTACAAATAATAAATTATTATTATTATTATTATTATTATTATTATTATTATTATTATCATCATCATCATCATCATCATCTACGCCTACTGTGTTATCAAGCTGAGAACCTGGACTCCTGACAGGAAAGCTCAACAACTTTCCCCCCTCCCCCCAAAAAAACTCAACAACCCAGACTGTCCACTATAGGAATTGGAGTGATAAGTGATTAGAGCAGAAACTGGGCTGAAGAAATTCTGTCACTCATTAGGGGCCTGTTGGGTCATGTAGGTTGGGTACCACTGATCTCCTGCTTTCAAACACAGTGTGTTGCTGGCATGTACCAGAGGGGGAGGGACAAAGCATGGGACTCTTGGTGCTGTGCAGGCAACTCAATGGCAAGAGGATTGGGTTGGCTGCACTGAGCCTCGACACACAGTGCCTCACTCCCCATGCCTTGCCCCTCCTCCCCCTCTCCCTCCAGGAAGCACCAGCAATGCACTGTGTTTGCAAGCTGGGCCCCACAAATGCCACCAAAAAGGCCATTACTATTGTCACTGCAAACTGGATGTTACTTCTATCTCGCAACCACCTTGGGTCCCATCTCATGGATCTACGGTTGCCATTCTATGCACACTTACTTGGGAGTAAGTCTAACTGAACTCAGTCATACTTGCTTCTGAGTAAACACGCACAGAATTGTGCTGAGCGCCACTTTGTGATTCCCTGTGATGCATGAACTCCCACATTAATTGTCAGATTGTCTCATCAAATGTGTTCTCCCAGCCAATTATTTTCAGCCAAGGGATAACAAAAGCACTGTATTTTTTTGCTGTGTTTTTCCTCATCTAATTCTACTCATTCTCCCCCAATGCACTTTCATTATACTTTTGGAACTGAATCTAAAATTATAATTTGGGGAGTGGGAGGGAGAGGCAGATCAGTTTGATTACTTTTACAAGACCCCATTTCCTGCAGTGCTTGCTTGATGGCTTCTTATCATGCAAATAGAAAAGGACAATGCAAACTTCAAAGAAATGTCTGATGGGGAAAACATATTTAATAAATTTATCTCAATAGGAGTTTCCTCCCTTTTGCTGGATTGTTTGATATCATGCAGATTTTCTCAGTGAACTATAGATGTGCAAGGCACAAAGAAATCCCACCCCCCCTCCAGAAAAAAACAAACCCAACCTGCCTGCAAGGAATAATGGAATATTGTAAATAGGTCAGGATAAACTAAGTTCTTTGTGGAAATAAAGGTGAAGAAATGAGAGCAGTCACAGTCTCATATTTGAGCCTGAAATGGTGGCACTTGAAGTAGCAGGTGACAGGAGAGGATAAATCTGTTCCTTAAATGTGTGCTGGGAACAAAAGCCTGGTATTTAAAATATAATATGCAAAGGAAAAATAGCAGAGTATTCACACCCAACCAAACGGGCTGATGTTTGTGACAGCACCGCATGCACCAGCCATGTTGTCAAAGCTAAAAATCAGGAGTGCATATATTACCCATAGAAGGTTACACTGTGTGTTAGGATGCTTCTAATAAGCTTTTCCTCCTCACCACGCACCATTTATTATTATTATTATTTTAAAATCAAAATTACAGAATGGTACCAAGGGTTAGTTAAGAAGCAACTGAAAATGAGCTATGAAATGAACAGTAGAATCTGAAATCTAAAATAAAAAATGAGCAAGCTTCTTTTGAGAACTGTGTGGATGAATATTTAAGAAGCTGTGGAGCTTCTTAAAGAAAAACTAAATGTTTTTCAAAAAAACCCAAAACACGTCATTACTGGGCACACACACACACACACACACAAATACCTTTATTGGAAGAAAGCTTTACATGGTAAATTCTCTAAGGCAGTTTGTGGACAACTGAATATTACCATTACAACAGTTTGCACAAGACTGTCCAAGATGGAAGAGAACACCCATTTTATTAAAATTAAGGTACAATGGTATACTGGAAATAATACTGAATGGCTATTGTGATGGTTTCTATTACTCTGCTATTTCTGTAAATGGATCCATGAGCTATTTTGCAGAATAAATGGATCTGCAGCTGTGGCCTAATAATAAATTTTAAATGTAATCTGTTTTTTAAAACAAACAAACAACCCCTAAATGAAATTGTGTCTGGATATATATAACCCAACATTATATTTCATATGTGTTTATTTTTCAGAAAATAGTTTTATTTTCCCCTCAATTTCTGATTTTTTATTTTCTTTTTTCCCCCAAAATACAATACAGTTATCCAAAAAATAAAAAGTGAAACTATATTTGTAATTGAGCATTATGAAGAAACACTAACTTGCAGAGTGAAGCATAGACCAGGTAAGTTCAGATACAACTCAGAAAAGAGTTTTCTGACAAATATTTTGAACATTTTGTTTTTCAAGATCCTCCAGAACCATTGGAGAATTTCAGTCCTCCCCTGAAGAATATTTGTTCAAATAGTCTCTCCAGTTTCACCATGCATTTATTTTGGCATCAATTGTAGCTCCATTATTAACATTGTTTAATATTATTAAAACATAGTTGAAGGAAGCAACAGGTTTCTCCTCTAATCCTGCAATCTCTAATTGTAGAGTTTCATTTATCATTAAAGCAAGTCAAAATCTCTTAACAGGATTTTCTGAGGAAAACTGGTGGAGAATTTCATCTCCCTTTCCTGAGAATATTCAACAAAACGCCCAAACTCCCATTTTGCCATTCACAAACAACATGGATAATTTCCAGACACTGTTTTTTATCAGGTGTTTTATTACAAACCTCTCAAAATGGCCTCCAAACTGCTTTGTGGGTGTTGAAATGGCACAGTGTGGTTGGGGAAGGGCATAAGTGGTTTGTTAAGTGTTCTTGAGGGGAGGAAAATATCTGCAATGAAATATTATGGTGTGCAGTGCTCCTGTTCAGGATTCTATCCAGCCATGCCTTGTTCCAGATACTTCGTTGCTCCTTTTCCCTTTCCCTACCAGTTTTCAATCCCCACCCCCCACCCTTCCAACTTTCTGTTGACTGCATTATGCGACCACTGAGCATTCCCAATCCTCATTGGACTAACTCTGGTATCCTCTGATCTTGTGAAACTTCACAATTTGGGGTAGCATTAGCAAACATCATTCCAAAGACATTGAAAAAAAGCAAACTCGATACATAACCCATAAGACAATGCAGTATAGCTGGTTACTAACATCTTAAGTTTTTTTTACAAATTATTCTCTGGATGTATTATGTTGCTAGCCTTTTAAATGTTGTACGGAACCCTTGATACTACAGTATAAGGTTAAACAAGGTGTTTGACACCAAACTAAGGAGAGGAGTGGCCTAAAGAGCCATTTCTCCAAGGAGCTCAGGCAGGCATTCATTATTATTATTATTATTATTATTATTATTATTATTATTATTATTATTATTATATCGCTCTATACCCAGAGGTCTCATTCATGGGTCTCCTTTCCTGCATGTTTTCCTTGCAACAGCCCTGTGAGGTAGGTTAGACTGTGAGACAGTGGGCAGGATTCAGCTAAGAAGTTCCATGGCTCAAAGTGCAAGGACTTCTACTTGTGCAATAGGGCTTTCCTCCCTCTTGCACCAACCCCCTCAGTTGGCTCTGCGGTGGTTAGGAGAAGCCCAAGAAGAGCAGGGGAGAAGAGGGGGATAATTCCATCTAGTGAGCTACAATGCTTGCACAGATGGAACATTTGTCACAGTAAAACACTGAATTCCGCCACATTTTGGAATTAAAAATAACTTCCAAAGTTTTGACTGAGAGCGAAGCTTACCACTTTCTGCTATTTGCATTCCACAACAACCTTTTTGTAAGGTCCTCTTGAACTAGGTTTTTTTTGGGGGGGGGAGTTCAAAACAAGTGATTTCTGGGTACCATTAGCAAAAGCCTTTTCTCTTTGAGCTTTGGAAACAAGCTAAAAAAAGGAAAAGGACCCCTGACAATTAAGTCCAGTCGCGAACGACTCTGGGGTTGCGGCGCTCATCTTGCTTTACTGGCCAAGGGAGCCGACATTTGTTCACAGACAGTTTTTCTGGGTCATGTGGCCAGCATGACTAAGCCACTTCTGGAGAAACCAGAGCAGTGCACGGATACTCTGCTTACCTTCCCGCCAGAACAATACCTATTTATCTACTCGCACTGCGTTCTTTCAAACTGCTAGGTTGGCAGGAGCAGGGACCGAGCAACGGGAGCTCACTCTGTCGCGGGGATTCAAACCACCAACCTTCTGATCGGCAGGCCCTAGGCTCAGTGGCTTAGACCACAGTGCCACCTGCGTCCTTTGGAAACAAGCTACTATTTCTCAAATGCAATTGTAAAAGAAAAGAAATTTAATTTTGAATTATAAATTGTATGCATTTTAATGCCAGTTTTTGATTTTTGTTTTGTTTTTTAAAGGAGTTGTGGATGATAGTTGTGATTTGTAAGGGAATCGTCTCATACTTTCAACCTTTTGTTAATGCTCTGATTGCACAACCAAGGCTTTTTTTATTCTCAGGCCCCAAACAGACAATGGCAGTTAGCTTCAAACATTTAGTCACATCATGTTTTTCTTTCACAGATGGGAACATTATATTGTGTTTTTGTGTGTGCATTTGTACAAGGCCTTCTCATTTCAATGTATCACTTTTGATGTTTTCCATCTGGATTACAGTTGCACTTGATAATTGTAATCATACAGATTCTGCCAATCTTCACAATGGAGACTTGCGGCCATGCACATAATCTAAAATGCTAAATAATACACAGCAATGAAAACTAGGGGAGGAAGTGAGTGATAGAAAGCACTTCATTAACACCATTAAAGAAATGTTAGGAACGCTAGCCCTGATTCATAGATTTCTTGCCACCAGGGAGGAAGACACTTTTCAGGTGCTGTCATTAATACTAGTAACCAAATACAGTACAAGCACCTGAACAGAGAGATTTACCATTCAGTCCTTTCTTTCCACCAAAGTCTAGGGAAGATTAGAAAATAGCAGCATCCTACAAAGACAAAAGGAGAGAGAGAGATGGGCAAATGGGAGTGGGGAAGTACAGCAGCATCATTTACATTTCATTCAAGGAGTTCAAAGAGTCATACGTATTGTTCCCACTAAGGCCCAGTGAAACAAATTGGCTAAGAGATAGCAATTTGACCATGGTCTGCTAGTGAGTTTAGGGAGTTCTGGTCCTCCCCAGTTCTAGTCCAGCACTCTAACTACTTCACTACACTGCCTCTCATTCAATCTGTTATCCTTGTTTTAAGAAAGGGTCTCAACGTGTCCTCTGGATGTTTGCTACATCTTGTTTGCTACATCTGCAGGAATGCAGACCACTGCTATTAAATGAGCTGCAAAGCAATGTATCCTTTGCAAATATTTAACTAAAGCACCAAGATGTTTAGATTAGACACAAGCATTCCAGTATGGGGTGTGTGTGTGTGTGTGTGTGTGTGTGTGTGTGTGTGCTGTACCCAGCACCTAGCAGGTGGTCAGCAATTTCTTCCTTACATCTTCGCATGATATGCAGAGCTGCCACCTCCTGCTATATCCAACAATCTGCTTTTGAGCCTGCTCACTGTTAACAAAAGTGGTTTAATTTGCTGGCTTCTCATCGAATACAGGATACATATATCATTTGCTCGATATATGTGTGTGTATTACTGCACCCCAAAACTCAGCATCTCTGTGTATTGATGGTCACATCTTTTTCAGGTTCAGTAGAATGTAAGTGAACAGATGCGAAGGTTGAGATCATTCACCTTCAGCCAAAGAATAGAGAGTTTGATGGAAGATACAGGATCAGTTTTCACATGCAATAGGTAGGGATGGATGAGGAATTCAGGCTCAGACTAATGCACAGATTAGAACCTAGCTATTCAATGTTCTTTTACATTTCTGTGAATGTTACAGTGCAGCTCTTTGCAGTTTATTAAAATGTGTTTTAAGACACATGCTTTGAGAGAAAGCTACATTTTAAAATAGGTATTTCAATGGGTATTGTGTCTATATCTCTCTCTCTCTATCTATCTATCTATCTATCTATCTATCATCTATCACAGATTTCTGTGGAAACAGGTTCAGATGGACTATGGGTGAACACCTGCAAAAGCAAGATGACCTGGGAAGTGGAAACCAACATTTCCTCCTTCCCACTAAGAAACAATCACCTGGCCAGGAGCAAGAAGCGTTGTTAATAATTCATGTGGGTATCCCATAACATCTACAGTGGTGAATTAGACACAGTAAATCAGGCTTTGTCACTGTAATGTCAAAAGGCAATCTCGGAAGGATCTTTTCCTTGTTTGTTTGCATGTCCTTAACTTGTTCTTTATTTGCTTAACTTGTAATGCACTTAAAGATCAGTTCTGGCTCACTGTGGAAGGCTGGAGTGGAAAGCAAGGACAACCAGGGAGCACATTGATTTGAAACAATCCTTTCCCAGTGGTCTTGCCTAATAAATTAGAAATCTAATTGAATGAAAGCTCTAGGGGAAATGCTGAAAATCCGTCGAGCGATAATGCCTTGAAAGAGCTGCCATCTCTATGTGCCAATGGTCATCATTTCCTACACAAAAGTTTAAGAATATTCTCCCCGGCGCATCATCCCCAGTACATATCTGGTCCAATATCGTTTGCCACCACACATTTCGTACTTACCTCTCTTGCCAAGGTATAAACGTATCTGAAGGTGCTGCAATTCAGGTCAGGAAATTACATGGAAATAATGTTCAGAACAGGAATAGAAATTGTTTAGTTCGCTGAGACACCCATTCCCCAAAGACAGTTATTTTTAAATGAGGTTTAATTATTCATTCCGAGGCAGTCATCCGGTTCCTGAATGTAACCATTAAATATTCAGAACTTGGGATGAAGAATGACAAATGAAAGACTTGTACTATAGTCCTAAAAGTGCACATCTAACTCCAGAATTGTAACCCCAAACTGTTTCCATCTAGGCAACTAGAAGAAATGAGAAGTGAAACATGTCAGCTATAATGATGTTACCGAAGGAGCCTCTAGTCTGAATAAAGTTACTAATTCAATTTTCACCTGGAAGCGAGTCGCTGTTCTTGCTTCAAAAGGGAGAACATGCGGACAAATTGAAATTGCAGAGTTTTGAGAAACTAAAAGACAGAGTGCGAGATTGGCTTCATTATTACCAAATAAGAGAGGCAGACAATTTGGATAAAAAAAATGGCTTCCAGGTGGGAAAATCAAAGTTGGAAACAGAACTGTTAGAACCCAAAACTAAGATTTTGTCAAAGATGTATAACTTGCTGTTGAAATGGAATACTCAGGATGAAACGGTGAAATCTGCTATGATTAAATGGGCACAAGACGTTGGACATAATATTATGTTTGCTGACTGGGAACAGTTGTGGACCACAGGTATTAAATTTACGGCATGTAATGCCCTAAGAGAGAATATTATGAAAATGATTTACAGATGGTACATGACACCAGTCAAGCTTGCAAAAATCTATCATTTGCCCGATAATAAATGTTGGAAATGTAAAGAAACTGAAGGTACATTCTTTCACCTTTGGTGGACGTGCCCAAAGATTAAGGCTTTCTGGGAGATGATCTATAATGAAATGAAAAAGGTATTTAAATATACCTTCCTGAAGAAACCAGAGGCCTTCCTCTTGGGCATAGTTGGCCAATTGGTGCCAAAGAAGGACAGAACTTTTTTTATGTATGCAACAACAGCAGCAAGAATATTGATTGCAAAGTATTGGAAGACACAAGATTTACCCACACTGGAAGAATGGCAGATGAAGGTAATGGACTACATGGAACTGGCAGAAATGACTGGCAGAATCCGAGATCAGGGAGAAGAGGTGGTGGAAGAAAACTGGAAGAAATTTAAAGACTACTTGCAGAAATACTGTAAAATTAATGAATGTTAAAGGGATGCTGGATTGAAAATAAGCGGTATTGGTAAAAAGATTAACAAGAATATGTAAATATGGATTGATAATGGTGGAAAATATATACTTATAATAGGTTAAGATGCTGAGCAAGGATAAATGATAGAGGGTAAAGACTTGCTGAATTAAATATTTGAACTGGAATACCAAAAGGGAGGTGCGAGGAGGTCAGGAAACTAGTAAATGAAGTATAAGATATGAAAATATTGACTTTTTTCTTTTTTTCTTTTTGTTAACTGCTTTCTATTTTGCATTTTTCATGTGTTTTGTTTTTCTATCTTTGTAGTTCTTTTTTCTTCTATTAGGGTTATTCTTTGTTCTTATTTTTTATGTTTAAACTTTGAAACTTTTTATTGTTTGTAAAATTTCAATAAATATTACTTTAAAAAACAAAACAAAAGGGAGAACATGTGGTAATTTAAGGCTGTGTATTTCAATATCTTCCATGGGATGTTATTATTGTAGAGTCCAAGAGAGATGTGGCTCCCCTGTCTTTTTCAGATGTCCCTCCCCACAGCAAGTGCACATAATTCTAGTCACCTCACACCTCCACGTGGAGCAATCCTGAGAAATCTCACTTGACATGGAAAGGTCAAGGAGCAAGGCAGAAGTAGGGCATCAATCTTGTCATTGCCAGTCATGTCAAGACATGTCTGCATCCACCGGCAAGTGAGGATTTCTGCATAGAACAACTAGAAACAGAGGATGTAAACCTTACCTGTTATGCAGAAAGAAAGGAGCCTTGTACCCACATGTGCAGAATAGATCCTGTCACTGATACAATGACTATTTTTGTCAGTATAGTGCAGGTTGCAGAAATGAGACTCATATCAAAACGAATCCTGAGCACAGTGAATCCCTGACAAAACCAGCTGCAACAGACATGCCTTACATTGGTAAGCTGTTATATAGATGTGATCTCTATATCCTGGCAATCACCCCCTGATGTGGTCAGACTGATAGCTGAAACTTGCCCTTTCCTGAACAGGCATCCACTGTTCCTAGCAGCTAAGGAGAAGGACACACAAGGCATTATGCTAACCTAGAATAATGAATTTGGTAACATGCATTGTTACTGTGACAATCAACACTTTCCCACTTGTGATTTGTAGTGTGCCAAGACCCCATGACCCGGCAGTTCGCAGGGAGAAAATAACCAGACAAGATAATGCCGTCGCACCTATGCTACCCTACTGACTGCTACTGTCTACTGTCTTTTTTTCTTTCATTAGGAAAACCAGACAGCAGAGTGTATTGAGGGAAATGTGGAGCACAAAATGCTTCTTAGTTCTCATTTTGTGTATCTGTGACATAGATCGGTTTGACGTGGGGTCTGGCTGGGACATATAATAATTAGGATTGCAAGTGTTCCTTAATTAATTGGTACAATTTATCACCTTCCTCCCTACGCCATGATGAATAGGTAAGGCACACGGAAAGTAAAGGCTCTGGAGATCTTTGAGGATTCTCTGCTGTGTCGGTAACACAAACATGCCATTGTACTTCCACCAAATTTGATAAACAATTTTGAAGATAGATTTTTGCAGCACCTGTTTAAAGCTATCAGGTGGTTTGTTTTCCCATGTGAAAACACACTGTCTCTTCTTCAAGTGGTAAGCAATTAAACATTATTATTCATGGCAAAAATCAGCTCCAGGATCTTCCGCAAGTCCAATGACTTTGAGCTTCTTTCTTTCTTTCTTTCTTTCTTTCTTTCTTTCTTTCTTTCTTTCTTTCTGAAAGTTTGGTTTAAAATATTGCAAGCACACACACAAATGAATGATTGCATCATCTCAAGACTTCTAGCAAGCCAGGCTGCAGCATCAGTGGGATGATGTTAGAAAGTGGAGGGGAAACCCCAGAGAGCTGTTCTGCTCAGGACAGCTGGCATGGTAATTTCACAGAGCAGTCCAGGCCAGGGTGCCCAGAAAGGGACAGGGACATGTCTGACCCAAGTCAGAGTCATCAAAAGACCTCCGTGAAGTCAGAGGTAGGGAAGCAAGAAGGGCCAAGGCCATATCCTCTTCCCAGAGGGACCAGCTCAGCTGCCTCTGGCTGAAGGAGTTGTGGGAAAAACATCTACAGTTCACTCAAGCACTCCCAGCGGGGATGAGCAGATCACTTGGGTGGCCCTGGAAGTGTCCACTGCCTCCAGCTGCTCTCCCTGCCTGTGGATCCCTGTCAGAGGAGGAAGAAAACAAAACCTTGAATCAGTCCAATATGCCCAGAACTTCAACTGGCCATTGCCATCTCTGCTCATAACAGGTACTCCAGAACTGCATCCCCTAGCTTAATCTGGTATCTGCTGGGGTGCTCAAACCTTATCCAGCCTTCTGCAACCTCAGCTTTCTATGAGAGTCTTCTGAAAACTCAACTTCCTATGAGATATGTGTGCTACTCCTGACACAAGAGGCTCTGAACCATAAGGACTAAAACATAAGGACCCTATTAGGTAACAAAATAAAAATGAAAGCAGTATGAGATCTGCTCCAGTGTCTTTCTTTATGAGAGAAGCCATGGAGAGTGGGCCTTATGATGTGCTTCTCATCCCACCTCCTGCGGGACCCATAGATGGCCTTTACTCCAGCAAGGAATGGTGACATGAGATTGGGATTTTTCAGTGATGGCTTCCCATCTGTGATACGATCTCCACTAGGAAGGATACCTGGTTGCATCATTAACATCATTGATATTTTGTCTCTTATGCTTTAAACAGAACCATGGTCAGCAACTAACTTTTAGCAGAGGACCATTTTGAGAAGACAGTGGGAAGCGCCAACTAGGTATGTATCCTGAATTTTAACCAGTAAGACATGCACATTGTGTACTCAAAGATTTATTAGGGAGCATCTGATTCCTTCCTTAGCAAGGTGCTCTATTTTGTCATATAGAATTGGGTATACAAAAGAATGCAGTGGTGAGGAACATGTTTCCCCCCCACATCATATTGAAATACTCCTTCTCCCCCCCTCCCCATCCTAGTATACTACTATGCCATGCCCCTGAGGACGCTTTGTCAGGTACACAACATCTACTCCTGGGCACAGTGACAACTCCAGTGCTGTAAATCTGCCAATCATATTAACAAACCTCCATGCCTCAGCAGCTTTCTCTGTAGGATACCCATTGCTCTCCTATGTATCAAAAGCAACCAGAAGTTATTTAAACATGTTTTCCAAAAGCTGTACATCACCTTGTGCTGAACTTGCCAAAGCCTGTGGGCTGTCAATCATTTCTCTTAGCAATTTTCAGGTACCGACTTTGCTTTAGAACATAATAGCTCCACTTTGGAAACAAAGGAGCACTAAGTGGTTTTTAGAATGTGTGTGTGTGTCCTGGGAATGGATTATCACCCCTCTCTATTCAATACTCAATTTTTAGAATATGGACTGTTTAATCTGGAAAGAGGGTTGAGTGAGGTGGCTGCTTCAGGTAGCAGTTTCTGGAGAGAAGCAGAGGCAGCCATCCCAGTTTTTCGTCTCTCCTGGCCTACCCATCCATTCCCCTCCTATGGAGGACAGCCTACTTTGTGCCCCCATTGCAAGTATAGTAGTAGTAGTAGTAATAAATTTGTATCCCACCCATCTGACTGGGTTGCCTCAGCCACTCTGGGCGACTTCCAACATACATAAAAGCATAATAAAACCTTAAACCTTAAAAAGCTTCCCTACAGGGCTGCCTTCAGATGTCTTCTAACAGTTATATAGTTACTCATCCTCTTGACATCTGATGGGAGGTCATTCCACAGGGTGGGTGCCACTACCGAGAAAGCCCTCTGCCTGATTCCCTGCAGCTTCACTTCTCACAGTGAGAGGACCACCAGAAGGCCCTCGATGCAGGAGACAGTCCAGTCAGCTTCCTGTATTCGGACTGGCAATTGGCATAGAATCATAGAGTTGGAAGGAACCCCAAGAGTTATCTAGTCCAGCCCCCTGCAATGCAGGAATCTCAACTAAAGCATCCATGACAGATGGCTGTCCAACCTCAGCTTAAAAACCTTCAAGGAATGGGAGTTCACCACCTTCTGAGGGAGTCCGCGGTCAGACAGCTCTTACCATCAGAAAGTAGTTCCTAATATTTAGTCATAATCTCCTTTCTTGTAACCTGAATCCATTTGTTCAGGTCCTACCCTCTAGAGCAGGAGAAAACAAGCTTTCTCCATCCCCCATGTGACAGTCCTTTAGACATTTGAATACCTCCTCTCTGTCTCCTCTTTTCCAGGCTAAGCATAACCAACTCCCTCAGCTGTTCCTCTTAAAGCTTGGTTTCCAGACCCTTGATAAATTCCCCTTTAAATGCACACTGAATGAAATTCCTCCTCTATTCCTAATTAGGAGATTCTGCCTTGAGCACTAATTTGTTGGAATGGGGGGGGGGGAGGATAACATTAGAAGCAGCAACCCTGTGGAAAAAAATAATGTTGAAGTTGTGGGGAAAGTTGTGGGGCAAAGTGTTCATTTCAGGTCAGCCCTGTTGGGAACATCTGTGCTGTGAGAAGATCTGAAAGAATAGGCAGCCAGGCAGAATACCTCAGCAGTGGTTGAATAAAAGTCACAAAAGAACAGCATGAATAGAATGTTAATAACTGGACAGCTTCAACGTGAGTCTGACTAATTCAGTGCTCAATTATGTTTCTTGAAATGATTTGCAAAGTTCTGGAGTTTTGACTGTACCCTCTCCCTTCCCTTACAGCCAGGGTGTGAAGATCTGTGAAATCGTACAGTATTTGGTATTGCCCATAGATGCTCTGCTATAGAGGCAGAGTGGAACCTTCATTGCTGTACCACCGATATACATGTGATGCAGTTATGTGATTGAAATATGTTTGTGTGTGTGTCATGTGAAAAGATCGCACACCTAAGTGCCAAGGGACTGGTGCTGAGAAGCTTCCCAGACCTTGAGATTTCAAAGTTCAAACATGAGAGCTATAGAGGTCATGGAGGCGAGCCCTGGAGATGGAGGTTAATTGGGAGAGGGCAGCAGAGGAGGGTAGACCCTGCAAAGCATCTGTACTATAATTTGCAGTGAGTTCCCGCTGGCCTGAAGTTTGCAAGCTGAATGCCCAGCTTTCTTAATACAGACATCCCCCCCACTTATACAACATCAACTCGTGCAGAACTGCGTATATGTGCGGCACCTGGAAATAAATAAACAATTCAATACTAACCTGCAATGGTGGGAGAGAGCTGGGAAATCCTCATGCCTCATGAGCAGATGCTCCCTAGCACCCAAAATTTGGGGGTGGGGGGGAGAGATAGAGATTCCAAAGGCTCCACAATGGCCTGCAGGAGCTCTCACGGCTGTTGCTCTACCCTGCTCAACAGCTGTTTGGCGGAAAACTGTATTTACTGCAGCGGGCTCCCCACTTTACATTTCACTTAATGGGGATTCACCTCTGTTCTATTATAATTACTAAAGGCGGTCTCACCTACCTGGAGATTCAAGCCTACCTTCTGCCACCTGGAGGGGGTCTAGGCCAAATTCTGGTCTGGTCTGGCAACCCTATTTGGTGCAGTGGCACTGTGGGTTAAACCATAGAGCCTAGGACTTGCCGATCAGAAGGTCGGCTGTTCAAATCCCTGTGACGGGGTGAGCTCCCGTTGCTCGGTCCCTGCTCCTGCCAACCTAGCAGTTCGAAAGCACGTCAAAGTGCAAGTAGATAAATAGGTACCGCTCCGGCGGGAAGGTAAACAGCGTTTCTGTGCTCTGCTCTGGTTCGCCAGAAGCGGCTTAGTCATGCTGGCCACATGACCTGGAAGCTGTACGCCGGCTCCCTTGGCCAATAAAGCGAGATGAGCGCCGCAACCCCAGAGTCGGCCACGACTGGACCTAATGGTCTCTTTACCTTTACCTTAGTACTTGATACCTTTGAACTTTATGGCTCCCTTCTCTGCTTCACAGTAAGCACTTACAACATTTATTTGCTAGCAACTTGTTCCTTCCGATAACCATATTTTCCTGCCAGCATGATTTTAAAAAAAAGAAAAGAAAAATTCTCTCCATGCATGCGCTTGTGGAGTTTTGAGTGTTTAATTGTCTCTGTTTAGTTCAGCACTGGGAAACTATATTTGGAATAAATAAATAAAAAAAATGAATTGTGGAGCCAGGTGGAACCTTTCATTGTACAAGTGCTCCCTCGGCACTTGGGTCGCTTCATTTCATTGAATTGCCACGGCTGTTGTTGTAATTTCTGGGCTGCGCAGCAGGAATAATTACAGCTAGTCTGTTACTTTAAATATGGGCTGATCTAAATTCAATTTGCAGGCGTTTGACCAGCCATGCTCCATGAAAACAGGAGCCTCTCGCATCCCCTCCTCCCTCCTGCTGCAAGCACATTATGCTTCCTCGTGAAAATACAAGAGTCTTTGCCACATGCCAGCGCAGTCTCCAGTTCTTTGTTTCTTTCTCTTTGGTTCTTGATTTGGGTGCCAATTTCCATTCCAATTCTTGCACAGGAGATCAGCTGCCAAAATCGCATAATTCCTATCTAAGTGGTTTATTATGCACCAACTCCTCAGAGTGAGGGGCCTTAAGCTTAGCTAAAACCGTATGGAGAGTGTGTGGGGGGGGGGGAGGGAAGAGAGCAGATTTCCAGGCAATCAATTCCCTAACACCAAAGACAGGGAAGAAGTGCAAATGGAGCACTCGGCAAACCATCCTGCAAGCGTTTAAAGTAATTAAAATGTGATGATGGCTGCGCTGAAGATCTCAATTTGTCACTTATATTAACATAAACCTCAGGCTTGCATACAGCTAGTTCTCACTTTGGGAAACTGGCAGAGTTCCTTACTCAAAAAACGTAGGGATGAAAGGGACTCTCAGTGGTGTGAAAGTATCACACACACACACACACACACACACACACACACACACACACACTGTAAATAGAGTGCACTTCTTCCACACAGGAGGGACACAGCCATTGGCATAGGATGGGGGGGGTGGCAGGGGCAGTTGCCCTGGGTGCAAAATTTGTTAGGGGTGCAAAATTTCAACATTCGATACTGCCTCAGTACAGCTTCCATTACTGGGCTCCATTGAAAACGGCTTCTCCATGCAAACCGGGAAGTGACCTCTCCAGACAATGGAACGGCTCTTCTTTTCTTATCTTTGTGGCTGTGATCTCCTGGTTGACATAGACACAGGCAGTTGAATGTGCATGTGTACTCCATTCCATTTCCCTCCCACCCACCCCTTCATGAGGCTCCGGGTGCTGGCAACCCATGCTACACCACTGGACACAGCCATTTTCTCCCCTGGCTGTGGCAGCACATGTCACATCACATGACATGCCAAGAGGATGCTCTGAGCCTGCTTAGAAGGTTATTTTGGCATTAAGTGGTGTATATATACGTTAATAAATAATAATAATAATACCTGCTGGAATGTGACTGAACAAGAGTTTATGAAGGCTTGCCACTTGGGGATGTCTGCAATCTGGCTTCCAAGGGTTATTGCTGTCTTTATACTGGTTCATTAATCTGTAGCTATTTAAATTCCCATTTTTATGTCTTCTGTTTTGGTGTTGTTACTTTATATCTATTTGTCGCTGTTTTATATTGTTTGTATTAAATGTCTGAGTGCTGCGCTGTGCTTGATGGTGAGACGAGGCACCATAAAAGGCACGCATGAATAAGGAAGACACCCACTATTAAAACAGACATTGCATATATATATATATATATATATATATATATATATATATATATATATATATATAATGGTACCACGGGTTACATACGCTTCAGGTTACGTATACTTCAGGTTACAGACTCTGCTAACCCAGAAATCGTACCTCGGGTTAAGAACTTTGCTTCAGGATGAGAACAGAAATTGTGCTCTGGCGGCACAGAAGCAGCAGGAGGCCCATTAGCTAAAGTGGTGCTTCCGGTTAAGAACAGTTTCAGATTAAGAATGGACCTCTGGAAAGAATTAAGTACTTAACCCGAGGTACCACTGTATTTTTATAAACAGGTCCCCTTGATTTTCAGCATAAAACAGAGATATCTGTTGTCTCAGATGTCCCATTCAGCAATCAAGCTTCAAGTCCCCGACCTCCTGAACATATCTTTGCTTATTTATTTTAAAATAGTAAGATACACACACACACACACACGCGTGCGCGCGCACACACACACACTTACTTTAAGGTGCATCTTTAAAAGTTTTCTTTAAAACAACATATCATATCATGCGAAGCCAGTCACATATTTGTTTGTCACGTCACATTATTGCATTTAATGTCTTCTGACTGATGGAACCCTTAGGGCTTATCAGGCACCAAATTATACACTGTGACTGTGCAATTACTTTGAATTCTCTGCATGGTGTGACGACTCCTTTATGTGAAGAATGCAAAAGAGGCCCGACTAATAGGTGTGCATGCCAAGCCGGGCTGGGGGGGGGGAGGGGAGAAAATGGCAACATAAGCAACTGGGAGACTTTCCTGGGAGGATCCAAGTGATGTGTCCCCACTGTGGGATTTATGCAGAAATTCACCATTGTGTTCCAGTGGGAAGCATGTTTCAGGATCTACAGCTTTCAAACAACATCCGAATATTCTTCAAATGGTATGACCCTTCTCCACATGAGTTGCAGTGAATGCACAGGCAGTAGGTGATGGTAGTCGCTGCTGATGTGTTGAAATGAAACATGTGTCCATGGTGCATAAAAAACCAAGTCTCCACATATGCAGGGATCCATCTGATCACAGACCCTAATTTTTCAGAGTGCCTAGTTGTTTAGAGTACATTATTGCAGTGCAATTCAAAGTTTAACTGGCAGGGCACCATTTGTACATGCAGTGAATATATGGGGGAAAGCTATAATATAATACATGAATTGGACTCTTTCCTGTGTATATCTGCGAACCACCTTGAGATCTACTGGTAAAGAGTGGTATACAAAACAAACAAACAAACAAATATCCTCAGAAGATTAATGTGCTCTGTCGAAGCAAAGGTCCCGCACAGATCACCCCTGATTCATCTTTTGCTTCAGATTCTTTTTAAGAGAAACTGCATGCCTGGTAGCTTGCAACTCTAGAAAAATAAATATTTGAAAAATTAAGTGTTTCTTCCTCCCCCTTTAAATTTATTTGAATTGGGAATGAATATGTGCATTGTTGGATTCTATCTTGTAAGAAGACCATATGGCTGATCAATGTGTACAAATATCCAAAGGCTTCCACTTACAGCCAGCTTGGGCAGCTGTTTTTCTGGTGCACCATGTTCCCTACAAAAACAAAGATGAGCCATTGAACACCTGTGTTTGGTAGAAGCTAGAATGAGAAGAGAGTCAGTACAGAAAAATCATGCCCATAGTAGCCTGCTTTCATTTTGCATTCTTTACTAATCCCAGGAAAGTTTACTCTGAATGAAATCAAGCTTTGGAAGTTAATATCTTTGTATGCATTCTGTGGAACATTCAATCAATAAATAATTAATTTCCTCAGGACTGATGGTTTGAAAATCTCTTATCTTGAGCTATATGCATTTTGGGTGATATTTGGGAGACCAGATGAATATAGGATAGTCTCCATTTATTGTGCGCTAAGGTGTTTGTTTGCTTGCTAAATAAAAAACTCAAATGCAGTAGTTTTGTGGGAAATCAGATTTCTTTAAAAATGGGGAAAACAAATTATTTGGTAAACATTACAACTTTCAGACCATCTCTAAATTATAAGGAAATTGGTCTATTATGTTCAACCAAAGAGAATGCATGACCTACATTTTAATATACCTTCTCTCACATTTCCCTTAAAATAGGGGAATCTGCCCATTTCAAATGTATAACGTGAACAATTACATGTTA
Organism: Podarcis liolepis; assembly: GCF_965112155.1. NCBI lineage: Eukaryota > Metazoa > Chordata > Lepidosauria > Squamata > Lacertidae > Podarcis > Podarcis liolepis. The sequence goes on along the minus strand of NC_139557.1, from coordinate 25,757,133 downwards.
ATTTTCATCTTGAAGTCAACATTTGCTCATAAAGCTGCCTAGATTAACTAATTTGCTGCAAAGTTGCCTCGCTACTGCATACAAAGTGGAAGCAGGGCTACATCCTATTTGAAGACAACCAAGGACACTATTTGGTGGGTTGAGAGAATAGCCTATGAACCAAGTTGTTGCTGGAAAATATTGATCTCCCACTGACCACCGTCCAACTCCCACAAGCACACAGACTGTTAGAGGCCACATAGTTCAGTGCTAGAACATACTCCTTGTATGCAGAGGCAGATTTAGGGCAGTATGACTTGTTCCGCTGCACTGGGTGCTGAACCTAGGGGGCGCCACAGGGTGCCGCAACTATGACGTAGTGAATTGAGCAGAATGGAAAGCTAGAGGCAGGGGGCTCCAAATTTCGGCCTCACACAGGGCACCATTGAAATTTGAAAGACCAAAATCCACCCCTGTTCTTGGATTCAGTTGCTGGTACCTCCACTTTAAAAGAATCAGGTGACAGGTGATGGGAAAGATGTCTGCCCAAGACTGTTGAGATTGTCTGCCAGTCAGACAATGCTGGTGGACAAATAGTCTGGCCTTGGCATAAGACAGTTTTCTCTGTTTTAATGCATGCATGCTTTTCAAACGTCCTTAAGTTCTAAGGACTATTGTGGCAGTCAATGTGTGCATCACACCAGTAGACAGCCTGCTGCGAATACTGTTTAACATGCTGGCTTCGTTCCTGTGTTATCTTCAGCTGTTTATGTAGAAACTCACTACAAGCTGAGTTCAGAACTTTTCTTCGGGAGATGCCTGGGAGCCTGCCTAGAGTAATAACAAACTTCTTCAGCCAGGCAACTCCTCTGAGTAACCTCTCCAAGAGCTGGCCTCCTAGGTCATAGTGTTTCTCTTAAAGTGGGTCTCTTGCCAGATACTTAGCGGATAATGCATACATTTTAGTTCCTGTGCCTGCTGCCTGTTTAGAAGCCACACTCATGACTTTCCATTTGAGTATGTTGGCTGCTCCAAAAACTACTTGGTCTAGGTTTGAACTACTTGCATCCTGAGTCCCTATACTGCTAAATTCTAAACATCACGGAAGGAATTTGAGCAGCTGGGTTTCTCCCCAGCAATGTTTTTGCCAGCTTATGACTGATACTATCTCAACTGTTGGTTCATTATAATGCCCAGTTTGTAAACATCTTCCAAACTTTAACCATGTCAAAAGGCCAAGATGCATGCCACAAATAGACTGAAAAAGCTAGTTGGTAGTGCATCATAATTTGGAGGTAATAGGAAATGTTTTCAGATCTCTGCAGTGCAACAAGATAATAAGTTGCACTTCAGCAGTTGGTCAGCTCCTTTCTGTTTCTGATTGGGGTCCTTTTCAGCTTGTAGCTAACTAAGCGCAACATCCCGCAAGAGAGTGGCTCTGGAATAAAAACATTATCGCAATGTGCTGGGGTGGGGGTGGGGGAAAAAGTGTTGTGAATGCCTGTACAGTTTACATTTCTAATAATGTAGGAATGGAGTATCTCACTATGTGAACTGAAAACACAGCTCGCCTTTAAAATCTGTACTTTTCCTAATTTTGCCATTTAGTTCTCCTCTGAAAGAATGCAGGCACACAAAAACTCATGTATCAGTGAGAATGATGCATTAAAAAGGAATTATATTAGAGGGTAATTGCTTGCGAAAATGCATATACCAGGCAAAATGACCACAAAAAAATTCTGTGTTGGGGCAAATTGCCATGAGAATGGATACAAATTTTCATGTGAGCTCTTTTAAGTATGTGGAAATGGGGCAAACTAAACTTAACATTAGAAAATGGAGGAATTAAAAACTGAAACTGAAACCTGTCAGATTTCTTCATCTTTCTAGGCATGTTTCTACAACCATTCTTTCACCTTCCTTTTTCGTTTTGAACCATCTCCCCTTACTTAATTTTGGTATGGTTGTCACATTTCCTCATTCGCTCTTCCTCTGCTGTCTCTTGCTTCCAGATCCCATATGCCTTTAAAATCATCTGCATTTTATCCACTTTCTTCTACCAAACATCTTCCTCTTTCATTTCAAGCTTTGTCTGCTCTTCCCCTTCTTCTGGTTTGCTCTCTTTCTCTCCTTTTGAACTTCCTATAGATCTTACTGGCATAAAATAGCCTCTAATTTGAGGAGGAGGAGGAGGAGGAGGAAGAGGAGAAGGAGGAGGAGGAGAAACAACATTTTGCTGCTCCTGTTCTTGGTTTCCTTCTGAATGAGCTTCCTTTTTCGCAGACTGGTTCAACATTTGTGGGTTCTTAAAGCCCTGCATGGTACTGAATTGTATGAACCAAAGCATTCTGTTTACACCACAAAGAGCCTGTTGTCTCTTGATTCAGCCAAGAGGTTTCTAATATTTGGGAATTGTGCATTGTGCCATAATTATAAAAACACAACTGTGCTGTAGGCTGGTTCTCTGCTGAATCCCCCTCCCCCCATTTCCCCCTATCATCTCTCAATGAGATGTGTTTGAAAATGATCAAAGGGGAGAGAAAAATTGGGTGAGATTCTCACGGGTGCATTGTCCCCCCCCCCCAGTTATTTTTCATTTACTGTGGTTAAAAGGTGTATTTGTCTTTTTCTTGTTCCACAAATCATCCCTCCAGTGGTCTTCATTAATGCAGTCTTCCTGGGTGCCCTCACTTTCTGAAAACACCATGACTTTCTCAGAAAATTTTGTAGGCTATCTACTGTGCTCCTGAAAGCTGCTAATCTTTCTTATGAGACAACACAAGGTAAGTCTTCTCATGGGACTTTTTGGTCAGATATATTTAGGTTTATATGTGTGTGAGAGAAGGGGGGAATTGCATGATTGCATGATCCACTTAAGCACACAAACCTTTTGAATAAGCTGTTGCATTCTGATCTGCAGCTAAGAGACTGATTCTTAGGTTCACATTTCCAGAGATTAAATAACATTGGCTGTGTTGTGGGGGCTTTGAGACAGAGATGTCAAGCCGATTGTTGGCCAGGCTACAAGGTGCAATGAAAACCAACACAACTACAGCACCCTAGGCCTGAATGTGATATGGACTGGGAGAAAAGACAGAGAAGTCTCACAAGGGAATGAGAAGGCCAGCTGAGTGGGTGGCTGTGTGAAAAAGGTACAGGTGGAAACAGCAGTGAGAGGCTGAGGGAAATTGGCTGGGGAGAAAGCCTTTTCTGAACCAAAAAGGCCAGAGTAATATGGGATGGGAAGAGTAGGAATTATTCCTGCTGGCCTTCTGATCAATGGTTATAGTGGTGAAACAGGCCAGTAATTGAGACATTTGTGCACTGGCCACTATATTCAACTTGGAAATCTATGTCCCCACTGCGGAAGGACATGTGGATCCAGAACTGGCCTCCACAGTCATTTATGGACTCACTGTTAAGATTGTGTTCATGGAAGACAATCTTACTCAGCTATAAGTTTTCACCAAAGAAGAAGAAGATATTCAACTTGTATTTGTAGCTTTGGAAAGTGACCCAATCTGTTTTGGAGCCACTCTGTGTCTTTCTACTGTGACTCATTATTTGGGACTGAATTAGATCTGTTAAAAACAAAGGAGATTTACTATAATGCAGAATTTTAAACAGCTGTAACTCCTCACCCCCTGTTACATCCAGCAGTTTTCATGCAAGCAGCTTAAAGTAAGTTTGTTTTTTAAAGAGAGGAAAAGTCTGAAACTTTTTCTGCCGGAACGGGACACAATTGGCAGGCATGGTTATCCTTCGGGGGGGGGGGGCACTGAAGGCAGCCAAATTTCAGAATAGTTTTCCCACAAGAGCACACTTTTATCATTTTGGAATAGGTACAATGGGAATCCTATTGGGGCAGGGTGGGGAAAAAGAGTATGGATCCACAGGAACTACGGCCAAAGGGGAAATATAACCCCCTCCCCTAAAGCAAGCACCCAAGGTTCAGGATCCCTGGGAACAAGATATCTCTCCAATGGTTTGCATATGGGAAGGTGGGGTGGAAAAATAACATAAATGCCCAGAAAAGACTGGAGTGGAAGAAATGTCCCCCCACAGCAATGACCCTGTTAACCCAATGTCAGGAGTCCAGGTTCCAGCTTGATAACACAGTATGTGTAGCTAATTAAAAAGGAGGATTTATTTCAAAAACAAACAGATAGCTCCGGATGGCTGTAATGAAGCCGCTGGCATTATCACTAAAGATGACCCTTCTGAAGACTCCTTCTGGTTCCTACAGAAGTTATTGAACTTTTGCACCTTACATCTCTTGTATTGCTTCCTGTCTAGCAGCCCTCCCATTTGCCAACTCTTCAGACTTATTGGATCAGCTCCAACCTCTTCCTGTTCCACCAGATTTTCTCTGTGTCTGTTTGCGCCTGTTTGAGCTTCGTAAGAGCTTCGGCTGTGTTCCAGCCCATTCTCAGTTGTTCCCTTGGCAACTGGCATTCCAATGTCCAGGGGAATCGCAGTGGGCACTGGCCACTGTTCAGCCTGCGTCAAATCTACACCTCTCTGTTCTGAAGCCAGCTGTAAAGTTCTACTAGGAGCTGGCTCATTCCTGACACCCAAGGACCATTGGTGGGGGTGGGCCTCTGTCCACCCACATATTTGGTCAAGATTTTTCCATTGAGTAGCATGGGGAAGGACATACATTTACATGATGCTTTTGCTTCCATTCCAGCCCCACCATCAAATCAACGTGATTGAAAGTGCCCTGGGAAAATAATTTACTGTGATTAAAAGCCGGACATCTGTCAAAATGAAAGATCGCCTAGCTTTTCCTCTCAAGCTCTGGGTGGGCATTTCATCAATCAGGTGGTGTGTGTGTGTGTTTTTTTTTGGGGGGGGGTTCCATCTCAGGGGGAAGAACCACAGAGCATCTTGGAAGTTTAGGGAGTTCCTGATCTGACTCAAGATGTTCATGGTGCAGTTCAACTCAAACATGTGAGAACCTTTCATGGATCACTCTGGTTTGTCTCATTATTCAGGGTAAACAAAGAGCAAACAAAGGTGTAATTAAGAACCTCAAATGGTGCAAATGCCACAAATACCTAATCACATACTACCAGATAATTGATACTTTCAATCTGAAGAGCACTACTTATCTGTTTGGCAATGGGCACATAGCTCTGGTCCTGTAGGGTGCATTGTGAGTTCAACCATGAGGTCTGGCCACATAGTTATCTTCCCACGCAGCACCCTTTGGCACTTGGAAGGCTGGGTATGATCATTCTCACTGGATCTGGACGTTCCTTGCTAATCCCAGTGAAAGCAGGTTAAATTGCCCATAGCTTTATGGATAATGCCTTAGGATGTTGAGTGTCTTGAAAATTTCCCCAAGCAGACAGAGCATTTTGAAAATCATGAATAAAGTAATAAATAACAAATGAATCATCAACTCCCTCAAAGGTCTGAAATGTTGAAAATGTTTTGCTATGGCATTCTGAAATGCCACTAAATGTAATTGCATGCAGTGTTGCAAAAGGCTAGGAAGATGTTTTAGATTTTTTATTTTAGTGACAAATTTATGATGAACTGAAAATGCACTACATGCTGTTCCCTTTCTGTCGTCGTTGAAAATTGACTTGCCCTTTTATTTCAGGTAGCTATTTTATCTAGTTCAATAACACCACAGGACTGATACTTTCTATATTGATAATTATTCTCTCAAGTGCTTGAATTCCTTTCCAATGGTGGGTGAAGCGATTTTCTATATTATGCATTGTGATGAATGGCAGAAAATAGTTCTCATTCACATCAGTGGCTATTTTGCAGAAAGAAAGAAAAGAAAACGGGGAAGTTTGCCAAAGCTCGTCCATTTTTTTTTCATCCTTTAATTCATCTGCGTTATTGTGAATCAGATATACATTGTAGGATATCTAATATGGTTACATTACTCTTTAGAAAGTTACATCCTTTTTTAAAAAATGGAGAATTCATCGTCTTTTTGTCCATTCTACACCAGAAATGTATGAAAAGGAGAAGTAGTGTGTAATATTAGCTTAGTGTCAGGCTGCAATCATTACCCCCTAAACCTGGGAGTAAGCCCCACTGAATTCAGAAGCACTTGCTTCTGAGAAGGCATTGTTAGGATTGCAGTGTAATTTGCTGTGCAGTGTAGGTTCTTTCCCTCTTATGCTTAGGAGCCAGAGTGTGAGTCTGATAAGGCAAGGGTAGGCATTACTTCACAGTATCTGTTGGAAGTGGAAATGAAATCCTTGCACGGCGCTGGAGGATGTTATTGACAGCTCTGCAGGCAATCTGATGACAGCATGGGATTCACCTTGGAAGACCATTTTCTTTTTATCTTTTTTTTTTTTAATTGTGCTTGGGTTTTTAGAAAGTTATTTCGCCAGCAGGGTAATACACACTTGAGGGTCACAAGAATTCAAGAGAAGAAGAAGAAGAAGAAGAGCTTTGAACTGCTTCACTAAGACTCAAGTGTTTTCACATTTAAGTTGAATTTTAGCAATATGAATGCCAAACTGAGCTTTGATGCAGGATACCTTATATGCAAAATCTGCCCTACATGCTGCCTATGTTTCATTACATGGGGAAAGAGTAGTGGTGGCATTTGGGGCAAGGAGTGGCATCCTCCTAGCAGCATTGTTGGATGAAGATGGGGATGGGTAACAGTGAGGTCACGAGAGCACCGGGTTGGTGTCTGGCAGCCTCACGTCTGACACCATGCTCCATGCGCTCCCTGTCCCAATGAGTGCCTGACTGCTTCCCTTCCTCAAGTCACTGCTAGGGTGGAAATGGCACCAGAAGGCATTTGTATCTGAACCTTTTGAAAAGCAGAACCGCCCAAAAAAAACAACTCTTCACTTATTCCATTCCCAACTGCAAAACATGTCAGCTTTACAGCAAATATAGTGTTAGGGGAAAACTACATGTGATGTTAATTTTTCCCAGTATTTTACAGTCTTCAGCCTGAAAGTTCTATTAGCACCAGAATCAATCAAGCTTCCTTCCAAGTCCTAACAACAGCTTTGAGGGAGGAGGGATTTTTGCCAGGGCAAGCTGAAAACATTGACCCTTCTTCATGTTTCTAACTTGAGTAAACTTGATGATAGTTATTTAAATGCATAGAGTGTGCTGATTAATTGCTTATTGTCTACAATGAATAGCAGTGACTCTCCAAGGCTTCAGGCAGGAGTCCCTCCTAGCCCTCCCTGAAGATGTCAGAGATACAACCTTAGCATACCAAGCAGATATTCTACCACTACAGAAGTTGTACACAAATACGTTTATTACACTTTGGTGCCATTTTCCTCCTCCCCTGTTGGCGTTCCTTTCCTTGACAGTCTTTGCCCACACTGCCATTTAATACTTTTGCTTGTATGGTTCTATGTGATTTTGCCTATGTCTTCACAAAGTCATATCCTCCACCATTTCTCCAATGAAAATAGGGACATCTGTTGTTGTTGTTGTTGTTGTTGTTGTTGTTGTTGTTGTTGTTGTTGTTGTTAACCCCACCCTGACTGGTTTTCCTTAGGCACTCTGGGCAGCTTCCAACATATATAAAAACATAATAAAATATTAAACCTTACAGACTCCCCCAAACAGGCTGCCTTCTGATGTCTTGTGAAGGCTGCATAGTTACTTATCTCCTTGGCTCGGAGATCGTATAACTCTATACCCTCCAACATTTCTTTGATGACAATAGGGACATCTTAAGGAAAAGGGGGATATTCTGGGATCAAATCAGAAACCAGAATGGCTTCTGTAATTCTGGAACTGCCCCTGGAAAGTACGGAGGCTTGGAGGGTCTGCAGTGTACTCTGAGGCTGGGCAGTTTCATTTGTAGAAACACCTAAGGGTCTGTACATCAACAGAATACAGTAGCATCAAAGGCAAATGAAAGTGAGAGTAGTGAGGGCAAAGAAGATAAATGGCACAGAGGGGGGAAGCTGTGGCGAAAATGGGAGCAAAAGCACAGCATGATTGTAACTTGGTTTGCTGCATTGAATGGGTTAATTTCCAAACTGAATTGTTTCCATTTTTCTGCAGCTGCTCCAAAAATGCAAGGAAGTGGGTTTCAGCACATAGCTGGAGGCTACAGGTTCCCACTTCCCCTTCATGGCACACTCACGGAACGATTTTGCGACTACCGTGTGACTCCCCTGGCAGCTGAATAGCCAGAGCGCATGATGATCTTGCTATAGCCAACAACACTCAGCTTCCCTTACAGGTCTGGCGCTTTCATGAATCTCTGAAAATCACCGCAAATTCACAGTGTTTGAAATCCCCCACAATTAAGATAAATGCTATTGTGATGGCAATTGTCACAGCATCATTCCGTGAGTTACTTCCATTAATATATATTTTTAGGATTGACAGGTATTAACAAAGACGCCAGCTGCCTGTCTCTCACTCCATGTATCTGTAGGAGACTGGGAGTTTGTCCCATACGGCCCGGCTTTGACTAATGTATTCTGTTTATTATGTCAGGACTGGTGCTGCAGGATTCAGAATTATTGTTAGCTGAAATGAAAAATGCATTATGTCTTATAATACCCTGGTTGGGGATTTGTGAAGCTTTTCTCTGTTATAATTCTTAATCAAGTAAACTGGAGAAAACCTAAAAGTAATCTGAGTTCAGGTAATTAATTCTGGATAAAGTTGCTCAAAATACGTAAGATCATGTGATAGAAACCAATTACCTGAAAGTGAATCCTTGATATCAGAGTTGCCATACAGATGAGAAAATATGAAAAGGGCGAGGGGGAGAGAATTATTATTCCCATTGTCCCCTAAAATGTGTTCCACTTTTCATCTCAAGTACCACTTCAGGGATCTCTTAGTTTAACATTTTGGTAATTGGTATACATTATTAACTCACTTGTCTGTTCCTGAAGATGCATTTTGACTCTGAACATCAGAAATTGGAAACTGTCAGCATTGGGGCTGCTGTTCTTGTGTATGACAGTTACCAGGAAAGGGACCTTCCAATCTTATGATTTTTTCATGAATCCCAGCAAAGGGATTGTCAGGTACCAGTGATGAATGCCAACCATCTCTGTTGCCAACATGCACATTAATGACACCAAAGGCTGTAAAATAATACCTTTATCCCGCTGATTGCAAGACTTCCATGCTCCATGTCTTGAAATGGGTGGAAAAGAAACTATTTGAGTATATTATTATTATTATTATTATTATTATTATTACAGTGGTGCCCCGCAAGACGAATGCCTCGCAAGACGGAAAACTCGCTAGACGAAAGAGTTTTCCGTTTTGGAGGTGCTTCGCAAAACGAATTCCCTATGGGCTTGCTTCGCAAGACGACAATGTCTTGTGAGTTCCTGCGGGGTTTTTTCCTCCCCCCCCTTTTTCTAAGCCACTAAGCCACTTATCAGCTGATCTAAAAGCCGCTAATAGCGCTAATCCGCTAATCTGTCAATGGGCTTGCTTCACAAGACAAAAAAAACCGCTAGACGAAGAGAATCACAGAACGGATTCTTTTCGTCTTGCGAGGCACCACTGTATTACTTAACTCCTGTTCATACTTAGGAAATATTGTGAGTTCAGTTCCAGACCATTGAAATAAAGCGAGTATTGCAATAAAGCAAATCAAACATTTTTTTAAAAAAATTCCCAGTGCATATAAAAGTATGTTTATGTTGTTTATGCTTGTGTGGTCCATGAAGCCAGACCTCCCTGGCAGCAAGGGTGGAAGAAGAAAACCCAACTCCAGCCCTAGCCAGCTTCACTCCCGTGGCTAGAAGAGGAGCAGCGGAAGAAGGGGGTTTTCTTCTCCTAGAAGTGTCAGGGCTGCCTGCAGCTGCACCCGCATCATCATAAAGAGCCACATCTGCGAGGCGCAATAAAATGAGGTAGCCTGAACTCAAAGCAGAAGCAGTTCTTACCTATCTTAACATACAAATTAGATCTAGCTTTCACAAAGTTAACAGAAGGAGATATGTGTGAACATATCTGACCAGACATGGGTTAGAGCTCAACATCGAGTCTACCAAGTGGTGATAGCGACGGTGAAGAGAACCTTCTTCACCACCTCTGTTGTGGTGAACATATCTGACCAGACACGGGTTAGAGCTCAACGTCAAGTCTACCAAGTGGCGATAGCGACAGCGAAGAGGAGCTGGGACAGAGCAACAGGAGCTCACCCCATTATGGGGATTCGAACCGCTGACTTTCTGATCGGCATGCCCAAGAGGCTCAGTGGTTTAGACCACAGCACCACCCTTATCAACTGCATGGGAGCTTCAACAGCAGGGAACTCCTATGCATGTGACATTTTGCTGTGTAGAGCAGACATGCAAGGTCACTCAAGTTATGTTGTTATCACATGCAGAAAATCCCACCAGCACCCCTCTGCTTAACAGGAGGACTGGCCCTACAGTCATGTGAAGGATGTGGTGGCAGATTGGCTGTACCCCAAAAGATTTTGATTTATATGTAAATCTAGAGTACCTAGGATATTTTCAAAATATACTAGTCTAATTGTACAGGGTCTGATAAGAGAAGACAATTACAAGTTCTCTGTTCGTGTTTTTCAGGGAATCGTTTACCATTGTTCAACTTCAGTTTCAGTTTTCACACATTAACTGTATTCTTAATATACTTCTCCATTGTATTTTGTTCCAAACAACTTTGCCCAGGTAAAAAGCGGAGGGTTTCAATATGCAGCAAATTTCCTTATATTTCTGAAATGAGCTGCTGAGTTCCGTGTGTTGTTTAATTAACTAAAGGGGAGGAAAAGACTCCAGCTAGCAATTTCCTATTCTAATCAAGAAAGAGATTTTACTGAAAGATCATCCTAACTGTAATTCTGAATTATACATTGTGCCTTGGTTTTCATTTCTGTTTGTAAAAGGAAAGGAGAGGCATTATTATTTTCCCCACTCCCCAAATCAGTGCCGAAGGTCGTGTGTCTTGGCTGAGTAACAAAACCAAGTCGCTCAGCAAAAAGGTCAAGGGTATGTGGAAACCTTTTTTCCATAATTCATGTGGGTCAGGGATGTGATGGATGGGAGAGGAGAGCTTTAACTAATGAGCTTGCTACTAATAAGCTCATTACATGGAACTTTCAGTGGGTAAAATATACCCTTCTCAGCATCCCCAAGTGAATAGAAATATAGGCTGGTCCTCCCCTACTCTAATACTTCCCCCCTGTGATGGTACACTTAGCATGAGATATAGGAAAGTATGTGGAATGACAGGTTGCTCTATGGCCAGAGAACACCATGCCCCCCTCATACTGTCCAGTGTGGAAATGTCTTTACCCAGAACAAGAGTGGAAGAACAGATATAAGAATGACCTAAGAAGTCTCCTCCCACTCAAGGTGCTAAATCACTTCAAATGCAGCCTCTGAAGATGAAGCACATATTCTTCATGGTGTTGTTCATGGATGCTAGTGCCTATGGTCAGGGCTCTTCCTGATGACCTGTTTATTGAGCATCCATCCTGATTTATTTGCACAAAGCTTATGCAGAGATTAGGCTATGTCCATTCTTTATTGAACATTTGTTCTGACTTGTTTGTGGGGAGGATATATGGCAATGAGAATTCCTCCTGGTTTACTGCCTGTGTGTGTGTGTGTGTGTGTGTGTGTGTGTGTGTGTTGTCACGAATCATTCATTCATTCTGCACTTTTAAGTGCATTTCCCTATCACTTTCCAAGCCTCAGAAATGTTTCTTTTTAAAGTGAATTTGTCGCACTAGAACCCTTGAATCCAATTTAATTGCACATATCTAAATTTCCTGGTGCACACTGGAATCCCACCTACAAAGGCCATTTTGTGGTTGGGAGGGCTGCATTAGTTGTTAATTTCAAAGGATGACTGCGTTTCAGTTTTCATATTGTTTCAGAAAGTGCATATTTGGTAGATTTGTATTTAAATGCACACTGGATAGAATTCCTCTCCAATACCTAGCCAGCCACATTTGTTCCCAAAGACTGGAGGGTTGTTGTCTTAATAGCCCCTTTCACACATTATCTATATGGGGAACATATGATTAGGATAGGGTGAGCATGCACCAAGGCATTGGCCCTGAAGTAGGCATGTAGGACGCAAGTGGTGCTGTGGGTTAAACCACAGAGCCTAGGACTTGCCGATCAGAAGGTTGGCAGTTCGAATCCCCGCAGCAGGGTGAGCTCCCATTGCCCAGTCCCTGCTGCTGCCAACCTAGAAGTTCGAAAGCACGTCAAAGTGCAAGTAGATAAATAGGTACCACTCTGGCAGGAAGGTAAACGGCGTTTCCATGTGTTGCTCTGGTTTGCCAGAAGCCGCTTAGTCATGCTGGCCACATGACCCGTAAGCTGTACTCCGGCTCCATCGGCCAATAAAGCGAGATGAGCACCGCAACCCCAGAGTCAGCCATGACTGGACCTAATGGTCAGGGGTCCCTTTACCTTTAGGCATGTTTACCCTGAACATCTGCAAGGGGATGCTGAAGTATAACCAACTAAATATACCTGGGTACTCTTTGCAGTCAGGACCGCTGATTTCACGGGCTTGAAGATGGGGCCAGCAGTGTGCGTGACATTGGCTGTGCAGTCAGCAGCATGGCTAAGTAACGTAGAGGACTCATTACTCTTTTGTTTTGTAAAGTTTTATCTTATATCTTTGTGAGCATTTCAGTCCCAGTACTAGTAAACCATTTTTATACCCCAAAGATTGAAAGGAATTGCGGATTCCAGGATCTCATAGGGACAATATAAATGCCAGCTTTTTAAATCAAAGACAATTTATTCATAACCATTTGCATTCTCTGTGTGGCTTTTCCCAGAGTTATGTTGCAAGCGGCGTATGGGCTTGGATCTCTTGAAGATATACATGTTTGGATCTCCAGACACAAGAGCAATAACCCTCAAAAATCTCAATTGCTTAGAATTAATTTATTTCCGCGTATCACTTTGTATTAATTTACAGTGTTACTTTAGACAGGAAAATGCTACTCTGTAGTCTAATTTAGATGAGCATTCCCATCATTTATGTCATGTTGGATGCCATTATTTAAACTTACAGGAATGTAATTGCTGCTATCTCCATATTCATAAATGCACATTTGGATATGTATATTTAAAAAATCCGGTCATGCGAGCATCTGTGCTCAAAATTTGTCCAAGCAAAAGCAAGGTGGTCACAGCAAAGAGGACAGGGTAGCAGGTGGAAAAGGATTCCCTTGAAGTTGAGAGAGACCTACTGTTTCTCGTCTCTTTTCCCTAAATGTATCTAAAGGGAAGTCACTACCAGCAAAGGGATACCGCAATCGAATTGTAATGCCAATCATTTTACAATATGGGTTCTTGGAGGCTGCAGTTCAGCTCCCATGAACTCTAGCAAAAAAGGCGTTGATGGGCACCACAACACTGGGGACAACCTTCACTTTACAAACAACTGGAGGAAAAATGAGAAAACCAACTGGCTTTTTCCATCTTTGAGAGCTTTGCCTCCACTGCCTGCTACCCTGTCCTGGTCATCAGTTTGTGCCTATCTCCTTTGTTGTGTATGGTGGGGCAGTGGTAAACTATCTGGCAGCCTAAGAAATTAGGCCTTTCCTTTGAATTTTTAAGGGGAAATCCATCAGTCATTTCTGAGTACTTGAATGAAGCACTCAAAGGATTCATTTTTGGAATAAACGCCAGGCTGCTTAGCCATTTTCAACATACTGTGGTGTTCTGAATACTTTGTGGGACTGGCCAAGCATCACATATGTCATTGCAGGGTTACTGAATAAAAGAGAGCTGTAGGTTACTAAGTACAAAGGAATATAAGATATCTCTATCTTTTATATTTGCATGCAAGAGAAAAGGTTGCATGGGCAGCCTTTTTTTCACCCTTGTAGAACGAGGGTATGGCAAGCTAAACCTGCTGAAATTCCTCTCTTTTTGGCAATTATTAAAGCTACAGGTTGTTGTTGTTTAGTCATTTAGTCGTGTCTGACTCTTCGTGACCCCATGGACCAGAGCACACCAGGCACTCCTGTCTTCCACTGCCTCCCGCAGTTTGGTCAAACTCATGCTGGTAGCTTCGAAAACACTGTCCAACCATCTCGTCCTCTGTCGTCCCCTTCTCCTTGTGCCCTCCATCTTTCCCAGCATCAGGGTCTTTTCCAGGGAGTCTTCTCTTCTCATGAGGTGGCCAAAGAATTGGAGCCTCGGCTTCACGATCTGTCCTTCTAGTGAGCACTCAGGGCTGATTTCCTTAAGAATGAAGAGGTTTGATCTTCTTGCAGTCCATGGGACTCTCAAGAGTCTCCTCCAGTACCACAATTCAAAAGCTACAGGTACACTGTCATTTATTGCATCTGTATACATGAAAGGCAAAGAAATGGTAAAACACATAGAAAAACAATGAGTTTAGATGCTCAAAGAGGAACAGGAGCCATTTCCATATGTTGTAATCTTGTCACTGTGAATTAAGCAACGACACTGGAACAACCAGTCATATTACTTTGCTCACCTGGTGGCTTAACACTCTAGCCCTCTTACACACAAATGTGTGCACGCAAATACACACTCACATTGCAGTAGTGCAGGATCCCACTATGGGGCAGGCATTTGTGTGGGAGAGATAGACAGACAGCAGGACTTCTGACCCTATATGCAAAGTAGGCAAAGTGGCCACACATTCACTCAACCCAGTATTTCTTTTTTGAATTGCAAGAGTGATTGCAAAGCAAAGCAAACCTTGAATCAAAACGGAGGGCTTCAGCTATTCGCACTTCTACTGAGACAGAAATTTCCAACTAATATTAATTACATTGAAATTGCTCTCTAAAGTACAACCTAATTGTAGTTGGATATTTTTTTTTAAAGTGACTGTTAAGAATCAGGATTCCATTGTACAGTTTGAGCCCTAGAGTCTTTTCAATATTTTGCAAGAATATTTCCAGGCTATAAATATATTTGTAAGAGAATAAGCAGAAATATCCACACTTGGGTATCACATTCTTAGCAAGAAGACATTAACATGACAATCCTTTACCGTGGTACCTTGTGTTACAGAAGCTTCAGCTTACAAACGCTTCAGCTTACAGACTGCACTAACCCAGAAATAGTACCTCGGGTTAAGAACTTTGCTTCAGGATGAGAACAGAAATCGCGTGGCGGTGGTGCAGCAGCAGCAGCGGGAGGCCCTATTAGCTAAAGTGGTGCTTCAGGTTAAGAACAGTTTCAGGTTAATAATGGACCTCCGGAACGAATTAAGTTTGTAACAAGAGGTACCACTGTACATGCTTACTTAGAAGTGAGCTTGACTGAGTCCTATGGGTTTGCTCCCAGGTAATTGGGTGCAGAACTGCAGCCAGGGCTTTTTTCCAGCCGGAACTTGCCGGAACTCAGTTCTGGCATCTCTCAGGTGGGCGCCATTGCCAGGAGAGGCGCATGGTGAGTTCCGGCACCTTTTTTATAGCAAAATAAAGGTAAAGGTAAAGGACCCCTGGACAGTCCTTTGCGGCTATGGGGTGAGGCTATGGGGTACAGCGCTTATCTCACTTTCAGGCCGAGGGAGCCGGCGTTTGTCCACAGACAGCTTTCCGGGACATGTGGCCAGAATGACTAAACCGCTTCTGGCACAATGGAACACCATGACAGAAACCAGAGCCCATGGAAATGTTGTTTACCTTCCCGCCACAGTGGTACCTATTTATCTACCTGCACTGGCGTGCTTTTGAACTGCTAGGTTGGCAGGAGCTGGGGCATAGCAACAGGAGCTCACCCTATCACGGGGATTCAAACTGCTGACCTTCTGATTGGCAAGCCCAGGAGGCTCAGTGGTTTAGACCACAGTGCCACCCACATCCCAGCGCTAGAAAAATAGCACTGACTGCAGCATGAGATTCTTTGTGATTGGTCATGATAGGTGTACCCAAATGACTCCATGACCTGGTCTAATAGGGTCGCTCAATAGCCATGATCTCAGCAACATTTGCGCACCTGAGACTTTTCAAATAAGCCAACTAGGCCATGTCTCATTGGATTTAGAGATGGCCAGGGCCAAAAAAACTGTTAAAGGGCCAGTAAAGTTTGCTCATTAGAGGAAAGTTATGTCTGGGTAGTTTTACTGCTGTTATCTTCCTTTTGCCTCTTTGGTGACAGCTAACTTTATGCTACCACGATGACCTGATAACCTAGATTGATTTCTTGTTATGGATCTAGGCTTGAATGATTTTGAGGTCAACAGTTTGTTACTATATTTATGCTACCAGCAGCCAGACTCTTAAAGGTTTGGGGGGGGGGAGGTTGGAGTTATTTGAGAGCAAATCTGGAAGAAAAATCAGCCTTGCTCTGCTACATGATGGTAAGACCCAGAGCACAGAATTATATAGGAGGAAAAGAACAATTATAGATAAGTGAAAGAAATCAATATAGACTTTTTGTGTGGTTTACTCAAAATGTCAGTGTCCAGAGAGGGAGGATGGAATGTGCAGTTCTAATGCAGTTTACAGATTCTGCTTCTCTCCTCACCCCACCAGAACACCAGATAGCATATTTTCTGAAGTGCAAAGAGGTTGTTCCAGTGCCCATTGTAAAGATTAAAACTAATTGTAAAAACTATTTTAAAAATCTTGTCCCATCGGATGTGTGTTTGGGGGGGGGGGAGAATCTAGCTTGGATGAGAATCCTTTCTTCTCTTAAATACTGTCAACTTTTTAATCACTGTGAATTATTTTATTTTTTTAAGGAAGCGCTCTCTGTGTCACTCTCTATATTATTTCCTACATAACAGCATAAAGGAAGACTAGTAATGCTGGACAGTGTACAGAGAAACAACATTTAAGAGGTCTGGGCTGAGCTCTCATATTCCACAAAGATTTATACGGGGGCATTTTTTAATGTGGACTGTGGATTACAGTCCAATCATTTTTTTATCTGTGGACAGCTGCAGGAGTCTGTGTTAATGGAGATTCTTGATATCTTATCTATCAGAGGCAAGGAGGGCAAAGTTCTCCAATTCTTCCTCTCCATCCAAGAAGTTCTCAGTTAAACTGAGAACCATGAGGATGGTGGAGTCATTAAATAAAACCGGATGTTAAGGTGGGGAAGCGAAAATGCGACAAGAGGTTGGTGGCTTTCTTTTTGGCACATTCTTGCAATGTGCATAGCCAACCTTTTTTGAGGCTGACACAGAGCTCTGTGGTTCCAGCAGCCCACAAAAGCTACTTTGCTTTCTGAAATCTTGAGGAGCCTTCCCCAACCCTAGAGGCACTGGGCAGAAGTATTGCTAGCCTTCCTCACGTCATCACTGTATACAAAAACTAACACGAGCTGCATCTGAGCACAGGCTATGTGGAGTACAGTTTGCACATGTGCAGGGCATATTCTTACCATCTATGGAATGTGTGTACATTAGGGCACATCATCCTGGCCACCTCACCGATGTGCATTCAGTCTCAACACATTGGTTGTGTGAAAAGAGTGAATGATGAGCAACAACTTTGGTAGCATGGACAGCATGCTGGTGGAGTTATCAAGGCAAAATGGAAGAATATAACATATTCGGTGGCTCCATCTTCTCTGATAATCATGTTTCCAACAGCAGCCAGCCACATGTCTCTGAGATTTGCACAAATAGGCACTCTAACCCTGTTTTATTTATTTAAGGCATTTATATATACTACATAATTTTGCATATTTTAAAGTATTGTTGCAAAATGTTCTTTATTTTATTGTTTTATCTCTTTGTAAACCACTGTGATTGTGTGTGTAAATTTTGTGATTTCATGGTATACACAAAAACAATCTGCAAACAATGGAGTAATAAAAGAATAAAAATTGATCATAAAACCAAACAATACCTTAAAATGCCTGCTGGAACAAGGAAGCATTCTACTTATGTTACCCCAACGAAACTTGAAATGGTAAAATTCAGACATCTTGGTGGGAAACATTATATAGACCACCTCCCTGTCTAAAAGTTTGAGGAGGAAATGACCCCTGGAAGTAACAGCACCCATGCTCTGGATGCAAACAGGGACATACTCTTGCTTTTTGACGATGGTTCAGGGTGCATTGGAGAATCAAACTATGGAGTCTTGCTATGTTGTTGTTGTTGTTTAGTCATTTAGTCATGTCCGACTCTTCATGACCCCATGGACCAGAGCTCGCCAGGCACTTCTGTCTTCCACTGCCTCCCGCAGTTTAGTCAAACTCATGCTGGTAGCTTCAAGAACACTATCCAACCATCTCGTCCTATGTCGTCCCCTTCTCCTTGTGCCCTCCATCTTTCCCAACATCAGGGTTTTTTCCAGGGAGTCCTCTCTTCTCATGAGGTGGCCAATGTATTGGAGCCTCAGCTTCACAATCTGTCCTTCCAGTGAGCACTCAGGGCTGATTTCCTTCAGAATGGATAGGTTTGATCTTCTTGCAGTCCATGGGACTCTCAAGAGTCTCCTCCAGCACCATAATTCAAAAGCATCAATTCTTTGACGATCAGCCTTCTTTATGTCTAGCTATACTACCCCGAATTAGCATCTGTGATAGAGCCCTTTCTCTCTGTGCTGATTATGTTTAAAGCACCAGCTGTTCACTACTGGGTTAAATTCAGTTTAACTATACAAACCCAGCTATGTTTTGCCCCCTTTCACTGCTGATTAGGCTTGACATTTGCGGTAACTTCACAAACATTGCACAGGCAAGCAATCTGTCAAAGGTCAAATTGTTTCTGTTTACATCTCAGTGTCTTGGATTCACCTTACAGGGATGTGATATTCTAATAGTGATAAAGCCTGTGCCCCTTAAGCCAGGCCTCATAATCATCATCACTATTAGGAAAGGAGTTCTGTTTTTCTCTGAAACCATGTTTGCACTCACTCCCACTTTTGTAGTGAGGCAGGAAAGGCTGAGGAGTGTCCTTCGTGTTAATTACTATGGGGTATCACTAGGGATGGATGTCTCTGGCAATCAAGGTGCCCTCTAGATGTTGTTTGACTCCAGCCCCTATAGTCTCTGACCCCCATGCAGGCTAGGGCTGATGGGAGTTGTAGTCCAACAAAATCTGGAGGTCACCCAGTTAGGCTTACACTTTAACAAAGAGTATGGCATGAAATACTGAAGTGTTCACTTTTAGCCACTTAAAACTAGATCTCTCTTTCTATTTAATTTTATTTTTTTAACAATCCTTCCCAGCTGTGAAATCAGAGTATGATTAGCACATTCTGGTTTATGTAAAAGAAAAATAATGATTCCTCATGTCTACTTTCTTCCAGATGGTGAATCCTTCTCCATATCTTATTACCTAATTAGGACTGACCTCCCTTCACCCACTTACAGATTCCCCCCCTGGCGTACAATTTTATTTTGGCCAGAGTTCAGAGATGATTAATAGACTTGCTTTGAAAACATCCTCCAACAGGCAGACAGGAAAGCAGAATATATGCATGTATGAAAGATTCGTGGCCACCATAATTAAGTTTCTAAAAATACAGCCTGCTACAACTTATGGGCATATGGCTCTCAATTTAACGTGGATTTGTATTTCATGTGTTTGTCAGTGAGGACAGATAGGCAGATGCGTAAAATCACCAAAGGTATAAATAAACAGCCTACCCAGAGGAGGCGCGCCCATTAGATGCCCTGAGGCAACTGCCTCAAGAGGTGGGATCCAGCAGTGGCAGATTCTGCCACCAAGGCCTGTAGTAGTAGCCAAGATAGAGGGCATCACAGAAAGAAAATGGGGGTTAATAATAAAAATAATAGTAATAACCAAGATAGTGGACACCACAGAAAGAGAAAAAGGTGGGGAGAAGGGAGAGAAAGAAGAATTGAAAAAGAAAATGAAAGAAAAAGAGAGGGGGGGAGAAACATTTGTGTGTATTTCTGCATGGTGCAGAAGAAAGACATTCAGAGTCAATAGATCCAACCCTTTCATTCCAATAACTTATTTTTTGATGCTCACTAAAGAAAATGGGTTGGCGAGGTGATTGATTGCTCTCTTAAGCACCCTTAACAAGCCACAATTCCCAGAATTGCCAGAGGGTTGCCATTTTCTGGTTCGCCTCAGACAGCAAAAAATCTTGGGCAGGCCCTGGTTCCACCCAAAGGGGTAAGGGTATAACATTTGCCTTTCTGGCCAGTGTTTGCTACCACTACTTACGTTTTATAAGGTGTACGATGCCAAGAGGGATCTTGGCTTCACATGCAAGAGTCCATAAGTTCAAGCTCCATTATCTGCAGTTAAAGGGATGCGGGTGGTGCTGTGGGTTAAACCACAGAGCCTAGGACTTGCCGATCAGAAGGTCACGGTTCGAATCCCCACGACGGGGTGAGCTCCCGTTGCTCGGTCCCTGCTCCTGCCAACCTAGCAGTTCAAAAACTAGTAGATAAAGAGGTACCGCTCCGGCGGGAAGGTAAACGGTGTTTCCGTGCGCTGCTCTGGTTCACCAGAAGCGGCTTAGTCATGCTGGCCACATGACCCGGAAGCTGTACACCGGCTCCCTCGGACAATAAAGCGAGATGAGCGCTGCAACCCCAGAGTCGGCCACGACTGGACCTAATGGTCAGGGGTCCCTTTACATTTACCTTTTTATCTGCAGTTAAGTGGAGGGAGGACCCTCTGGGTTTATTAGCACTTACATTTCCTCCAATCTTTACATGCACAGTATTTGCTTTAAAGCTCTGTGTCCACGCCACCATTTTTCTTTTCTTTTGCTCCAAAGCATTCCCTGTGAAAACCTGCTCATTAAAGCTCAGTCGGATCAAATGGCAACCCGCAGAAAACCCAAATTGATGTTTGCTACCAAAGAGTAGCCTTTCACAGGGAAAGCTTGGTGGGGGGACATTCAGACGCAGAACTTTTAAGCAAGGACCTCTGCCTTGAAGGAGCAGCGCAAAAGGTAAGTGTGGATAAACCCTCTGCCTGAAACACAGTAGAACTACTGTGACACCCCTGGTCTAGGTCTACTCAATAGTCCTCATTTATATAAGGCAGCCACCTATGTATTTTATGTTCAAAGTACTGTGCTTACTATATATTATCTCAGTAATCCTTATCAGGATTACTATCTCTCTATTGCAGTTTGAATGCTGAGGCAGGAAGAATAACTAAAACAATGTAGTACACAAGGTATGGCTTGAATTTCAGATCTGTAGTCGGTGAACTGGCTGATCGCCAAAGAATTGCTGCTTTTGAATTATGGTGCTGGAGGAGACTCTTGAGAGTCCCATCAAACTTCTCCATTCTGAAGGAAATCAGCCCTGAGTGCTCACTGGAAGGACAGATCCTGAAGCTGAGGCTCCAATACTTTGGCCACCTCATGAGAAGAGAAGACTCCCTGGAAAAGACCCTGATGTTGGGAAAGATTGAGGGCACAGGGAGAAGGGGACGACAGAGGACGAGATGGTTGGATAGCGTTCTCAAAGCTACCAGCATGAGTTTGACCAAACTGCGGGAGGCAGTGGAAGACAGGAGTGCCTGGCGTGCTCTGGTCCATGGGGTCACGAAGAGTTGGACATGACTAAACAACAACAACAAGTCGCTGAACTATGCCAGGATCCACCCCTTATGTTGGGGGTAGCCCTTATAGTAGTATATTAGATGCAGCAAGGATTTGAAATGACCTTGAAATTCAACTTCCTTGGATTCTGAGAAGGCTTTTGAACAATCTGTTGTTTCCAACAATAATTTAACTTCAACAACAAGTTGCCTTTAGCAATCTGTTTCAACAACAGAAGAATTTGACTCGGTCAGTGGCAGAATGTGGTGGTATCTGCACTGTGCGTGCTGAAGTCACATTAATAAATAAGCTAAGCAAAAGCAGTCCAGTGCTTCCCCTTAGACCAAAGGCTGTTCAGCCTAGAAGTCTATTAGCCAGGCCAAATAGAGCATACTATCCCATTCTACCACAGTCTGCAGATGAATATAAATGATTTCCTACCGAATTTTATACATGTTAAAACTAAACTAATGGTGGTGCTTAAGGTCTGTAATGGGGCCTTATTCAGTGATCCACAAGCACACCTTACATGCATACAAAGAAGCAGCACTACGTAGCAGTTAATCTTCTGCAGAAGCACAAAATGGAAATAAAGAGAGGGAAGAAGAAGTTGCTGAACACTTGGCTAAGTGCATGACTTTGTCAGCACGGCATTCTAAAGCAGATGCAGCTCAGGGGCAGAGCAAGTGCCTTGCATTCAGAAGATCACAGGTTCAATCCTTGGAATCTCCTTCTAGGGCTGAAGAAAACTCCTGTCCGGAACCCCAGAGACCTGCTGCCAGCCAGTGCCAATAATAATTGAGGGAGATGGACCAATGGTCCAACTCAGTAGAAGGCAGTTTACCAGGATTATAAAATGAAGTTGTCAAAAGACAGATTTGAGCCTCGTTATACATGACGTCAATCACATCAAAAGTAGCTTAATTTCATTGTACACAGGTTGTACAATGACAATAAAGGTATTATTATTATATTATTAGCTACATGTATTAGCCAGGTTTTGTCTGCTTAGTACTTTGAAGCTCCCGGTAATCAGGCAGAGGAGGCTGGAGAGGATCATAGATAAACATACAAAGAGTCATATGCATCGGGCCCACTTTAAAGCCTTGAAATTGGAGGGCTAGTGTGTGTGTGTGTGTGTGTGTAGTTGTGCCTATTTTTAAGAGTGCAGTCAAATTTCAAGCAAATCATTCTGGGTCCTTCTGGTAAGCAAGGATAAACTTATGGGAGTGCTCTTTATTTTCTCTCACCCTCAGAATCTGGTCCCTCGCTCCTCTTACACTTTAAACTGCCTTCCCAGTAAGGAAGTGGGAGCTGTTTGTCACCTTTCCCTTCCCTTCCATTATTTATCTTTCTTGACTTATCTCTCTCTGAGTGGTTAAGTGTCCTCAAGGAAAGGAGCTGTGGCTATTAAATGCTAAAGGGAAGATCAGATAAGCAGAGATTAACAATGGATGGGCAAATGGATGGAGAGAGAAGGTGGTTCTTGCTTCTTCTGTGTTTTCCTATGACTCCCTCCCTTCTAGACATTTATTCCCGCTTTGGGGGAACTTCAGAGTCAGAGCCCAACTTACACCTGGTTTTGTTTGATGTGATGAATATAATGTGTTGCCCAACCTATTGTTAAGAGTTCACCTCAACACACTGGGGAAGGGCAGAGTTCAGAAAAAGCTATCATGTGAGAAGAAACCATTCTGTTCAGGGGAAAACCTTAATATGAGGTTTATAATTATTTTAAAGTACTGAACCTCCTTGACCACCCTACCCCATTTCACCAAAGTTCTCTCAACACGCACACCAGGCAAACTAGCAACACTCCACTTTCACAGAGGAGTGGAAAGTATGTCAAAACATGGGGTGGTGATTTGGTACAGCTCTATTTATTGTCACAGCTGTTTCTATTTTACAGAGCCTTTTCTATTTTAAGTGCAAGGAGGAGAGATGAACTTTTCAGTGCTCCATACGTCACCTAGGTGAGGTCCCCTTCTGCTGAAAGGGCAGCGGAAGTCTATTCTTGAATGGCTGTTATACGCATGTTTTCACCCGACGCTTGGATCTACAATTAGGAAAGAGCAGTAGTTCAGTAGGCTTGTGGTATCTGTGTCAGCTCATTTATGTTAAGGTTGCTCCAGCTCACGGTTGTTTTCATAACCATGCACCTGAACAAACCACAAGAGGTTAGATGTGCAGTGTACTCCTCAAAGATATTCCTCATGTGCTGCTATAATCAGACTAGTGGATGGTTGTTAATTCAACATATGCACTTTTGACTGTCAAATGGAGGGCTGAGGGGAGGGAATGTGCACTTGCCACCGTGCTATTACTTCCAGGCAGCTCATATGAACTCAGCAGGATTCAGAGAAGTAATTATTATGACCCATTTTTATTCCAGCCAGTTAGACATGTCAAAATGACTGTTTTTTTGAGGGGGAGCATCACTCAGCAAGGCATTAACTACAGCTTTACATATCACATATTATAAGCCCTTCCTTTTTTTCTGGAGGAACAGTTCACAGTTTAGGACATAAATTAATTGTTTCGCATCCCTTCATAAAAACCAGAGCTCGTTTAACTTTTAATTGAAATGTTATTAATCCAGCTTTAAACAAAGCCATATATTTTAATCATTTAGGCCACACATTTGCATGTTTTTAATCTGTGCTACAGTTTGTATGGAATTTTCGTTCGAGAGTGTCTTGGTGTACTTCATATGCACACCATATTATATAATCTGGCATGTGGCGAAGAGTATATACTGCCATTTAGATACAGTGGTACCTCAGTTTACAAACGCTTTGGGTTACAAACACTTCGGGTTACAGACTCCACTAACCCAGAAGTAGTACCTCGGGTTGAGAACTTTGCCCCAGGATGAGAACGGAAATCGCTCGCCGGTGGGGTAGCAGCAGCAGGAGGCCCCATTAGCGAAAGCACGACTCAGGTTAAGAACTGTTTCAGGTTAAGAACGGACCTCCAGAACTAATTAAGTTCTTAATCCGAGGTACCACTGTACTGCAAAGCAGATAGGTATTGCAAACCAATATTAGTGGAAAGCTTTTTTAAAAAATCAAAATGTTGTCTGCCCCTACTTCCCCAAGTGGCATGGAAGCACCAAATAAATCCATTCCAGAAGTCCGTTTGACTTCAGAAATGTTCAAAAACCAAGGCGCAGCTTCTGATTAGTGCAAGTGCCCCGGAAACAATAGCTGACAGCCGTATCGGATGTTCAGCTTCCGGAAAACGTTAGAAAACAGAAACACTTACTTTCGGGTTTTCGGCGTTTGGGAACCAAGGCATTTAAGTATGTTTAGGGGTATGCGTACCCCTGTGTTTCCCCAGAAAAAAAGCACTGAGTATAAGTGGAGTCTCAGCTTAACACCACTGTGAGCAAACCAACAAAAAAAACATCCTCAGGTGGTTTTAGCTTACAGAGCTCATAACTCTGTTCAAAGTTTCTCCACTTCACTAGCACTGTGTAACTGGGTGAAGTTGTAGGGAGAGCATTGGAACATGAATCATAGAACACTTGGTTCCTACTTGTGGGCTTCCCATAGACATCTGGTTGGTCACTGTGAGAAGCTGGAGTAGATGGGTCATTGGTCAGATCCAGCAGGCTCTTCTTATTTTCTTACACTTATTCATATGTGACATACAATGGACCTTCAATCTTCATACACAATAGTCAAGCTGTGCAAATCAACAAATGTACATGCTTTCACACAAACACATGCACATGTGTAGAGGCAGCTGTACCTGTGTTCAGTGTAAGCTGTGAAAAAGCCTATAGTGACCTTGATTAGATCATCATTAGCTGGGTGGGAAAAGATACGTCATGTACCCTTTTAGGGAACTGCAGATATTCTCCTACTTTCCCCACAAATCATCCAGCCATTACTCTAAGGAAAAAGAAAGAAAAGAAGTTATGACCAGAGCTGGCCAGCAGGAATGACCACCATTATTATGTAATTTTGATCCTATTAACTCTTGCTTCAGAGCTGCAGTTATTTAATGGTTTTATGGAGTCCTCACCCCCTTCAGGTGGCCATATGTATTTCCTTAATTACTTCAAAATGTGGTAAGCCAGCCTTGGCAGCGTTTGGGGACTACCAATCTTCTGGTCTGGACAGGGCCCTGGACATCTGCGCCAAGTCTTGCTCTGACCCTATGTTTCCAACCAACCTCCCCAAACTTAACACAATGCAACTATCTCTGCTTGCATTGAGCAAATGGAGAAAAGTGCATGATGTTGAAGGACATACAGTCCAAGACTTTGGGCAGCTTTGTGACTGGATTTTTGTCATATGCTAACCATGTACGTACAAGAGATGCAGGCCTGCTTCTGT
This sequence comes from Podarcis liolepis, assembly GCF_965112155.1. Classification (NCBI taxonomy): domain Eukaryota; kingdom Metazoa; phylum Chordata; class Lepidosauria; order Squamata; family Lacertidae; genus Podarcis; species Podarcis liolepis. The sequence goes on along the minus strand of NC_139557.1, from coordinate 25,731,396 downwards.
AAAAATCAAAGTTCTGCCACAACATGAAACATAGAACAATTGATTTGATGTGCTTTCCTTAGTTCAGTGAAGTCACGATATGAATCTTTGTTCTCTCTTTATTGGAAGTTCAAAAAGTACATAACTATATGTGAAGCAAACATGGTGAGACGGAAAACAAAAAACGAGAAAAAGAGAAAGAGAAACAGAACCCGTGCAGAGGGAAAACAAAAGGGGAAGGGGGGGGATTCAAAACTGTATATTTTACAAGGTTGTTATTGTACTTCACCAGATCTTACCCTATTACAGTATTTGTAAGAATGGATTCCAAATATCATTGAATTTGTCCATGGCAAGTCTCAGCTGAATGATGGGAGTGGAGACGCTCCTTCAGGTATACTGTGCTGAGGCTGTTTAGGGCTTTAAAGGTCAGCACCAACTCTTGGGATTGTGCTCAGAAACGTAATGGAAGCCAATGTAGGTCTTTCAGGACCGGCGTTATATGGTCTCGGTGGCCACTCCCAGTCATCTTCAGCAATGTTGAAGTTTCTACATACAAAAAGGAAGTTCTGCAGTCCATCATGTGTGCATATATGAGCAATAGTTCATGGAGAATTAACTACCCTAAAAAGGAAAAATTTCTGTTTTTGTTAGAATTCCTGTTGTCACCCCCCAGTGCCTTCCTTACAGACAAATACATAATGCAAACTGTGGCTAATCCCGGTCAGGCTCCCCAGTCAGGGAGAAAGTCCTAAAATAAATTTATAAAAAGCAGGATAATGATTGTAACACTTTCCAGCTCTTTGTGCTCCAGTACTTTCTCTTCTCAGCACATATTTATATTTTGCTTAGGGGGGGAAATTGCCCTGAGAAGCACTCCCTCTCCTGAAACAAGTGTTTACGATTTTCATTTCTGACAAGATGCCATATTTTCTCATTTTGTCTCTTCATATCTTTGCACTGAAAATGACATAATGATAACGAATCACATTGCCTCCTTTGCAATGACAAGGCTTGCTTCAAAAAAGAAGAATGCATGGATCGTCCTGCTGCAGTCTTACCCAGGAGTAAGCCTCATTACATTCAGTAAGACTTAATTCTGAGTAGACACACTTTGGATTTGTGTCATCTGCCTTTTCATGACAAGAAAAACAGGTCCTTTTTTGCAGTGCATTGACAGTTGAGTATTTTGGTAACTGGGGGAAATGGTGTAGGGAAATAGGTGAAAAATATGTGACATAGGCCAATTAGTGTCATCTGGGGGGGGGGGAATCCTACTCAGTCCCCTCAAAGAAGTCAACTAGCAGAGACCACACTGGAAAAGAAGTGGGAGGGTGTGTGTCTCAATGAGAAGAGGGGAGAGTGTGGTGTGGAGTGAATTTAAATAGCCTGATCTCCAGCCAAATCAATCCCTAGGCCACCATGTTGTCTTCATGACTGGAGTGGTGTTTTCTGAGAGTTTGGCTAACTGGCATTTGGTTCATGTAGGTGAGTGGATTTTGGAAAATATCCGACTAATATTGGAACCAGAGTGTTGTTTGGGCCTGTCAGGCTCATCGGGGTGAACATTGGCCAATGGGGACACCGTACACATGTCAGGGTCATATACCCAAGGAGCATGCAGTGCAGCGGAGGAGTTTCCTCAGACCTTGCTGTGTGCGATCACTGTGTGTGGTTAGCAATTGGCTCAGGAGATGGAAGAAATGAAATGGGAGAGGTGTGTTGGCAAATGGTACTTGAGCAGCAGCATACTCAGTTGCAAGCAGGTGCAAGAAAAGTCAAGCAAATGCTAAGGTGGAGTTTTCAAGGGGCTTTGGCATTTTTATTTTAAAAATATATATGCAAAAAATCAATTCAGCAACAGTTATAATATTGGTGATATTCCACAGAGGCCTTAGAAATGCCCATGACTGTCTATGATCGAAGTTTTGATTTCCCCCTTTTCTTTCAGCAAATCTGAAAGCCTTCAGGCTCCATAAATCGTAGTCCTAAATTTACTGGACACATTCTACATTAATGAAAACCAAAGCTGCCAGTTCCTTTAATCTCTGCTCAGTATGATCTTATACTACGTTCTGTAAGCTTACATCTGCTCATGCTCCCCTCTGTGATGTGATGCAAACAGATTTGAACACAACACCAGCTGACAGATGAAACATACTTTTTGCCTAGTTGGGGGCTGGGAAAGATGAGAACAGACCTAAGAGGCAAAATGAAAAATGCATGCGCATTTGATCTTAAGAATCAAATTCTAGCCAATACATTTCCTGGGAGTGACACTGGAATACAAAGATGGCTTAAAAGACCTAACGTATTCTGATTATTTTTCAAGTTATGGAAAAGGACACTCAGCAGGCTACCAAAATGTTCCAACCTATCCACCAAGGTGTGGCTTTCTAGGTAGCAAAGTGTACCAGCTTATAAGAAAGTCTCACCACCCAGCTACATATGAGCCCTGCACAAAGTCTCTACTAACATACAGGAGGTACTATATACCAGTGCACATTTCTAGTAGCAGGTGTGGCCTGGAGAGAGTCCCATGGGGCACAGCGGCCTGGAGGGCTGCATTTGACCCCTAGGCATGAGATTTCCTGCCTCTAGGGCAGTGGTGGCAAACCTTTTAGAGACTGAGTGCCCAAACTGCAACACAAAGCCCACTTATTTATTGCAAAGTGCCAACACGGCAATTTAATATGCGCACATACCAATAAATATAAATAAATAAATAAACCCAGCCAGATGGGTGGGGTATAAATAATATATTATTACAGTGGTACCTCGGGTTAAGAACTTAATTCGTTCCGGAGGTCCGTTCGTAACCTGAAACTGTTCTTAACCTGAAGCACCACTTTAGCTAATGGAGCCTCCTGCTGCTGCCGCGCCGTCGGAGCACGATTTCTGTTCTCATCCTGAAGCAAATTTCTTAACCCGAGGTACTATTTTGGGTTAGCGGAGTCTGTAAGCTGAAGCGTATGTAACCCGAGGTACCACTGTATTATAAAGCGTCAAAATTGAGATGTGGGAAATATGGAAACAACGAGGAGAGGCAGGACTGAGATGTGGAGATATGCTTCAGAGATCCAGACCGTGGGGAGCTCCGAAAAATTAATAATTATAATTTGGTTTTTTAAATTTTAGTTTTTATTTTAATTGGAGTATTCTGATCGGATATATTAATTGGATGTTTTTATTGGAAAATCAATAAAAATGATTTAAAATAATTTATTATTATTATTATTATTATTATTATTATTATTATTATTATATTTTGCCATTCGATGAGAGTTTGCCTAAGAACCCCATGAATGCTAAGCTCGAGTTCTATGATGAAGGAAAGGCAGGCTATTGGTGTACGCAGGGGCAGCCATTATGGTGCCCTTTAGATGTTGCTGGACTTACAACCCCACCAGCATGGCCAACAGGCAGAGATTAGAAGTGTTACAATTCAGTAGCATCTGCAGAGCCGTGCTGGCTACCCCTATATTAAAGGATAATATCAGCTGAAAGACGGTACATGTCAGACCACATAGGTCACCTAGAGAAGGAAAAGCACAGGTCCAACCTTTTATTCAGCTCTAAATCAGGATAAATGACATTCCACAGAAAACCCCCTTGACTTTGCTGGGATCCAGAGGTAAACAGTGGGTTACCCCCTGGGGAAAGTGGTGGGTCAAGCGGATGAACCCTAAGTCAACCCTAAGTCATAAAGAGATGGAATCATTGTTCGCTCAACCATTTTAGCCAAAACTGTTGCATTGGAAACTGGTCTGTAATTTCCAAAATCACCAAGTTGAAAGGAGGCTTCTTCAGTAAAGGTGTAACTACTGCCCCTCTCAGAACAGATTTCTTGCAATGTCCTTCTTGCAGAGAAGCGCTGACCACAACCAAGATGGAATCTGAATAATTTGTCCTGCAAGAGAATGCTATAATTCTAAAATTTTGGAGCTGGTTGGCTAGAGGTACTGATACTGATTTTGGAGGCTGAACTTGCTTGGGGACTAGCAGTACCTGGCTGGCTTTATTTTGTCTGTGCATCCACCTTCTATTTATTATCTTCATAACAGCTAACAATATAAATAGTACCTGCCTCTTACCTGCTCAGCCTGTCTGTTTTAAATTGCAGCGCAGGGTGTGTGTGCTGGTTGGCGGGCACACAACTCTCCCCAATGCCACTGTGGATGGCAGGCTCTCTAGCGAGATGATGGCCCTGCTACTAGGCCACCACAAAGACCTTTTACAAGACAAAAGGGTAACTGAGAGGCAAGTTGCCAGGGCAACATAGGTGTGGTGTCACACTGGAAAAAGTTATCCTTTAACACAGAGGTTTTGGGGCAAGGTGTTATGGGAACAAGGAAGTGGAAATTAGAAGACCTCCATATGGGGGCTGAAGGTCAGAACCACCTTGGCAGGCTGGGACAGAGGCACGGAGATGTCTTGGAGTCCAGTGCTGGTTTGCTGTAGGGAGCTGTAATGCTGCTCCCCTTCCATCCAAGAGCCAAGCTGTATATATGTGTGGGGAAAAGTACATAAAAAAGACACTGTTGTTCCTCATTCCAAGGAAGCACAAAGCCTGGTTAAGTGCCAAGACCCCTAGAACCTCACACCCCTCAACAGACATTAGAGTGACCTATCACAATATGATTCTAGAATGTGCTTATAGGTTCCCTTTAGAATGCACAAACTGAATGGAATTTCTCCCTCGCCAGTCTCTGCCTTGTCTTCTTCACACATGCACATCTATGAGCAACAAGGGAAGGAGCCAAACTGTAGACTCCTGCAGCGAGACCCGGGATTTCCACCCATGCTCACAACTATTGGAAAAAAGCATCCCTAGGCTAAAAGCATGATCACATACTACCATGTTTGCAAAGGAACTGAATTAGAATTTTAAAATATATATATATGAGGGGCATTCATTAGAGATTTCCCCTGACGTACTTGTCATGGACTGAGACAAACGAAACTAAGCACAGTTATTAGTCCTTCTCTACATAGCTAGCAGCAAGAGTCAAACCCTTCTCCCATCGCTTTATGCTACTGTGGAGACCTTCTCTGTAGAAGTCAGCAGGTTGCATCACAAGCCATAACTTGACCTCAGAAATCAGTGTTTCATCGTCTGGAAAAAGCTTGCCCTTCAAAAATAACTTCATGGTTGGAAAGAGGTGGGCGTCCAATGGTGCGAGATCAGGAGAATAAGGGGGGTGAGGAAGGATTTCATGGCCACAGGACCATGCCTCCGTCTCAGCAACATGTGAGTTGTGAACCAGGGCGTTATCCTGCAGGAAGCGGACACCTTTGGTCACCATACCATGCCTCTTGATTTTGATAACTTCCGCAATTTCTACAGCAGTGAAGCATAGTATGTCCTGGTAATTGTAGTACCCTTTGCCAGGAAATCCATCATCAATACCCTGCGCTGGTCCCAAAAGACTGTGATCATGACCTTGCCTGCTGATGGTTGGACATGTGCCTGCTTTGGAGGTGGTGAGGCAGAGTGCTTCCATTGTTTGTACTGGGATTTAGTCTCTGGGTCATAATGATGGGACCCATGTTTTCTCCTGAGTAATTAGTCTGGGGAATAAGTCATCATGGTTTTTGTGACACATGGCCAAAAGAGCCTGTGAGCATGTGACTCGTTCCTGCTTCTGGAAAGGTGTCAGCAGCCGGGGGACCCATGGTGCAGACACCTTTCCCATGTGCAAATGGTCATGGATCAATTTTTCTACAGAGCCCACACTGATCTTGACATCTGGAGCTAGTTGGTGAATGGTTATGTAGCGATCCTCCTAAATGGTGGCCTCCACTTGCCAGATGGTGTCTTCATCAATGGCAGACTATGGTCACCCAGGAATGGGAGCAGTTCCACCAAAGTCCGACCACACTTGAACTGATGATGCCAGTGCTTGACTACGTCATACGATGGGGCACCCTCCCCACAAGTCCCTTTCATCTCATTGAACATCTCCCATGGTGTGCACCTTTTCAAGTACAGGAACCTGATGACCGTTCACTTTATTTATATATGTATTTGGGTTTGTGAGAAAGGGGGAACTAGGTGGGGTGGGGGAGAGGGAGAGAGGGCTGTGCTGGAGCTGCTGGCCTCACTGCTGTCACTGCCTGGAAGAGAAAATAAAAGCTTCTTAATTTTTTCATTTATTATTACATTGATATCTCATGGATATGGGTGAGGGGGGCTTTGAACTCTGGTCCTCCAGTCCTAGTCCAGCTATCTGATTTGGGTTGCCAACCCTTTTAACTCATGGGCACACCTGCAAACCTGTGAGACTGCAGTGGGCACTACACCATAATCAAAAAGCACAGAAATAAAGAGAAATGGTTCTCTCTCTTCTTCAAACGGGATGTCCCCGAAGGCTTCTTGAATCAAGAAGCTGCCTCCCCACCCCACCCCACCCCAGTGATCCAGGTTCTCTCTGGCCTCCCTGTTCCTCATGAACAAAGATCAACACTCACCATCCATATTGGCTTTGGCGGCATCCATCCCCTGGTCGCATGGTCTCACAGAAATTGTTCTAACTATTCCTTCTGATCTTTCATAACATAAACTTTGTCATCCCATCAATCTTCCAATATCTCTTCCTCCTCCTTCTCACAGATCAGGGGATGGATTTTGGGGGCATGACAGCAGGAGGCCAGAAGCTCACACAGCCTATGAAGACCATGAAACCTAGAGAAGAAGGGAAAAAATACATAGGTAAAGGGTTCTAGATACTTTCTTGATACTCTTATCTCTGTGCTGAATTTGGGACGCCTGGCAGCTGAACTTGCTTTCAGAAACCTCTCATGGAGAGTGCAGGAAGCAGTTGAACCCTCAGAGGAGGGCATCTTCTCAAAGGACCCTCCAAAACTGGGAGATGCCCTTCTTGTGATGATGCCCACAAGGGAGAAGGCAAGCCATTTCCCTCAAAGCATCTAAGGTGGCCATTAAGACTATCTTTAAAAATTAATCTACCGTATTTTTCGCTCTATAAGGCGCACTCGACCAAAAGACGCACCTAGTTTTTAGAGGAGGAAAAGAAAACAAAAAAATATTCTGAATCAAATGTTGTACTAAACTATTTAATAAACAACCGGTATATCAGAATCATATTACAACCATGTAAAGTGAACAGCAGTCAACAGTGGCATTAAGGACCATCATCACTGTCTCTTCTTCCCTAGGTTTCATGAAGAGGGAATTTTAGGTTTGAATACTCTTCTAGTCTTCTGTGAACCCCAAGAACTCATCAGTGCCAGAGTCAGAATTTATGAATTTCAGTTGCTCACAATCACTGGCATCACTTTCTTCGCTATCTTCATATTTGCTATCTTCGTTTGCATCCAAAGCATTGCTAATGCCACATTTTTTGAATGACTGTACAACGATTTCCTCCTTCACCGAGTGCCATGATGTTTTCACCCATTCAAAAACTTGAGTGATAGTGGGCCTCTTCATTCGTCCAGTAGGTGTCAGATCATGATTACCAGCAGCCATCCATGTGTTCCATTCTTCTCGCATAAAGACTTTAAATGGCTTGTTGATGGAAACGTCAAGAGGTTGCAACTGGCTGGTAAGACCTCCAGGAATTACAGCTAGATGAGTCTTCACTTCTTTAAAGCACTTTTTTGTAGTTTCGCTAATATGTGCTCTAAACTGGTCCAGTACTAATAAGGCAGGTTTTTTCAAAAGCCCTCCAGGACGTTTGGACCACACTTTTTCAACCCATACTCTCATTCCATTTTCGTCCATCCCTTCTCATGAACATGTACAACAATTCCTCGTGGAATCACTTCTTTTGGAAATGTTTTCCTTTTGAAAATTAACATGGGTGGCAATTTGGTGCCGTCTGCACAGCAAGACAACACAACCGTGTAATGGGTTTTCTCATGTCCAGAGGTTTTCACAGCGATAGTTTTGGCACCTTTCAGATCAACAGTCCTATTAGATGGCTAGTGGGACTTCAAAGGTTAGTGGGACTTCATCCATATTCCCAGTCTGGCCAATTTCAAATCCATTTCTCTTCCTAGCACCAATTACACATTTATGAAAAGACAGAATCTTAGATTCATATTCTTCAGGCATTTTTTGTGCAATTCTAGTTTTGGTGCGCATAGCAAGGCCACATTGCTTCATAAATCTGTAGCACCATGATGGTGATCCAGCAAAATCATGAATGCCTTTCTCTAAAGCAATGTTTGGCTTCATATATTATCATTTTTGTAGAGACTGTGAAGCCATTATTCCGGTGATTTGTGATCCATTCTTTCATGGCCACGTCCAACTGTGGCTACTTTGCAGCATTTCCACAAAAAGTGTGCTTAATTTTATCTGCTTTTTGCAGCTGATCCTCCAGTTTCCTCCACTCTCTTATCATTTTTTCTGTTGGAGGTGGCCCCAAATGTCTCTCTGCTGCTCTGTTTCCATGCTCCTTAGCATATTTTACTACCTCTAGTTTAAAAGGAATCTTATATGCTAGTCTTTTCTGCTTTATCATCCTTATCAGAACGGGGGGGGGGGGGTCTGCAGGAAAATACAGTGATGAAGGAACTGTCAGTAATGTATGGTATCTCCAATACAGCGATGAAGGAAGGGGGGGGGGGAGCTCACATTTGTCCTAGGCAAAGCAGCCAACTCCTATAGGCCTAGGTGCCTTCACCCCCCCCCCCATTACGGTAAATATTTGAGGGAGTCATCCTCCCCCCATGCTGATGGGCATTGCCATTCATATACCAGTGTGCATGCACTTTGTCTTGAGATCCATTGCGGTCTGTGAGATGGGGCTTACCTGTACCTGCCCCCCCAAAATTTTTTTTATTGAAGTTGGAAGAGGGTAGGAGGGAAGGAAGAGAGATGGAGAGCTCACATTTGTTCTAGGCAAAGCAGCCAACTCCTATGGGCCTAGGTGCCTTCACTCCCCCCATTAAATATTTGAGGGAGTCATTCCCCACCCCACCCCATTGTGGTATGTGAGGTGGGGCTTACCTGGCTGCCCCCCAATATTTTTTGAAGTTGGAAGAGGGAGGGAAGGAGGGAAGGAAGAGAGAGGGGGAGCTCACATTTGTGCAGCGGCCTTGCCTCGCTGGAACCAGAGCAAAAAGAGAAGGAGGAGACGCCGCTTTGCTTGAATTTACCGGTGAGGTGCTGGGGGAGGGACGGAAGGGGGTGCCCTCTCTGTCCCTCCTTCCTGCTCATTGTAAAGAAAGAAGAGTAAGAGCCGCTTACATGCGTGTAAGCGGCTCTCTGTTTGCTTGAATTACAGTCAGCCCACCAGACTATAAAGTCACATCACTGAAAAGCCATAGAATGGGCAGACACGCTGAGCAGATCTTGCCGGCTTCCCAGCCAGCCGGAGGAAGAGAGGTTGCCGCCTTCTCCCACCTCGCCAAGAGAGGTTGCCGCCTTCTCCCACCTCGCCTGCACAGCTCTTGTTTGAAAGAGATTTGAGCAGAGTGTCAGCAGCTCTTGCCAGCTTTCCAGTGAGCTGGAAGACGGGAAGTTGCTTCCCTTCTCGCCAAAAAGCCAGCTAGAGCGGCCCCTCCTGCCTGCATTCGCTCCATAAGGCGCACACACATTTCCCTTTACCTTGGGGGGGGGGGAGTGCGTCCTATGGAGCAAAAAATATGGTAACCATGACATGGTTCCCTATATTTCTAAATCTTAAGGGATAGCAAAAGAAACAGACTGCGGAAAGAATAAGAGATCCTACTTACATGCAAGATGAAGAAATTTTCACTCAATTCACGCAAACAAACTCTTTTCTTTGAACTATCCTCAAATAGTTGCTCTGCCCAAAGTTTTCAGCCCAGTCACTCAGCAGGGGGACGTGTCACAATGGAGGACATGACACCATTACTTTAGCTACCTTGCATAACAATGGGCATTGTTCCCCTTAATATTCATTTTTCAAATGTATCTTTCAGTGGGTTAAGTAGTTTTATTCAATTTATTTAGAAAAGATCTAGAGCTGGCTTCATCCAGCACTGTGCATTTCTGGAAAGGGCAGGAAACACCTTGTAAACACACACACTTTTCAACATGGCAGGGTCACCAAGGGAAAACATGGCAGGGTCACCAAGGGAAAACACTTTTGGCCTAGGGTGCCTGTGATTCAGGAGTGGCTGTTTGTTCACTGTCTATGGTATCCACTTAGGTATCCACTTAAACAACCCATAACTGGGTCTCAAAGCAGCATATAAGATAAAAGAAAACACACACAAAATAAAACTGTTTTTAAAATAGTCAAACATATGCTTAGGTTTGTTTTGTTCCATACATTGTTTTGTTTTAGTCACAAAAGGAAATAAAATGTATTTTTCAAAAGCAAAAAAAAAAAAAAAAAAAGCACTCCTAAATCTACAACAGAGAAGTAAATGTATTGCTAAGTAGATTGTTGATGCAATTTTAAACTACTGCAAATCCGTATCCTCAGGAATGAATTTTAAAAATAGGCCTATAGCCTTAATGCTATCATTCTTATCATCCAGAACAAACACAGCAGTGTTCCTTTAGCAGAGATAATAAGGTATGAAACATCTCCCTTTGTAAGTGTTGGATGAGATATGCTGGAAAAGAAGCGTCCACAAGGCCTTGTAGGAAACTGTCAGGCCACTGGTCCATTTAGCTTAGGGTTTCCCAAACTTGGGTCTCCAGCTGTTCTTGGACTACAATTCTCATCATCCCTGACCACTGGTACTGCTAGCTAGGGAAGATGGGTGCTGTAGTCCAAACACAGCTGGAGACCCAAGTCTGGGAAACCTTGATCAAGCCCAATATACTTTACATTGTTCCATCCTCAGATAGTTGCTCTTCCCAACGTTCTCAGCCAAGTCACTCAGCAGGGAGACGTGTCACAATGGAGGACATGACACCATTACTTTAGCTACCTTGCTTCACAATGGGCATTGTTCCCCTTAATATTCATTTTCAAATGTATCTTTCAGTGGGTTAAGCAGTTTTATTCAATTTATTTAGAAAAGATCTAGAGCTGGCTTCATTCATTTCTGGAAAGGGCAGGAAACACCTTGGAAACACACACACTTTTCAACATGGCGGAGTCACCAAGGGAAAACACTTTTAGTCTAGAGAGTCTTAGTGTAAGGTTCTTAATGAATCAATTACATTTTTAAAGTGTTCTGAGCTTGCTTTAGGGGCTAATATTAATTTATTACAGCTAAATCTCATTTTTTTTCTCCTGAGGAGCTCAATGTGGCATAACATGATTCTCCCCCTCCTCAGTTAACCCCGACAACAACCCCTTGAGGTAGATTAGGCTAAGAGACAGTGACTGGCCCAAGGTCACACAATAAAACTTCATGGCTGAGTGGGGGTTGGACAATCTTAACACCGCCATGGGTCTCAACAGGGGACAGAAAACTACCAAATAACTACATCCTCCTCTCCAGAGCATTGTTTGTGCTCTTAACTGGGACTGGAAACACAACACAACACAGATAATGTAGGCGAATGGAGCAGGTTTTTTGTTTGTTTTGCTTTTAAGCAGATTTTCCAACTACACAAATTCCTCATCAGACACACACACACACACGAATGATGTCTTATGGACACAAAGTGAGCTTTGCCCATTGCTTACACCTGTGTCAATGGTGGTTTCTCCATAGGAGTCAGCAGTTCTTATGTACTATATACAGAGTTGGCTCATTTATGAACCTGCCTCAGTTCAGTAAACAATAGGTGCCCAAACAGAAGTACTTCAGGGGCAATTGCAACAATGCAACCAAGTTTTTCCTAACTGAAGGTGAAGAAGACGCAGCTTCTGCCAAGAAGAAGGTGTTTTGTTGTTCCCTTTATTTAGTTTTCCAGAATATGCAGGCATAATAATGTAGAATAAGGTGTTTTAATATGGTTTGCACAGTTTGTTTGAAATATGATAACTTCGTGTATTCTGTTCTCATATGATTTGTGTGCAGGCTGTCCCTGGCGTTGTCTGTGTTCTTCGTCTACTCCCTCTTTGATTTTCAAATTGCACATTATCAGCTTTCCAACTGCATATATTTTTCCTGATTTCATATTGTGTCCAACCTGGGAGGGGGGAGTAGGGAGAATTTGATATGTTCCTTTACAGGAACAGTCGATGTGTATCTCCATTCTTATAAGAGGCCATCAAATGAAGGTGGCTAGGATTGTATTCACCTCTGACCTCTGAGACTTCCTTCTGAGTAGACATGTATAGTGTTGCTGTGGTGCTGCACATAAACTGAGCAGACCTGGGACTGGTCCTGATACCATTGCAGAACCTTTATTTTGAAAGACCCTTGTTTATTCTCTCTGTTCCAAAGTTGTACCCATTGCTTCACATTTAGTTGTGACAAATGGGCAAAACACACTTTCATAAATCTTATGTTTTGCACTCCTGGAAACTGCCTTAAAAACTGTGTGTATCTGTGCAATGCCCTTTCTCCACTCTGGATTGCATTCTCTGTTTCCACTTATGCTTCATTTGTATCTGTCAGGAGAAAGCCATGGTAATTAAACTTGTACAGTTTCCCCTGCTCCTAACTCACCCCTTCCATCTTCAGTCTTTCTGTTCTGTGAGCTTTTGACATACGCAAAATATTCACATATTGGTCTCCCAAATGTTAAGCTTAAACTTATCTGAGGGCAAGATTTGTCTACTGATTTAATTCTCAACGAATTATTTCCCATCACCTGATATTTCCCTCAGGGTTAATTTCACTCTTCCTTAGCTGAGGTGACACATCCTTCTCTTGGGCTGGTACCTTCTCGATTGTTGCATAGGGAAAATTTTATTTGAAAGCAATTTACCTGTGGGAAATGTTCCATACCAGTTTAACAGACTTTTAGAAGACATCTGAAGGCAGCCCCTGTTTAGGGAAGCTTTTAATGTTTAATAGGTTATTGTATTTTAATATTCTGTTGGAAGCTGCCCAGAGTGGCTGGAGAAACCCAGCCAGATGGGTGGGGTATAAATAAATTATTATTATTATTATTATTATTATTATTATTATTATTATTACATAAGAGAGAGAAACTGTGCTTGAAAATACGTGCCCTCTCTTTGAGTTGGGAAGTTTGATAGGGACAATTGGGGGAGGGCATCACGCAACTCTTGGTCAGAAGCCTCAAATAGTGGAGTCCCATGAAACGGCATATTTCCTTGATGACTGCAACTTCCCAGAAATGGAAAAGAAGGTATAGAACCAGAGATGGGTGGTGGAATCAATTCAGTAAATATTCAGGCAAATATTATCTAATACACACTTTCTGAATCAATGTGTGAAATGATACATATCCAGACATTGAAATTCACACTTCTCTGAATTTTGCAATGCAAAATGCATGTATTAGTGAAAACAACGTGAATGCATTATATTAGGGAACACTGATTCACAATAAAGTTCCATATTGTACAAAATTGTGTGTATCAGGAGAAATTCACACAAAAATGCTGGCGTGTTTTCATGAGGACTTTATAAAAAAATGAAACAGATTGCAAACTGATATGGGGAACTGAATGTAAGATTGTAGGGAGGGCAGAATGGGAAACGAAAATTGACAGGTTCACTCATCCCTATGTAGAACTCAAAGTGAGATAAAAGATAAGAATCAAGCTGGACAGTATATTCCTAAGAGGATGGACTTTACATTTCAATGCTTTAAAATAAAATCCTCCCTGATGTGAAAACTGAGATGGTTTTCAGGTGTGAAGCCTGAGAAAGGGAGATAGGGAGAAATAACCCCGAAAAAGAGAATAAGAAAGGGAGGCTGGTGGGTAATAAGCCAATGATAACTACCATATATACTCAAGTATAAGCTGACCTAAATATAAGCTGAGGCACCCAATTTTACCACAAAAACTTGGAAAACTTATTCTCGAGTATAAGCCTAGGGTGGGAAATGCAGCAGGTACTAGTAAATTTCAAAAATAAAAATAGATACCAATAACATTACATTAATTGAGGCATCAGTAGGTTAAATGTTTTTGAATATTTATTTTAAAGAAAAGCAGTAAACTAGTTCTGTAAATGGAAAAGAGGGTCAACAAAAACAGTATGGTATCAACAATAACTTTAAAAGTACAAAAACCTTCATCTCTATCCCTTCTCACTGTACTCAAACTACTCCCTCTTCCATTCCTCAGCTGCCTCATGAGAGCTCTCAAATATTCCACAGTACTTTACTCAAATCTCTTACCATTGTTTAAAACTGCCAGTTTTCCCTGTCCCCTCCAGCCTTTCAGTGTTTCTCCCTTATGACTGTCATGCCATGCTCACTACTCTTGTGCAACCTGACTTCACTTTTGCTTGCTGCCTTTATGCAAATCCAGGATTGTGATGCAGCAACCATGCCACCATGAAGGCCTTTCTTCCTAGGGAAAGAAAGGTACCTTGTGGACCATAAGCTAATTCTCGGCTATACTTCACAAGCCCACAGGTTTAATTTTTAAGGAAGGAAACTTCTTCTCAATGGATAAAGGGGATGCTGGTGCTATCTTACCTGACGTTTCCAGCCGTGATGACAACAGAACACAGGCGCTTCCCCTCTCCCCAAAAGGGCCTCTCTACAACACTGGTTCACCCAGCCTTCGGTCTGAAAACATTGGATATACACATATCAAAGGGCTTGAGTTCAAGCTCCCTCAAAGCTCCATGGGAGATTTGCATTCACTTCTCGCAGGAGGAGAGGGGCCCACACAGGCAAGAAAGACGCAACCCAGGGATCCAAAAGCAAACCAGGCCCCTTCTTCCCGTTGACCCTGAGGCGCGTCTTCAGCCTCCAAGGCCCCCAGGTATGGCGGGAAGTGTCAGGGAGGCCAAGGTGTGGAAGTGCGGTGGGGGGCAGCTTCACCTATGGAAATGTGTAGGTGTGAAGCTACGGTCAAGGCTCTGCAGCCAGCACAGTACCGTCCGGGGCAGCCCTGCGCGCCCCGAGCTGGTGGAGTAGGACCTGACTAGAGGCAGTTTCCCTTCGCGAGTGCCTTCTAGAACCATAACGGCCGCTCTGTCCATTTTTTTTTTAAAAGAAGCACGGCCACGCATGCATCGGAATGCCTGGGCTTCTTTAAGCGTTCACACACGAGCAACTGCGGGGCTGTTTGCACACACACAACTTTGCCGCTGTCGGCAAAGGAGGAGGAGGAGGAAGGAGCAGCCCAAAAGGGCTGCTTTCAGGCTGCTCATTCCTCCTCCGCCAACAACAGCCTCTGCCGCTTGCAAGTCATTTGTACTGCACCGGAGAACAGGTAAGTGGGACCTTCACTCGAGTATAAGCCAAGGGGGGCTTTTTCAGCATAAAAAATGTGCTGAAAAAGTCGGCTTATACTCGAGTATATACAGTAGTTGGATTAGTTTATGGGTGTTTTGTGCTATTCAGTATTAGCACAGATATGTTAAATTATAATAATATGTTTCCTGAAGATGGGCTGAATTTTGAAAATTAAATAGACTATTGTGCCATATAGAATTCAAGAAAAATGGGGTTATTCTTACAGTCTTAGTAATGGATAGTGATAGTTTTTAAGCTTTATAATCTAGAAAATGTTTTTCATATTACCTCATCCATACCATGCCCAATCACTTTGACCAAACTCTTGAAAATTAAAGCAACATTTGAGATGCAAGAAAAAATACTGTGCTATCTGAAGTTTGAGCATTTCCTTCTTCATATATATTTATTTGTTCAATTTTATCAACTCCACCCCATAAAACGAGAGATCTCTGTGTGACATGCAAGGCAGAAGCAATTTGTTTAAAAAACACAGTTCTGATAGGACAACTTAAGAAGCGGCAAATAAGACTGAAACACTTTAGAACAGAGATCAAAAGATTAAAACTTTGCAGAAATGATCAATTAGAATCAATAATATCCTCTGCTGCAAAGCTAAATACCACAGCATGGTTTAAAGTTTAAAAGCCTTTGGGAAGAAAGTGGGAGAGGAACTCCCTAACACTGAAGAGACATGAAACTTGATGCCAGGCTTCTATGAAGAGAACATTCCTTAACCAAGGGGCCAGTGGTGATAAGGCCCTTTCAAGAAGAGCCATGGAAGAATCCTGTGCTTCCCAACAGAGTTAAAAGCTCACCACATTTATACATATATGATTCCAATAATAAGCTCTTGTAACCTTTTGAATTGCTAAGGCTATTGAACTTCATCCAGTCATCTCTAAAGAAAACCACAATACTTGGTTCCATAACAAAATTATGAGCTGGTCATTTTAGAACTTGATAGAATTGGGGGGTTAGATAACACATAGCAATACCTCAGTCCATTGCAGTTCTTAATACAAGCAAACCCTGAACTCATAAACAGTCACTGTCCCTGGCTGGCATCAATATGGAAGAAGGGTAGGCATCGCTTTCACGGCTGAACCTTGTTTATGAAGCCTGAGCTTGCACAATGATTTGCCTTGTTTTCAGCAAACATAGTAGATACAGCTCCAGAATTCCATTTTTAACTGTTTTGCAATGTCTCAGTGGCACGTGCAAAGATAATGTTAATTCCCCAAATGCTTCAGGTGTTTAAAGATTAAAGCTGAAAGCTCGTTTTAGAAAGGCATTCCTAGACAATGCTTTAAACAGTCTGCGCTGATGGATGATTTACTAAATGAATCTCAAATGTCTCCAATGAACTCGCTTCCATGAATCTTTCATTTTGATATTTTTGCATTTCAAGTCACTTTCTCCTCTGCCTTAATTCCCCCGTGTCTAAAAGAAAAAGATTAATGTTTATAAAATATTCTAAGGTTGAAAACTGTAATGCATTAGAGATATACTACCAATAGATTCTGCACTCCAAAAAGTGCTTAAAGTTATGAGACAGTGCATCTATCACCATCTCATACCTGTCTTTAACTGATTTCCAAATAATATTTTGCAAATCACCAATGCTGACAGCATCAATATTACCATTTTAAGGTTACAATCCTCATCATGTTTACACACGAGTAAATACTATTGAATTCAGTCAGGCTTGCTCCTAGGTAAGTGACTATTCTGGCATTGCTGCCATTGGTCTTTTTGGTTTATTAGTTTGCAGCCTGATGTTTATTGTTTTAATGATTTGTGGCAAAGTACCATGAGTTCATTGTACTCATAGTACCGAAGGAAGACACATACTGCAGTCTAAATTCTGTTTGGTCAGTCAGTGTAATAATCTGAACAGCTGGGATGATATCACGCCTGCTCTGTACAGAAATTCAATTAGGAGGAGAGAAACAAGAAATCAAAGAACATTTTCCAGGATGTCAAATTGGAACCCTGCTGATCTATCCTTTCCTTCAGAAATGCTACTTAGGAACTGAAAAGCATTCTGAAGAAATAAAAGTGTTTGTTTCAGCTTTGAAAATGACCTAGCATCGTAACATAATTAAAGCGGGTAAATTAACCACATACAATATACTGGCTCACTATGTGATTGTGGTAATATTATAACACAGACGCACATTATATGTTGCTTGTCCCTTTGCCCCACTTCCCCCCAAGTCGTTAGAAACAATCATCAGCTGTCTCACATCAGTCAGACATAATCTGATCAATTTCACTTTGGAAATGGTCCCCTGTGAGCATCCACTGACTAGGGGAGGACAAATCATAGCTCCAGACAGAAATGCTGTCAGTTTTCAGTGCTTCTAACTTTGACGCATTCAGCTCACCTGCGTCCGGGCATTGGTCTGAAAATGTATGAAGCGAAGAGCAGGGCCGTGCATGTTAGACATGCCCCAATGCCCTGTCCATGCTGGAGCCACCCTTAACCTTTGTGCATTGACTTGGAAGGTCTGAAGTTGAATGCACATAGAAGCCTGAGCTGTGCAGCTGTGGTTCCTAATTGCAGGGTGGATACTGGGTGCAGTCAGCTGGATGCAAAATGCATTCCCCCTTCAACCTGCCCTCAAAGGTATAACAGTCTAAGGCTGCGTTCAACAGGGCTAGCATCTGCAGCTCTACAACGCATTTTCAGGCAAACACCTGAATAAAGCTTTTGTCTTCAATAAATTGGATGGCATTTGCCTCCCAAGCTCAGCATGATATACTCAGAAATGTCACAGATCGCTGAATAGAATCCCTTGAGGGCCTGCTAACTCACCCATCTAAATCATATCATCCCAGGGGGCAAGGACAAGGCCAGGTCTCCCCTGACACATTGTTGGATATGCAACAATGTCCAACAATTGAAGAGCCACAAGAAGGTGTCTTTGACTCCTCCGGGATTCCTAGTGGAGGGAGGAGATTCACCTGTTCAGAGGGCTCCATTCCCTCACAGCAAAGGTTATGTGCAGACTGGGAGCATTAAACAGAAGAAAAGGTAGGAGATAAATCGGATAACAGCCCATCTAGGTGCAAATACCTTTAATGCAAGGGTATGGAACCATTTTGGCTCAGCTGATGGGCAGTGGAGTTGAAACCAGTATGCAATTGAGAGCACACTTGAAGGTTTCTGATTCCGCATTGGCAGCTGTGTGTCCATCTGTGACACACCTGATGTCATATGGGCATAGTTTGGGGAAATTTGAATTATTGGTGGACCACGTCTGGCCCATAGATCAAAGGTTTCCCACCCTTGCTTTAATGCTTGGTGGAGTTGTGGCCCTTCATCAGCCTTAATATAACCAGCTCTCATTCCTTCATTCCTAGATAGAGGTGCAAGCCAACATTACAAGAAGAAGATGGCAAATTTATTACGGTTTCCAGTGGCAGAGATATTGTTGGATTTGTTTCTAACCCTAGTATCGTACTTAATCCAGTACTGTCCATATGATTCTGATGTTTCAAGATGACTACCTGTTCTGCAACCTAACACATGAAGAGAAGTTTGGAGACCGGCCGCATTTGGGGTTGTTTTGAGCAAGTGCGGGACAAATGCAGTTTTAACTGCACAAACATGCATATCTCTCTCTGAATATATCTGTAGGAAGTTACAAGGAAGCAAACTGGAAAGGAAAACAGCAGGATCACTGGTGGCTTCTTGCCCAGGGCCCCGTGAAAGTCTGCATTTAGTTGTGATCCAGTTAGCTTGCTTACATCCATTTCACATATTACACAAATGCAAATGGAGTCTGCCGCTGAGTGGCAGGAAGCTGTAGTCAATCACTGCTTCATTCTCAGAAATATAGACACAACACGTAGGCTAATAACTGTTAGAGCATATATAATAGAATAATGATATCATTCAAAAAGTAGAAATAAATCTATTAGAGTTCATATATACAACGTAACAGACTAGTGGCGCAGAACATCAAGCCATGTGTTCAAGATAGGCATCAAAAGTCACTGCTTCATGACAAGTACATTTGCATATTTTTTCAAGCGTATCTTTCTCACATTATATTTATGTACACAGTACTTCATATTTTTAGAGATACAGTGGACGCTCGGGTTGTGAACGTGATCCATGCAGGAGGCACATTCGCAACCCACAGCGTTCACAACCCGCAGCGCTGTGTCTGTGCATGTGCGGGTCACAATTTGGTGCTTCTGCACATGCGCAAAGCACAATTTAGTGTTTCTGCACATGCACGAGTGCTGAAACCCAGAAGTAACCCATTCTGGTACTTCCAGGTTTTGGCGCGTCCGTAACCTGAAAACGTGTAACCCAAAGTGTCTGTAACCCAAGGTATGACTGTACACTGAAGGTATCTGAGATGTAGACATAAATAATGAAATGGGTGGATGTGCCCTATGCCAAACAGTTGGCCTGGAAGACATAGCATCCACTAAACTATCTGGGCGGATGGAGGTCTAATCTCCCAAGTACTCTTCCAGGACAAGCGTCACTCATTTTAATTGAACTTGACTTGGACAAGTGCTTTAAGAATGACACTGGAAGTGAAAAGGGGAAGGAAAGCAGAGCACTTCTACATTTCTCTCTCCCTCTTTCAGGAACCTCTTCATTGTGGGGGGGAAATGTCAGACTCCTCCAGGTGTCCAAGATATATGATGATTTACTGAATTGTTTCTTGGGGGGAAAATTCTACAGAACAAAATAATCTTTTGCTGCAGCAGGATACTCATATATTTGTTCTTTGGGGCTAAAAGAAGTTGCTATTCTATCTCTCACATAAAATTAGGACTGCCAGGACTTCAATAACAAGTGGCTGCAGGGTGTGATAAATACAAAAGATGGCTTTGAATAAAACTGCATTATGGGTAAGGGAGAACTTCGGCAACACCATTTTCCTGAACAAGGAATTCTCAGCAGCAGCAGAGAACAATGCTGGCTTGCATCAGCTCTGAAGAACTAGAGTCCCGTCCCCCCTGCCCAATGCTAGTCGAAGAACAATAACTGAATGAAGAGATCAGCTCAAGCAGTCATTGTCATTTATCATGCAGAGGTTACTCAAAACAGCCTCTATGTGATGCTTTAACCCCCGATTCTCTATAACTCAGTTCTATTGCAAAGAGTGGAGTATTCCCAAGGCAGCAGTGTGGTCTGTTCCATTTGTGGCTGGTGCTGCTACAGAAATTCTCTGTGTCAGGCAGAAAAGAAAATCACGTTGAAAGAATTAAAATAAAAAATTTCCTTCCAGTAGCACCTTAAAGACCAACTAAGTTAGTTCTTGGTATGAGCTTTCGTGTGCATGCACACTTCTTCAGATACACTGAAACAGAAGTTGCCAGATCCTTCTATATAGTGAGAAGGTGGGGAGGGGTATTACTCAGAAGGGTGGTGGGAATGGGTGATTGGCAGATAGCTGAGATGAGCCTGTTGATGACTCTTAACGACTGCAATAGGTCTTACAGGAAAAGGCAAGGGGTGAGAAGGTGAGAAATGGCTTAGTCATGTATAATGAGATAAGAATCCAATGTCTCTGTTCAGACCAGGTCTCTCCATGGTTTTAAGTTTGGTAATGAGTTGCAATTCAGCAGCTTCTCTTTCCAGTCTATTTCTGAAATTCCAATCACCCATTCCCACCACCCTTCTGAGTAATACCCCTCCCCACCTTCTCACTATATACAACTTCTGTTTCAGTGTATCTGAAGAAGTGTGCATGCACACGAAAGCTCATACCAAGAACTAACTTAGTTGGTCTTTAAGGTGCTACTGGAAGGAATTTTTTTATTTTGACTATGGCAGACCAACACGGCTACCTATCTGTAGTTGAAAGAATTGTGCATGTTGCAGTAGTGAAAACCCCATCACAAATGCAGCCTTGGTTCATGGATTTAAAACCAAGGCTAAGTGAATATGCCCCCCCCCCAAAAGTATTATTCAGGTTCTTCAGTCACAGTGAAATGCAGGGCAAACTTTTTTTCTTCAAATAGTCTTGGTAGGTAGGTAAAATTCCCCAATGGATAAACTCTCTACTGATTCACTTTTGATTCACTTATAGTTGAATTAAACTCCTCTTCAAGTTCATTGTGCTGTCCTAGGCGCCAAAGGGGGCTTTGGTTCCCACCATAATATGTCTGAAGCTGCCCCCTTCAAAGCTGGTGGCATTGCCATTCAAATGGTATGCATGCACCCATCATGTGATCAGTTAAGCCCACCAATATTTTATTCAAGTTGGTACCCTGGATGAAGTAAGTAACAGGCTAAGAGAGAAGGACTGGAAGGAACAGAACCAAAGCCCATTGCTTCCTTCAACACTATTAAAATAATGCTAAACAATGTAAAAACTAGATCCACAGTTGTGTCCAAAATCCACATATGGCAAAACTGGGGTGGCCGTTTCAGTAATTATTCTCCATGGGAGGACTGAAATTCTCCCAACTGTTCTAGAGAAGCTTAAAAAAACCCGTTCAAAAATATAGTCTGTAATATCCTTGTCTATAAGTTTTCACACAAGGGCAATATGCCATTTTCTGAAATACCAAATTTGGACATATCTACAGTAGATGGACAAGGGGCTTAGCTAAACAGGACATTTTTCTGGATTTTTTGTTCCCATTCTGGGCTTTTGTTAAGAGGTGGCCGTGAGACTACCAATGGCACAAGCTTCATTTGGGAGAGACTCTCTGTTATAAAGAGAACTGTAATGTTTTTGTAACATGACCCAGGTGGCGCTGTGGGTTAAACCACAGAGCCTAGGGCTTGCCAATCAGAAGGTCGGCGGTTCGAATCCCCATGACAGGGTGAGTTCCTGTTGCTCGGTCCCAGCTCCTGCCAACCTAGCAGTTTGAAATCACGCCAAAGTGCAAGTAGATAAATAGGTACCACTCCAGCAGGAAGGTAAATGGCATTTCCGTGTGCTGCTCTGGTTCCCCAGAAAGTGGCTTAGTCATGCTGGCCACATGACCTGGAAACTTTACGCCAGCTCCCTCGGCCAATAAAGTGGGATGAGTGCCGCAACCCCAGAGTCATCTGCGACTGGACCTAACGGTCAGGGGTCCCTTTACCTTTACCTTGACTGGAGTCTACAAGAGACAAGGACATACTTTGTTCTGTGGAGAAAAGTTTACTGAGCAAATTACTCTGCTTGGGGTTTACCCCCATCCTCTGCCTTTAGCAATTTTTAATTGTTTAGTGTGAAAACATAACCTCTATTTTTAAAAGAATATTTTGAGAAATGCTGTCTTGACCCAGCCACTCATAGTTGGATGGGGAGCACATTGTGGCATCAAAGGTCTCAATGTGTGCTTCTACAAGCGACATTTCATTTAATATCATCACTCACAATATCATGAAAGGAAGGAAGGAAGGTGAAAGCCCTGGTTTGTATCCTTGGCACCACCACACAATTCCCACTGGCCTGTCACAAGTTGCAGGTGCTCTTGTACGTGATCAGATGGGTGCTTTTAGACATAAGAAATGAGGGCACAATGGTTAGAATTTTCAGTTCCTCTCTCAAGTTGCACATCTTAGAACACAATAAACCAAATGCTGTCCATGAGCTACATATTGTAGTCTGCTGGTGCCTCACAACTCACCTGTCTTTGTAGCTCCAGGTAGAAGAAGCAGGAAGCTTGAAGCCCTAGAGGAACATTCAGTTTGGGCTGCATTCAGTTTAGGGCAGAAGTTGAGAACAAGTGTGATGTAGTGGCTAGATTGTTGAGCTAGGAACCAGAGTTCAAATCTCCAATCAGCCATGAAGCTCAGTGGGTGACCTTAAGCCAATTACTGTCTCTCAGCCTAACCTACCTCACAGTGTAAGAATATAATGAGGAGAAATAGGACAATGTAGACAATCTTGAGCTCCTTGTTGGGCCATATATGTAAAACTAAATAAATCATAACATTGTGAAGGTGAGAAATATCTAATAAGACTCCTTGGACCTCCTCAAAACTAGGCACCATGTCAGACATTTAATTCCTGAGACTTTCTTGGGTGAATTTCATCACACCACAGATAGGTATTAAGTGGTAGTGTTGGTTGCAATAACAGCCAACATTTTAGACTTAGTCCAGTTTTGACTTGTAATAATGGTCCAGAAGTACAAAATATTCGATTCCTGGTATTTATATTCCTAGTGTTTGGGTCAATGGGAGAGCAAATGCTGGGTTAACAAAATGGTTAGAGGCACCCATTTCAGGGAAAGAGGAACTTATAGGCTTGCAGAAAATAATTCAATTTTGGGGTAAAAAAGTAAGTTAAATAAGTTGGATGTGCCAAGCAATTATTGTTATTGCAGAGTTGCACAACATAACGATGAAACATTGATGCAACCTCTTGGCAAAAAAGGGTAAATTATGCAGATACTTCCATAGCAGTAAAAGTGCATTATGCATGGGGTTTTAGAAATAGGGTTTTAGTAGTAATGTACAAAAGTGTGCACTCTGTTTCATACCACGCTACTTTCTTCAGATAAATACACAAACTCTCAGCTTCATAATTAACAGATATTTAATTTACCTAGAGGCAGCCATTTGGACAGCCCCATGAATATTTTAGTCTCCAATTAGTGTTTGCCAATGCAGTGTGGACAAATGACTATATAAAACATTTATTCCATATAGCATCTTGCACGCAAAACTTAGAGCTTAGGCCTTTTATTAGGCTAACTCCAGTTGCAAAGCTATGCTGTGTTCCAGTCACTCTGGAATCATTGCCCTGGGTTACTCATATTTTTAAGCTCAGCCATTTTCCGAGCACAATTCAAAGTGTTGGTGCTGACCTTTAAAATCCTAAACGGCCTTGGTCCAGTATACCTGAAGGAGCGTCTCCACCCCCATCGTTCTGCCCGGACGCTGAGGTCCAGCACTGAGGGCCTTCTGGCGGTTCCCTCACTGCGAGATGCCAAGTTACAGGGAACCAGGCAGAGGGCTTTCTCGGTAGTGGTGCCCTCCTTGTGGAACGCGCTCCCAGCAGATGTCAAAGAGAACAACAACTACCAGACTTTTAGAAGACATCTGAAAGCAGCCCTGTTTAGGGAAGCTTTTAATGTTTAATAGACTACAGTATTGTATTTTAATATTCTGTTGGAAGCCGCCCAGAGTGGCTGGGGAAACCCAGCCAGATGGGCGGGGTATAAAGAATTTATTATTATTATTACTACTACTATTATTATAGCGAACAGAATGGTGGAGCTCACCTGACCTCTGGTTGGTCATGTCACTGCTGCTAACTGGAAGTAGAGGACTAGGTGTCTCAAACTAGACTGAAATTAATGTAGGTGACTTTGAGGCAACAGGTATGAAGCAAGGAAGTGGTATATTGGGGGAGGCTCATAAAGAAACAATGTAGAAAATTAAGACTGGGTCTTTCCTACAAGCTAACCATCCCAATCTTGCTGCTCAGTGCTTAGAAGGGCACTATTAATGAAATAGCGAAGTGTGGGATGATAAGGGATATAATTACCCACCACAACAATTTTTGCTAGTCTTTTCAAAATCCTTTGGCTTCCCTTTAAAATTCTTCAGGTAGTTTGCATATGTAAGAAGTCCCAAATATGTTTTGTTTTACACACAAAAATCAGTGTCAATTCTAGATCAAGGAGGAGATTCATCAATTTCTCTGACACTGATTTTTTGCTGACGAAAGTCTAATGAAGCCTGAATGAACATTTCCAGTGTTGGTCAATGAGGTAGTTCACTGGAGGAAGATCCCACTGTTTAGAGAGGGGGGGGGAGTGTTCTTAGAACAGAGAATTGCAAGATAGCAGAGCAGGCATAGTAAAGGTAAAGGACCCCAAACAGTTAAGTCCAGTCAAAGGCAACTATGGGGTTGTGGTGCTCATCTCACATTCAGGCTGAGGGAACAGGCATTTGTCCAAAGACAGCTTTCTGGGTCATGTGGCCAGCATGACTAAACCACTTCTGGCGCAACGGAACACTGTGATGAATGCCAGAGCACATGGAATCGCTGTTTACCTTTCTGCCGCAGTGGTCCTGTTTATCTACCTGCACTGGTTTGTTTTCGAACTGCTAGGTTGGCAGAAGCTGGGACAGAGCAACGGGAGCTCATCTCATTGCACGGATTTGAACTGCCTACCTTCCAATGAGGAAGCCCAAGAGGCTCATTGATTTAGACCACAGTGCTACCAGCATCTCACTGCATTGTGGAATTACATAGCTGCTGAATGGCTACCACTACCCAATCGGCATTGTTAAAAATAACACCATAAAAGAAACTCAATGTGTATGATAATATGCATGGTTGCAACCAGATTCTACATTTGTAATGTTTTATAAAAGTACATACATTGATTATTAATGGAGAGTATGTGGGTCTATGAAGAAATTGCAGGTTGCAGCAATGTCTACATAAATACAACTCTTTGCAACATCAAAATGTTGAAAAAAAAAACTATAGTAATTCCTAATGCATCAGTTTCATTTTGGAAACAAGTTCAGGTAATCTGGAGCTCGAAATATTGGCTTAACTTGAGATGGAAAGCATTTTGGAACTATCCCTATACTGATGAGATCTGATATTTGGAAGCAGGGCCTCTGCTAATTGAGTAAGGCTAGAAAGCTGCAGTCCTATACAACCTTTAAATGCAATTTTAAGTGCTTAAGTCCATTAAATTCAACTGGATATAGAAGTACATGCTTTTTTAAAGAAGTAGATCTTGTTTTGCATGATTCTTAGTGTTCTGTGGAATGTGATAACTGGCTTTATTTGGTATGTATATTTATTTTGTACAGATAAAAATGCTGTCTCCCCCTACACACTCTATAAATAACCCTATATTTATTCATGATATCTTTCCACAATTCAAATGTAAATACTTGCTGTCTATTATAAATATCAGTCTTTCATCTGGTATAAAATTAACCATAGCAGGGAAAACTAAACCCTGTTATATGTAACTATAAAAAATGCCATGGTGCCCTAGGCTGGGATGGCAATCATATGTCATCATAGCAAGCTGATCATCCTCACATGAATGATGCATTCTGAAGAGCAAATGTCATCTCTATCCATTAATGTATATAATACACTCTTTCAGATTTATGAGAAGAAGAAAAAAGATTTTCAAATGCATTGAACTCTGTGGGACTTCAAAACAAGCATATTTTAGATTGGTTTCTATGTTACAGGTTACCCCTTCTGTACATAATTACTTTGAAAAATTATCTTTTCAAAAAGCAATCATTTTTTCACTAATATATGTGGAGCATTTCTAATTCTGACATATAACTGTGCACAGGGCAAAATAATTCTAAGACTTTAAAAACTTAAGATTTGGTCCCTGATACATCCTCACCTCACCTTCCTGTTTCACGTTGCATTCTGAAGCCCCTTATAGCCAGCCCCTGTTCCCCATTAAGTTACCCTCCTTTGTGCAACAAATTGCAAATACCCAAATGTGCCTGGATTAGTACTTCAGGTTCAATCCAGAATGAAAGGGCTTCCAATCTTGGCTTTGTGTTGAATTACAATTGCCATAACCCTAAGAAGATGTCATGCAAGGTCGAGTCTAATAAACTCTGTGTGTTGATGCAATAAAATGGTTGGGTAATGGTGGCTATTTCCAGTATAGCAGCAGAATACTGATACCATATCTTGGCTGGAATTCCCTTTGACAACAAAAGCCAGAATGTTCCACCACTACAGGGGATATTTTGGGCAACCCTTTCAACTGTCGGCTGATGTGATGACCCAAATGATTAGGCTGCCTATCAGCCCATTTTTATTTAACAGCCACCCACCATTTACCTTTCATTCTGTATATGGATGCACTTTTTGCTGTAAATCGCAAACCTATAATGTGTTCCTGTGAGCTGGCTTTATGACATGATCTTCTTGAAAACAAGAAGCTGTCAGAATGTAACAGACAAAATTGTTGTTCTCAAAAAGATTGCCTCTGATAGCACAAAGCAGTTTCTTTGGTAAAGGCTTCAGGGCGACACTCCATTCTATTTAAGCTAAACACTAAATGATCCAATTATCCAGCACAGTGCCAATTCCTTCTTCACTTACCTCTCCTTGTCTGGCTTCAGGGCTGGACCAAAACATTTCACTGCCTGAGGCAAAGATGGCACCTCCTCGATTCCATGTACAAAAGCTGACTACACTGGCAGTTCAATCTTACTTAAGCACTTGGAATGGGATGAAGACCTTCACCAAAGGCAGCTGGCTAGCCAGAAGCATCTCATCTGAGCTGGAGCCAACACTAGCTTCCTAGCTGTGGTGTCACTGCAACTTACCAGAGAGAAAGAGGGGAAGGGGCAAGGTGGCCACCTCACTCTGCTTGCCTTTATCCCACCCCAGTAGCTCTCTCCCCTTGCCAACATAGATGTTTATGATATTTCAGGCAACTGTCCTTCAGTTTGCATAAGAATATAAGAATTGCCCTACTGGCTCAAAAGAAACATCCATCAATCTCCAGTATCAGCCAGTCAGGATGTTTGAAGGCAAGACATCCCCTGTTACTTTCTCCCTGGTCTCTGATAATCAGGGAGACACTGACTATAGGGATTGCATTTATGTATCAGACACTGAGTGGAGCCTTCCTCCATGAATGTACCAGAACTTTTGGAATCAATGAGCAATAACTGCAGAAACAATAACCAAACCAAAGCTTATGGTAAGGGAGGGGAACCACCACTGCGCTGGCACAGCCCTTTAGAAACAGGGTCTTCCTCTTATTGACTTTATAGTGCATTATTTAGTTGCTTTTGAGAGACCTTCATTTTCGCAAATAAATGTTGGTTAAAAAAGCAAAAGGCCAGCCATTTAAAAATAAATGAATGCATCTCAATGACCCTGTTTTAATAGACTACCCAATATGAACACGCTCTACATGACTTCTGAAGAAATTTGGGCATCTCCTGAATGCAAAATGGCAATATTAATCAATCTTTATGTGTAACGTTATTCCCACAAGTAATCTACAAGTAATGACTATACTTACATGGCTCAGACCAATGATTTTTATGAGTTGCCAACTGCAGGTACACCTGGGCTGAAAGACTGGAACTGCGCAGTCTTTAGAACTAATGAAATGAAATGAGCATGCATTATCAAAATGCAAGGCTTATCAAGTACTTTTGAAATGAAGGCAAGTGATACATTTTATGTGAAGGGAAAACATTTGAATATAAACGGGCACAGAAGAGAGAGCTCTCTATATGTATACTACAGTGGCTTTTATTAAGTTTATTTCTCAATGGAGTAGTCTCCACACAACGAAAATGAAATAAGGTAAAGCATCTAATAAAAGCAATGCGTCCTTCGTCTCACAGCTATAGAACAAAAGAGTAATTCAGCTCCCTGTTTAATTTAAGTGTATAGCCAAAGAGCAGTTTTAGATTAAGATCGGATTCTTTAATTAAAATCTATGGGTGCAAACCAGATCCATTTTTAAAAATAAAAATAAAAATGGGGATATTGCCATTGACTTTGACAGGTGCTAGATGGTAGCCATCACCAATTTAGAGTTGCAGCCAAAGTTTATATTGTTGCACAATATGGTTACATTTTTTGTAGAATCCAACTAGTGATTTAATCATGCTTTAGAAGTAGAGAGACGTGGGTGGCGCTGTGGGTTAAACCACAGAGCCTAGGACTTGCTGATCAGAAGGTCAGCAGTTCAAATCCCCGCGATGGGGTGAGCTCCCGTGGCTCGGTCCCTGCTCCTGCCAACCTAGCAGTTCGAAAGCACGTCAAAGTGCAAGTAGATAAATAGGTACCGCTCCAGTGGGAAGGCAAACGCTGTTTCTGTGCGCTGCTCTGGTTCGCCAGAAGCGGCTTAGTCATGCTGGCCACATGACCCAGAAGCTGTACGCCGGCTCCCTCGGCCAATAAAGCAAGATGAGCGCCGCAACCCCAGAGTCAGCCACGACTGGACCTAATGGTCAGGGGTCCCTTTACCCTTCAAAGTGTATGTGTGTTCATAGAACACAACAACACCATCCAGCACCCCAGTTCAAACCTGTGAACGATTCCCAGGCAAGTCCAAGCTCACTCTATTACCTTTTATTATTGCCAGCTCTGTTTTCTGCAAGTTCCTCTCCCTTTCTCTCACCTACCTAGTTGCAAGAGGTAGAAGAGAAAAGCGTGGGAAAGGGCAGGGAGCACAGAAACACAGAGACCAAAGAGCAAGAAATGGTGGAGATCTTCTGAACTTTGGCAAACCTGCAAGTGGAACCCAGTAGTTGTTTGTGAGAATTATCCTACTAGATATTGAAACCCAGTCTATTTCAAGATTAGTTTGGATTACAGATGGACAGTCTTGAAACAGACTAGGTTTTCTTTTCATATTTTCTGAAATCTTTTCACATTTTTGCTAATTAAAATAAAAAAACTGTATTTAAGCTTCAGCATTTAGAAGAAGAAAAAAAATGTCACTGCGGGCATATTTAGACTCCTCTGAAATTCATGGAAAAAAAGTTGCTAAATTGACAGATGTTTCCCAGTTTGGGAGTTGGAAAATGGAGCATTGCGAAAGCTTCTTTAGCCTTTTCAGGATAGTGCAAGGTGTAGATGGGAGAAAAAATGCCATAAAACCTGAATACCTTGAAGCAGCTCGACGACACATTCCTTTCCTGGCTTCTCTGCCACTTTTCACTTTGGCCTAACCCACCTTCTCAAACCCTGACCCAGCATCAGTACATTCATCTATCCATCCATCCTTAGATTCTAAGAGTCCATGTGATTCAGAAGCAGCCTTACTGGAAGTCATTCTGCCTATTTAGCCATTGGAACTCACATGTGGGTGCCTGCTCTTGCACCTCTGAATCCCAGAGAGGTCTTACTGGGATTAAATTTGTCTGACTGTCATAATACTCCCAACCTTTGTGTTAAGGGTGAATGGATCTGCCTAGTCTAATTTCTCACATTCCCCATTTTCCCCAACCCGTGTTAGTTTGCACCAATTACTCACCAGTATGCTCCTCCCCCCCAAAAAAGGCTGCATGGAAATTCATGCTGATTTCCCCCCTCCAAATATACTAAAGTTTTCATGCAATTTTGCCAAATGCATCTTTTGAATAAACATTGCAAAATTCAGACAAGTGCAAATTTCAATTTGTGTGTTGACTTGGAAAGTGCAAATGAGGTAGATTCACATGAAAATCAGGATTAGGTGAGCCAATGGGCATGCGGACAAAGGGCCCTTAGCTGACCAAGGGCATGGTAAAGTTGGTAAAGTCTTGCCAGACCTAAGCAAAATTTACCAAAGGATCTCTGCTCCACCTTTGCTTTTAGATTATGGCTGCATATAGCACAGGAAGCATAATCTCCTGCTTTCTTGTACACACAGGAAGCGGTGATTCTTCTAAGATTTTGTGTATGTGCACATGTGCATTTGTGTGTTTGTGTACACAAAGCACAAATATTTTTGCAAATCACTTAGAAGTGGGGGTGTCTTAACCACCAAGTAGTATATAAGTTTTATTAAACACACACACACACACACACACACATACACACACACACACACACACACACACTATGCCTTCTGATAAATCAGCAGCAGCATTTGGAAGTATATGCTCTCGTAACCTTTCTTTCTAGACTGAGGAATAGAGGCAACCTCCTTAAATCCAAGCCCTTGACTAAAGATGTGATGCTCCCTTTTCTAAATCTCATGTAGGTCAACCCCCAAATGGCCAGTGCTAGATGTGTGGGCTTCAAAAGGAGATCAGATTCAAGCAAATCACTTAAGCTACACTTTACACAAAACGGCATAATGAAAATAATCACAGAACACTAGTTTTAATTGAAAACCAGAGCATGCTATAAAGTAGCTGTAGAATATAACTGTGTACAGGAGGATCAAATGCATATTGCAAGTTTTAATGCAATGTAGTTAAAAGAGTTTACTGTTCACTGTAGGGATATTAAAGCACCTAGGTCCAAATCTTGCCTGCCTTCTATCCCAGCATTTTTTAAAATGGGAAAACCTACACCGAGATCTAATTCTACTTTTATGCCCAGGCTAATCAATATTACTTTTATAACACATCATATAGCTTCTTCCCTGAGGCTAAAGAAATAATCTGGGTAAGGACTCCAGGTAATTAGAATGGTCAAAGTGATGGTGTACCCTTTTATTGCTTAGGTAATAAAAAGTGGAGCATTGTTGGTATAAATTTTCTTACAGCAGATAGGATTTGATGTGTTCTGTATACTAGTTACGTCTCCAGAGATAAATTTATAGATGGTTCAGAAATTTAGGAGTGAAATTACTCTGCCTAATATTCTAAAAAGTGGCACGTCAGTTGTTCTGTATCTAAACCCTGTACATTAAAAAATTCAATTTAAATGAATAAGGATGCACCTCGGAGACCTTCGCTTTAACCACCTCATAATTGTGTTCACTTTGCTCCGCTAGTTATATTGCACTGTAAGGCCACGTTTTTGCTCCCTTTGGTATATCTTGCTTATTTTGCTGTTAGGGAGAAGAACTGACCCTTACAGATGCTAATCAAAATTATGCAAATATTATATAAATATATGCACAGACACTTCTAGGTACAGTAACCAAAAAAGAAAAAAAGAAAAAGTCTCCTACCACTGATCAACTTTCCCTGAAGTAATTACTGCTTTAGTCAAGGTTTATCCACCGAAGTGAGATGCACTCTGTAACTTTCCGAGTACAAACTAACTTCCACCTATCTTCTGTCTTCATATTTTCCTCAATAAGTGTTACATATTTACTGGTTGCCTCTTGATATCCTGGCATTCCCTCCATTTATTCTGCATGGTAAAGGTAAAGGTACCCCTGCCCGTACGGGTCAGTCGTGTCCGACTCTAGGGTTGCGCACTCATCTCGCTTAAGAGGCCGGGAGCCGGCGCCGTCCGAAGACACTTCCGGGTCACGTGGCCAGCGTGACGAAGCTGCAGCTGGGGAGCTAGCACCAGCGCCGCACACGGAAACGCCATTTACCTTCCCGCTAGAAAGCGGTACCTATTTATCTACTTGCACTTAGGGGTGCTTTTGAACTGCTAGGTGGGCAGGAGCTGGGACCAAACGATGGGAGCTCACCCCGCTGCGGGGATTCGAACCGCCGACCTTGCGACCAGCAAGTCCTAGGCACTGAGGTTTTACCTACAGCGCCACCCACGTCCCTGCATGAGCAGTGTCTAAATAGGGGTGTGGAACCTGTGGCCACAACCAGCAGGGCCAATGGTCAGCGATGATGAGAGTTGCATTTTAGTATTGTCTGGGGAACCCATTGATTGATTGATTGATTGATTGAATGAATTTATATACCGCCCCATACCTGGAGGTCTCAGCGCAGTTCACAGAATAAAATCAAAATATAAAACCACAAAATACATAATCAAAATAAAAACAACAACCCAATAACCCCCACCCAAAAAAACCCCACATTTTAAAAGGGCATAGGATCCTCACAACATTTAAAGTGAGACAATTAACAAACCTGGACAAGAACCACTCGTTGGAAAGACCATGGTCTCAGAAATGTTCACAGCAATATTTATTGGCAACCAAATTGGCCGAGTGACTTTCTGATACAAAGACAAAAATAGCTTTGAAATAAGCGTGGGCAGGGGGTGGTGGGTGGGAATTAGCTCTGGTTGTTGAGCAGATGTAATACTAGTGCTTCATCTTTCACAAGGGAAAGGCCTGTAACCAATGTTGCAAACGAGTCCTCTTTGCTGAGTTTTATCTTTCTTCTTGGCACTGTTTCTACCGCTGATGCGCTTCCACCAGAATGCTGTTTGTCCATCCCAGGGCCACCATGGCTTTCTGGATTAGCCTCTTGGTCAGAGTCTGTATATCTGTCAGGGTCTGGAAGGATGCTTCCATATTTGCATGTCGAGGTCTCCCCAAGCCACCCCCCAAATAAATCACAATTCACACAGAATTGTTGTTTAAGGTTTTTGGCATAATTTTGGCCACAACTTTTTAAAAATACATAAATGTGAGTGGTTGCTTAGGCATTGGTTCCAACTAACTGTCTCCATCCAGGGACAGAACTGACTTCCGGATTCCAGCGAAAGCCAGTAAGGGAAAACAATATTGGGGACAAAATGGAGCTGAGCCCCAGACCCTCACCTCTCCCTGCATGCTCCCAGGGGCTTGCGCGGCCCAAGCCCCATGCCAGGGATTCGTATGGAAGAATGGTGAGCCCCTGGATTCCTTTAATGGAATTCCATTGCTGCAGCAGCATTGGAGGGGCAGGCACTGCCAACCACATCCCCTCCACCAACCAAAAATTAACCAATGCCTAACCACAACCTTACAAGTTGTGACGATTTGCTACACAGTAGGCAAAAACCATATGGCACCAGCCAATCAGCCAAATGGACAAAATTCCTACCAGGCCCCTGCCCCAAAAGCAGATGACCCCATGACAGGCATAGCAAGGTTAAACACAAGAGCCCTAAATTAGGGAGGGTGGGCGGGTGATCCGGTGCACACAGCAAAAGAGAATGCTCAATGCTACATGCCCTGCATATAAAACCTTTGGTCCATCCCACAAATTGGCAACATCAAGATTAGCCCAGTAACCCAAGCAGCTCAATCACTGCCAATGGCCATCTAAACGATCCCGCCCAGCAACTGTGGGGGTGGCCTGTCAGATCCCACCGCAACATGTGCTCTCCATGAAGGAGAACACGCTTTCCCATCCTGGATATAAAAACAGCAGCTGGGATCCCAAACACCATTTGAGCATCGCTTGTGGGATTTCCTTTCTCCTTTGAACAGCAGACCCCACCTCCGCCCCAGATACCATATTGCAAATTGTTGTTGTAACTCCTCTCCATTTTAAAGGCAGCTTCTTATGTGGCACAGAGCCTGCTGGTACCACAGTGTACCAGGCTTTCATGGCCTTGTGGTGCTACCCACACTGGGCTGCATACAGCATTCTCTGTCTGCCAGTACTAGGACTCTTGTGCTTGCAGGGACCTGAGTTTTAATGCTGAGCGACAGAGGAATGCAACAAAATAAGTGCACTAACTCAGACCAGTTGCACAAGAAATTGCACAATCTATTGTGTAACAAAGCTCCTAGCAACCTGCTTGCTCATTCTCTTGTGCAACAACACTCTGCTGACGCAAAACAAGGATACTGGCAGACGGAACAATTATACTGCTAAGTGCCTTTAACTTTATGCTACATTGGATACAATCCCCTGCTTTTCAGAAGGGAAAGGCAGTATAGTTGGGTGGAAAGAACATGCTTCACATGTAGAAGGTGTTTTCTTCAACTGATGACAGGCAGGTCCTGTTAGAATTAGGGAACAAGAGATGTGAACGTATGGCAATGGAGGCGATTTTGTGCTGAAAATTTCAAAAAAAGCTGCAGAGCTCTCTCTCTTTTTTTTGAGCTTTTCCTTAAAAAAAAGTTCAACAGCTTTGGGCTACAAAGACGTATATATTGACCTGATAAAGGCAGTTTCCTACACTGGATCTAAGCCACTAGCATTTCATTTGAGCCTTTCATTTCCTATTTCATTTATTAGATATATATTTTTTCGTCACAAGATTTCAGAAAGTACACGCTAAGAGCACAAATAAATAGTTAAAACAAAAACAACAAAATAATAACTGCCCCTCTCCCCTTCCACAAACACAGAAGAAGAGGAAGAGGAAGAGGAGGAGGAGGAGGAGGAGGAGGAGGAGGAGGAGGAGGAGGAAGAAGAAGAAGAAGAAGAAGAAGAAGAAGAAGAAGAAGAAGAAGAAGAAGAGTAGTAGTAGTAGTAGTAGTAGTAGTAGTAGTAGTAGTTTGGGTTTGATATCCCACTTTATCACTACCCAAAGGAGTCTCAAAGTGGCTAACAATCTCCTTTCCCTTCCTCCCCCACAACAAACACTCTGTGAGGTGAGTGGGGCTGAGAGACTTCAGAAAAGTGTGACTAGCCCAAGGTCACCCAGCAACTGCATGTGGAGGAGCAGAGATGGAGATGAGAACCTGGTTCACCAGATTATGAGTCCACTGCTCTTAACCACTATACCACACTGGCTTAGAATGTTAATCAGCCAAAGGCCTGGTTGAAGACAAATGTTTTTGCCTGGTGCCTAAAAAATATACAATGAAGGCACCAGATGACCCTCCCTGGGGAGACCATTCCACAAATGGTGAGCCACTGCTGAAAAGGCCCATTCTCCAGACCTCACATGGAGGAGGCACATGAAGAAGGGCCTTAGATGATGAACACAGAGTCTGGGTTGGTTTATTGCAATCTTATAGCAATCAGATTGAAATTATTTTGTCAGGGACTCCTAATATTTTAAACTATGATCTAGTTGACTCAATATAACCCAGTATCACAGACCCTCCAAGTGTCCCTGTTTTCCAGAGATGTCCCTAATTTAGAGAAGCTGTCTGGTTTCTGATTTGATCCTAAAATGTTCCACTTTTCCTTAGGATGACCCTATTTTCATTGGAGAAATGTTGGAGGGTATGGTAACCTATGTTTAAAATACCTACTGAATGAATCCCCCCCACAGAAGACTTAAACCTGTTGTAGCATCAGAGTGACAATGATGATGCTCTTCAGAGTTTTTTCAGTACTCTGCAAAACAGCTCAACAAACTATCTTAAGGAAACATTTGATTTATTGAGCTCAAAAGTGCACTGTAGGTACACAAACTTGTATTTCACACCTCTTCCTACCCTTCCCAAAGAGCAACTTTTTAGCATTGCATACAGAACCATTTTGAAACTCCCATAGATAATCAAGAGGAGGAGTAGGAGTTTGGATTTGATATCCCGCTTTATCACTACCTGAAGGAGTCTCAAAGCGGCTAACATTCTCCTTTCCCTTCCTCCCCCACAACAAACACTCTGTGAAGTGAGTGAGGATGAGAGACTTCAGAGAGAAGTGTGACTGGCCCAAGGTCACCCAGCAGCTGCATGTGGAGGAACGGGGAAGCAAACCCGGTTCACCAGATTACGAGTCCACCGCTCTTAACCACTACACCACACTGGCTCTCACTGGGCTGTTCACTGAAGAAAAGAAAGGAGCAAATACACTCAAAGGCTCAGGAGCTTTGCAGGAAAAGCAGTGTCCTTCTGTGAGTTCCAACCAATATCCACATGATGCTAACTTGCACTTTTGAAAAGGACATGCTACAAAAAGAAACTCTCTTGACATGCTCCATTTTAGAATTGATCAAAGAGAGATTAGGATGAATAATCCAATGAGCATGGTTGTGGGGATTGGGGGGGGGGATGAATGCGTATACCAAGCCGTGACCTTTCTTATTAAAAGCAGCATTTTCAAGGCAAAATCAAAAGTGGATAGGTCTTTTAATTCTTCATGATAGCATATAATGAAGTAATTAATCTCAGTTTGAGTTTATATGGATGTTTAGTAGTAATAGCTTTTCCGCCTATTCTGCACAGTTAACTCAACACATATTCTGTCATATTTTTGTTCAGCTAGAATGCTAGCCCTTGGGTAAAATAAAGAAAGTAATTACTTTTCGTCAAAATGGTGCGGGCCCATAGCTCTGGGGTTATAAAGCAGACTTCATTAGTGCTGTATGTCTTCCATTTTTTGCCATTATTTTAGTTGCCCTGAGAGACCTTGAAAGATGAAACTTAGTACTAATAGACTCAATATAAAGCTTCTAACTTTAGCACAGCCTTGGACATATTATATTAGAAATACAGAACAACCTCCCATTTAAACAAGATGCAGCAGTTAAAAGTTTATAAATGAAGCCCTTCAACGTCTTAGTATTAACAGTATGTTTCCATCTTCCCTTTTTATGGTGCAATGGTAGCTTGCTCAATTGCATTCATTAGTAAAAGCATCTATTTAAACATTGCAATACTTAACCTTCCACAAGAATATTTTACCTAACTTCCCAGTGATTTTTTTTTTTTAAGTTTCACACTAGATACCTGCATGGCTCTCCATAGACAGGATGTGTGTTTCCT
Organism: Podarcis liolepis; assembly: GCF_965112155.1. Taxonomy (NCBI): domain Eukaryota; kingdom Metazoa; phylum Chordata; class Lepidosauria; order Squamata; family Lacertidae; genus Podarcis; species Podarcis liolepis. The sequence goes on along the minus strand of NC_139557.1, from coordinate 25,694,252 downwards.
TACCTGTAGCTCACATTTTACAAAGAAACCTGTTTAGTATCCAGGCAACATTAAGCAATTTTAAGTCCTATTGATTTGGGAGACATGCAACACAAGGCTCCTATACAGATTTACTTGGAAGTAAGTCACACTGTTTTGATGGGGCATACTCCAGGTAAATGTGGCTGGATATGCAGCCTTAAGCATATGCTTAATTCAAAATGAATGAAACACATTGTGCTTGGCTTTGGATAGATTGCACTCAAGTTCCCACCATTTGGGTGAAAATGAATACAGTTCCCTTAACAGTACAGCTATAACAATAAACATAAAGAGACATCTAAAACATATTGATTAGGAAGTTGTCCAAATGACTAAAGTGTGCTGAATAATCCCAGCATGTTGCTGAAGAAAAGCCATTTTAAAAATAAGTACAGTGGTACCTCGCAAGACGAACGCCTCGCAAGACGGAAAACCCGCTAGACGAAAGGGTTTTCCGTTTTGGAGGCACTTTGCAAGACGAATTTCCCTATGGGCTTGCTTTGCAAGACGACAGCCTATAGGGAGATATCCGGGACAGCGGGGAAGCGCAGCGCGTCTTCCCCACTGTCCTCGGACCTCCTCCGAAGCTGGGCGGTGGGGCGGGAACGCCTCCTCCCGCCACCGCCGGGCTTCGGAACGATGCTCCGAAGCCGGGCGGCGGGGAGGGAACACCTTCTGAAGGCGGGCGGGGGGCGAAAGTCTTTGTTCCCCCCTGCCTGCCTTCCCGGGAGAGCGGAGAAACACAGCGCGTTTCTCCGCTGTCCCGGAGGGCTTTTGAAGGCAGGCGGGGGGGGAGCAAAGACTTTCGCCCCCCGCCCGCCTTCAGAAGAGGTCCAGGACCTCTTCTGAAGGCTGGCGGGGGGCAAAAGTCTTTGTCCCCCCTACCTGCCTTCCCAGGGGCTTTTAAATTGCCCCGGACAGCGGAGAAGTCCTCCGCTGTCCCGGGGTGATTTTAAAATGCCGCCCACCAGCATTTTAAGATCGCCCCGGACAGCGGAGAAGTCCTCCGCTGTCCCGGGGTTTTTTAAAATGCTGGGGGTGGGAAGAAAAGCCCTTGTCCCCCCCCCAGCCTTCAGAAGAGGTCCAGGGACAGACTGTCCCCGGACCTGGTCTGAAGGCGGTTTCCCTAGGAACGCATTAATTGATTTTCAATGCATTCCTATGGGAAACCGTGCATCGCAAGATGAAAAACTCGCAAGACGAAGAGACTTGCGGAACGAATTAATTTCGTCTTGCGAGGCACCACTGTACCGTATTTTTTGCTCCATAGGACGCACCCGACCATAGGACACACCTTGTTTTAGAGGGGGGGAACAAGAAAAAAAATTCTCCCCCTTTCTGCTCAGCGCCCCTTCAGTGAAGCGGCAGGTGAAATGGAGCCCCTTCCATTTCTCCTCCCACTTCGCTGAAGGGGCGCTGCGCAGAGAGGGAAAGCTGTGCAGCGCCTCTCCAGTGAAGCGAAGCCAGGAGAGCAAGAGGGGTCGGAGCACACCGACCCCTCTCGCTCTCCAGGCTTCAGTGAAGCCAACCCGAAGCCTCTGGAGCGCAGCGGGAGCTCCCGCTGCACTCCAGAGACTTCAGGCTTCAGGCAGCTATCCCTGAAGCCTGGAGAGTGAGAGGGGTCGGTGCGCACTGACCCCTCTCGCTCTCCAGGCTTCAGCGAAAGCAACACAAAGCTTCCGGAGCGCGGAGGGAGCGCTCCCTCTGGGCTTCGGAGGCTTCGCGTTGCTATCGCTGAAGCCAAGGAGCCTGCATTCACTTCATAAGACGCCCACACATTTCCCCTTAATTTTTGGAGGGGGAAAGTGTGTCTTATAGAGCGAAAAATACGGTAACAAATGATCAAATAAGAGGATACTCTGCACTGCATTACTTTTGATAGAATCCAGCTACTGAGCCATGCTGAAGGTCTTATTACTAACATACAAAGTCCTGAACAACTCAGGACCAGGCTGCCTGGAAGATGCCTGCCTGCCTCTGTATAAACCTATAAAATCATTTAGAACATCTGGGAAAAATTAGTGTATGATATGACATCCAACAATATATTACAAGGTGGTAATACGAAAAAGGGCATTTTTTTGCTATTGCTTCTGCACTGTGAAATGACCTTTCCTCTGCCATATGTGAAGCACCATCCATCCTTTGCTTGAGAGGCATTGAAAAGACATATTTTTTGTACCAACCTATCAGACTAAATGTATTTCCATCGGAAGTGCTAAATGGTAGGTTGGGAGGCATCCCTTACCAGAACAGGCTTTGTTTATGTTCTCAGGACGTCGATTGCATGAAGCATATCTTACTGCATTGTGGGCAGTACGAGCAAGCACTGATCAAACCCCTGCTGGCAAATCTGGCAGGAAAATCTGAAGCCTCCCATATTAAATATATTTTGGATGACAGGTCTAATGATATTACACTGGCCGTGGCGAAGTTTTTCTTGGAAGTTAAAAGAATCAAGGATCATCATGCTTGAAACAAAACAAAATGTCCGTCTTGGTTCCTCTCTCTTTTCTGGTTGGCTGTCTTAACTGTATTTTGTTCTGAAATTGTTCAATGGGTCTTTGGACCGCAATAAATATTTAAAATATAAAAATAATAAATAAATAAATATTTTTGCCCAGATTTTCCTGGACCAATAAGTTTGGACCCTGTTATTACTGGATTCCTGTTTTTATAATACTGGTGTGTTTTTTAATGTTGAATCTCTATCTTTTATATTGCAATCTTGTATACAGCATACATTTTAAGTGGTTTATAAATGCTATTTAAATACATACATACATACATACATACATACATACATACATATATCGGGATGTGCATCCAACTGTGGATGCTTTCCATTATACTGCTTTTTCAGTGATGGAGGAGGCATCTCAATGTGGGAGAGCACTGGCCAGGACAAGTCTCTAAGGCAGGCATCCCCAAACTTGGCCCTCCAGCTGTTTTGGAACTACAACTCCCATCATCCCTAGCTAACAGGACCAGTGGTCAGGGATGATGGGAACTGTAGTTCCCAAACATCTGGAAGGCCAAGTTTGGGGGTGTCTTCCCTAAGGCACTGAAGATCAACAAATAATCAGGGGGACAACAGCCATGACCAGACATGGGCAAATGCACTAAAGAGAGGGGATTTAGCAAACATTTTCATGACCCCATTTTATGAAAGTTTGCTACAGAACGAGTCTGGATTCATTGCTCCCACTTCCCCACACAAATGCTAAAGGATTATGATTTTCCTTTGCCTAATGAGTTGCATTATTGTAAAAATGAGGAGTTTACATAGAAAACAATATATATTTTTAAAAGAAAAGAAAAAGCCAAACCCATCACAAAACATAATCTAAACCAGGGATGATGAACCTGTGACCCTTGTCCAGATATTGTTGGATATCAACTCCCACTATCTTGGCTTGATGGGAATTGCAGTCCAGCAACATCTGAAGGTTCACCGCCCCATCTCTAATCTAAATATTCCCATGCTAATTCAGTGATTCCTTACAGGCATGCGAACTCTGATCCAAATGCAGGATTGCCCTATAAATTTCAACAGATATGACAACCATGTGCACATTCCTTAACATGCAGAAAACTTCTTTCACCGCTGAAATGAATTATGCTGCCATCAGACGCTAAAGCTCTCTTTGTGCTTCAGAGCATCTGTTTCCCTACCTTCATAGAATATTTATAGTATAAAGTATGCTTAACAATAAAAATGAGGTGATACCAAGTCCATATGCATCATACTGAATTTTCAAATTCATATAAGTTTCATTTTCTACAATGCCACTCAGATTCAATGACGATCTAAGGTAAATGTTGAATGGCCATATTTTGCATACACTCTGCTATGTTTAAAATAGAAAACTACCTATATGCGAAAGAAAAATCTGGAATTTAATCATAAATGCTTTCCCCACTATTGACATTATAATGATACATTTTCAATCATAAACTAAAATTTTCTGCAGTGAACTGCATAGCGAAAAGCGGCAATGATGGGTTTTTAGTTTTCCTTTCAGTGTAGCGAGCCTTAGAAATATGCTGATGGGATCCCAAGGAAAGATGATTGTGGACCAGCTCTCTGTTTGCATTTCTGTCCATCAGAAGCATAATGAATGGAATTTCTCAAAAACAAAATGTACTCAAGCTCTGTGTCTGCTTTCATCACATCTATTGCTTCAAAAGAAACGCAGTGAAGCTTTAGAAATGGAATAACATATGAGTATCATTCTGTCAAGATTGCCCCTAATGCTAATATTTCCCTTAGTAACTCAAGTGGCATTATGGGAGGGAAGTCAGAAGATTCTGGAATCATTTAGATTAGATATGCACATCTTAAATGCGCGCTGGCCAAAAAATTTAAGGGACATCATTTCCATTTTCTTATTCTCAGTTCAGTATTTCTGCTTGTTGCTAGCTGTCAAAAATCTGTTCACCTGAGGCAGTTTGAACACCCTGCTCTGAACAGGGTAGCTACAGATCCTCTGAGTAAAATCCCCTTTCTCTGCTTTACCAGATAATGCATGTTGCATGGCTTCAAGTTCCCATGATAAGGGATGAACATAAAATTCGAACTGATTGGGGAGCCAACCTTTCCCCCAGCACAACTTCCCTCTAAAAAGTTGCCACTTTTGGTGGTTTACATTTTACAGTGGTACCTCGGGTTAAGTACTTAATTCGTTCTGGAGGTCCGTTCTTAACCTGAAACTGTTCTTAACCTGAAGCACCACTTTAGCTAATGGGGCCTCCTGCTGCCGCTGCGCCGCTGGAACATGATTTCTGTTCTCATCCTGAAGCAAAGTTCTTAACCTGAAGCACTATTTCTGGGTTAGCGGAGTCTGTAACCTGAAGCGTATGTAACCTGAAGTGTATGTAACCTGAGGTACCACTGTATTCTTTAGAAGCTTACCCCACCACAGAGTTTTCTTTCAAAAAGCCCTCAGAGAGGCTCTGCGAGGGCAGAGTTGCCCCAGGTGTCACCACTGAGAGGGTGACAAAATGCCAGGCAGCACTTACTGCGAGGCCTGCAGTGCGCCCAAGCCACGCATCTCTCCTGGGAGAGACACAGTGACTTGGGGGCACACAGGCTGCACGCTGCCCAAACGGTCCACTCACTGCCCCCCCAGCTGTAGGGCAGCTGAGTGGGAGGAGGCAGGCAGACTCCGGAGGCCCCACGGTGCACCCCGCCCCTATGGGCGGCTCACCCCGCTCTTGCCCCACCCGTGGACGCACCTCCCCAGGCACCCGAGAAGCTTCATCCGACTCTGGGCTCTACTATTGCTACTCCTCCAAAATCCCCTTGCATGCCAAGATTGCGCCACCCTGTCCCCCAAACCTGACAGTCTAAATATTCCAAATTCCCTGCCCCCTGCCCCACCAACTGTAGCTATGGGCAACTTGCAAATTCTGCACCAAGGCCTTAGGATTTCCACCTCTTTCAATACCCCACAACTGAGTTAAGGAAAGTGGCAGGGAGAGACACACATTACCAGTGATTACTGAATCAGCCTTTTGTCCAACTGAAGTAGGAGTGGGGGACTTTTTCAGCCTGAGGGCTACAATCCTCCATGGGGCCACATTGCCCACAGTAGGCAGGGCCAGAGGCAAAATGACTCGGGCGGCACAGAACTCTTACCTTTGTACAGTAGGCTGCGTTCTAGCCATGTGAAAGCCAGAGCTTTCTCTACACAGACTTGCACACATCTCTCCACCAAGGCAAGCAACAGGCAGGATCACCCTTCGAGGATATATTCCAAGGCATGGGACAGAGTTGCTGAGAGGTGCAGCCTGGAGACAATCTCTACAATGACCAGATAGAAGGACCTGGGGGAACCCTGGCTTGAGGTCCTCCAAGATTTTTGCTCATGGTTGTGTCTGTGTGTGTTGAAGGTTGCTGGTAAAAGAACCTTGCTTTTTCTTCTCTTTCCTTTTCTTCACCTCTTCTGGTTTTCCCACCCTACCATGGCTTTGGGAGCAATATCATGTCATTATGTCACATTTTCCTAAGGGGAACTGTGGGTACAATAATTCTAAAAAATAATAATACTTGTGGAATGACACTATGTGGTTACAAAGCAAATGTCAGAGGATCATTCTGGGGACATGAGAGGCTTTTGGACACCAGGAGAAACATCACTACTGTTGCCATAGTTATCCTGTTTCACAATTGTTTTGCTGCCCCTCCCAGGACTAATCTACTGGCACAGGAGGCATGTTTTGGGCTATAAGCATGTACACAGAGATAAAAACGTGTGTGTGTGTGTGTGTGTGTGTGTGTGTGTGTGTGTGTGTGTGTCTTCTGACATTAAGGAATGAATTTTCAAGCATAATTTTTTTTTTATGAAGGATGACTAAATGCATGAAATCAGAATGTTGACTAGAGTTACTTTTCCCCCATTGGGTTTTCTTCAACATAAACAATCTATGATGATAGAAGTCTCTGTTGCTGAATTGCGTAACAATTTTGTAATTTTCATTGGGTTTAGTGTCTTTGTAAAGACCTTCTAGCAGATTTTACTAGCACAGTAAAAAAGAAAAGAAAAGAAACCCTGTAACGGTTGGATGAGCCTGCATATGGTTTACTGTAATTAGCAATTGTAATTTGCTTGTGCAATGCATGGATCTTGACAAAAAAGTTACTCATGCAGCAAAATTCCTTGTTAACAAATTCTAATGTGTTCTATTTTGTTATACTTCACTATAGCAACTTATAGCATCTTTTAGGAGACTGATCACTACTATGAAGGAAGGGAAATTACAGTAGTTTACTATATATTGGATTAAAAGGCAGGTCTTGAAACATCTTTGCCATTGGATTCTTCTGGAAAAGAGGCAAGCCAATACGAAAAGATAATTAGATGATAAAATAAGAAAAACTGAATTAAGCACTGCAGGTTATCGGTGCTTATAAGCAATTCATCCATAGTGCATTAGTGAATTACATGCACATCTTTGATGCATGCTTTTTTTATATATCAGCACACACAAGCCCTATTATTTAACTTGTGACAAATAGTCCTCCTGAAGAAAAAAACCCAAGGTCTATTTTTCAGCAGTTATTCCATATAATTAAAAATAACAGGGTTATATTTTTCCACACAGAGTTTTATTAGAACAATAATTGCTTCAGGATTGCTTGTTCAATTAAAAACAGAAGAGCTTGCGATCCTGTTTGCTTGACCAAGCGCATTCTGAGAGGGGGCAGTTGGGAGCGAAAGGAAAAAGCCATATTCAGCAGTGTAGAAGATCCCCAGGTAAACCTTCCTGGCATCTCCAGTTAACGATTCTTAGAAAACTCTTTAATGGTAGTTGTTGATAAGCTGCTGTCAGATATTGCTGAGCAACAGAGACCAGCATCAGTATAAAGAAGCTTCAAACCTTCACTACCAATAGGTTTGATCCAGACTAATTTAGCACTGCATTTATTCCACGAAAAACACTGGGACGTATTAGTCAGGGTAGCCCAAGTGCTGCCTTGCAGATGTTGTTGGACTCCAGTTCCCATCAACCCTCAGCCAGCATGATCAGTGGTCAGGGACGCTGATAGAATTAAATAATGGTGAAGAAAGCATGCAGAGGAGTAGGCATAAAGGTAAAGGGACCCCTGACCATTAGGTCCAGTCGTGGCCGACTCTGGGGTTGCGGCGCTCATCTCACTTTATTGGCCGAGGGAGCCGGCGTACAGCTTCCGGGTCATGTGGCCAGCATGACTAAGCCGCTTCTGGCGAATCAGAGCAGCGCACAGAAATGCCGTTTACCTTCCCGTCGGAGCGGTACCTATTTATCTACTTGCACTTTGACGTGCTTTGGAACTGCTAGGTTGGCAGGAGCAGGGACCGAGCAACGGAAGCTCACCCTGTCATGGGGATTCGAACCGCCAACCTTCTGATCGGCAAGTCCTAGGCTTGATGGTTTAACCCACAGTGCCACCTGCATCCCATAATGCATAGCAAAAGCAACAAAAATAACAAAACACTGCTGAGCTTCTGCTGGCCAGCGTAGAAGATGCCTCTGCTGGTGGGTTGTTTTTTCTTCTTCTGTTTTCTCATTGGGATCTTGTATAAAAGATGAGGTCTCATAAGTCCACCAACCAGTTAAACACACTGTGCAGTGCTTGTAGAGCTATGGGGGAAAGTCCACAAAGGCTAATGTAAAACGACGAGAGGGGCGATAACTAGGCCAGCTTCAGGGATGGCATAGTTTGTCTCCCTTGTTGAGGACAGGTCAGTCTAAACTGACTAAGGAGATCCATCCATATGGTTCCATTCCAGACATCCTCATTGAGGGTACAATCTACAGGCCCTCTTGCTGGTCATTTGAAAGATTGGCTCTACCCCTCTCACACTGGAAATAAGCTGACACCAGAGAGGGAGCTCTGATGCCAGAACCTCCCTTTCACAGCACTGCCTCCTCTGATTCCATAGGCCAACTGGTGTCAGATCTCTCATACTGATGGGGCCCAGGGCATTCTGGGAATAGGACCCAAAGTCTTCCAATCCCCTAGAACCTGCTACCATCCCAAATTGTGAGGAAGGGCAAGTGAGGCACAGAGCTGAGGATATCTAAATCTCTCACACACCTTCCCTTCCTTTGTTTTGAGTGGAAGGGGGCGGGGAATACAAGTTACGAAAAATATAAGGTTGATCACGCCCATATTTCTACTTTGAGAGCAGAGCCCAGCAGGCTATTGGATAAGGAGGCTAACTACCTTTGTATCTCTCCCATCCCCCCCCCCCCCGGATAAATCCTTGATAACAGGTAAAAATATTACAGTAATGCTGCAACTTGTGCACATTCAGTGTTACATGCACGACAAAAAAGTAAAAGGGGGTTGGGTTCTAGGAAAAATTACTTTGGCAAGCTCCCCACCACAGACAAACCCCACACGCCATTGAACCCAATGAGTTTTGACTGTACAGTAGTACCTCAGGTTAAGTACTTAATTCGTTCTGGAGGTCCGTTCTTAACCTGAAACTGTTCTTAACCTGAAGCACCACTTTAGCTAATGGGGCCTCCCACTGCTGCCGCGCTGCCGGAGCATGATTTCTGTTCTCATCCTGAAGCAAAGTTCTTAACCTGAAGCACTATTTCTGGGTTAGCGGAGTCTGTAACCTGAAGCATATGTAACCTGAAGCGTCTGTAAGCCGAGGTACCACTGTATGTAATTTGGCTTTAGGAGTGATCCCCTTGCATAAGTTGTGGGCCTGCTGTAGAGCTGGGGACAGACGTCTGCCTGAAGCCCTGGACAACGGGTAGCAGAAACAGAGCCTCAGGGACACCATAGGGAAAGCCACAACTATGATTTAGAATGGAGCATGTGAGGTGGGGGTGGGGTGCCAAATATTAGCATCACGCAATGCGCTGCTGAAATTTGAGACCCCAACCCAAGTTCAGCTGCTGTGGGTAGCCAATGTGGTGCCCTTCGGAAGCTGTTTGATTAAACTCCCATCAGCCCCAGTCAGTATGACCTATCGTTGAGGGAGACCGGGGTTCTAGTTCAGCAACATCTGGAAGGCACCACTCTGGCATTCCATGCCTTAAAGGCTTTGTAAACCCTGAAAACTTTTACTTCAGATGAAAGTGGAATGAGCAGGTACACAGTGAACAGTAATCCTTCTTTCAAATCCCCTTGAATATTTGGAGTGGGAGGCAGGTGTCAGGGAACTGCCATCAGAGGCAAGAGGAGAGGTAAGGCTCCCCAATGATGCAGGGGAGGGAACCAGCAAGGAGAGAGAGAGAGAGCTTCCGCTGGGGAAGGAAATCCAGGGGACACCAGGAAGAAAGGGGAGGCTGAGAGTACTGCGGAGGGAAGGCTCCGAGACTCTTCCAGTGAGATCAGCGGAGAGAGCACAGGTCCTCCACTTGGCACGCCTACGCTGCGCAGAAAGCTTCCGCGCAGAGAATCTAGGCGGAGACTTGGAGTCAAGGAACTTTTATGTTGGAAGAAGTTTAGGAAACGCCCACTGACGGATTCTGCCAGTGACTGAGACAGTCGCGTTGTAAGGGCTGTCAAACCAGGGAAAGGTTTAGCTATACTACCAGCTTGGAGCAGTTTGCAGTTTACGCACAAGCAACCCCAATTCCCATTATAGCAGGGAACTATAATTTCTCCAACAATCATAGCCATTATAAGGGTATGTGGGCCATACCTGTGAGTATGGGCATGATAATAATAATAATAATAATAATAATAATAATAATAATAATAATAATAATTCATATAATCCATCTTCCAAAAGCCATGATGTTCACAACACTGTGGATCTAACAACTGGATCGATATTGTTCTGAACTTACGTTAGATAACATTTTCATGTATTTTTTTAGAAGCAGAAAACATCACCAGCATTAGGGAAGATTAAAGAATGTGGGTGTTAAATAATAACCACAGTGACTGCCTATGACCTGACATTCTTCCCTGCCCGATGTGGTCAGGGTGTAACTTGGTAATTATAATTGGTATTTGTGGCAATTTATAATTGTCACTGAACTTAGTTTGCAAAACTTTTCAGACTAAGCATGCAATGACAAGAAAAGTACATGAAGGCTTGTTTAGCTTGTCAAGAGATTTCACTGCACTTAGTTTGCAAAACTTTTCGGACTAAGCATGCAGTGACAAGAAAAGTACATGAAGGCTTGTTTAGCTTGTCAAGAGATTTAGGAATGTACTCTAGTTGGTCTTCCTCTCAATCTGAGTTTGGGATAATTTATTCATTAGTTGGAGAGCGCTGTAATTTGAATGCACCATTACAAGAATGCAGATATTGCTATCCGCTACTTTCCAGAAATCTTGCCTCCAGTGTATGCTTCATTTATATAGATGGTGATTATGTTTTATTGATTAAAATCTTTAAAAATGCATGGCACAGGGTTTACATAATGGGAAAATTAAGCACGCATTTTAACAGAATAACTTCTTTTTCAGGTGATTAGCAGTGGCTTTTAGCAGTAAGCAGCTGTAAACATTTTCAGTAATAATAAGCAAATGTTGCAGTAATACAGGAAATGCAAACTATATTAAAAGACTGCACTTATCAAAGGAACATGTCCTGCACCACCTCTTTTCCATTTTGTAGCTGCAATAGATAAATATTTTTTTCCCCAAAATGCAAAGAGTATCTGTGCTACCTTTGGAGTTATTTCATATTTGGAATGTTATATAAAGCTATGGTCAATGTTCTGCCCAGCAATGGACAAAATAGTGGGACCAAGTCACTTCGGCAGACCGGTACAGAGAGGGGAGGGACGCAACAACGACTAGGTCACCCCGGTGACAACATGTCAGCAGGAGTTCCAGATTGGCTGTGCCAGCACATTTGCATCTGCACTGACTCCGCCCCTTTCCCCATCCAAATTCCAGTATTGTTACAAGTGTCTGAATGGATCCCGCAGGATCACTGCTCACTGGGTCCCTCAAACATCCACCTCCCAGAGGGTGATGGTATTTTTTGCTGAAACCATTCGTTCATATTACCTTCACAACACTGCTTCCACTGGGTCTACAGTGGTACCTCGGGTTACATACACTTCAGGTTACATACGCTTCAGGTTACAGACTCCGCTAACCCAGAAATAGTACCTCGGGTTAAGAACTTTGCTTCAGGATGAGAACAGAAATTGTGTTCCGGCGGTGCGAAGGCAGCAGGAGGCCCCATTAGCTAAAGTGGTGCTTCAGGTTAAGAACAGATTCAAGTTAAGAACGGACCTCTGGAACAAATTAGAACTTTGTTGGCTTCATCAAAAAACAAACAACTAACAATGCGATGCTTGGTTTCAAAAGTGAGTGGAACACATGCCAACTTAAATTATGCTAGGGTAAAACATCCATATTCCAAACTCAGGAGTTCAGAAGCAGGACTACTGTAAGATAAAAACAAGCCTTTAAAACAGTTTGACTTGTAGTCCCAGCAAAGGAAGAATGGATACAAAAACTTATGGAATACGCAGAAATGGCGAAACCTGTTGGAAGAATAAGAAATCAAGATAACAAACTTTTTATAAAAGAATGGGAATGGTTTATTGAATATTTACAGATAAATTATAAACAGATAAGAATATTGGCAGAATTATTGTAATAACCTGCAGCTTCATAAGAGTATATATTTAAAGTTGATGAATAAATGAGCAAATTAAGTTAATTTGGATATGCAGAAGATATTAAAAATAAATTTAAGGAACCGCAGAAAGAAGGGGAAGGAAGTCAAGTTTTGAAATGTTAACATATTGTAAAATCAGTGAAATGTATAAACCTGAAAAGCATATTTTAATATAAATAAATAAATAGTTTTACTTGTACGAACCCTTTTGCTAGAGTACATTCTATCTGGTTTCCTGGTTGCATGAGTGAGCTGAAAGGAGTTAGGATGCAGCAGGAGTTAGGGTCCCTCTTGCCTGGTCAATCCTCTGCCAGTGCCCTAGAACACTCATTTTTCATAAATTATGCTGTTGTAAGATCTGCTAGTTGCGCAGCCAGCTGAAATGTGATAGGTGGCTACACTGGCGTATCTCTGACTGAAGCAGCATGTGGGTCTTACACTTAGGTAAAGGTAAAGGGACCCCTGAACATTAGGTCCAGTCGTCACCGACTCTGGGGTTGCAGCGCTCATCTCGCTTTATTGGCCAAGGGAGCCGGCGTACAGCTTCCGGGTCATGTGGCCAGCATGACTAAGCCGCTTCTGGCGAACCAGAGCAGCGCACGGAAATGCCGTTTACCTTCCCGCTGAAGAGGTACCTAATTATCTACTAGCACTTTGATGTGCTTTCGAACTGCTAGCTTGGCAGGAGCAGGGACCGAGCAACAGGAACTCACCCTTTTGCAAGGATTTGAACTGCTGACCTTCTGATTGGCAAGTCCTAGGCTCTGTGGTTTAACCCACAGCGCCACACTTGCTGTGCTGCAAATCAGCTGACTGAGCCAGAGATCTGCTGGATACTGACTTGCTCATCCCAGTGGATATTGGGATTGGATTCCTCCCTAATTCAGTTGCTGAAAGCAGTATAAGAAGCCAGTCATTACCACTGATTGCTGTGATGATTAAGTTTGCTATAGATCATCAAAGGTCTAATCTCCTTATTTCAGAATATCTCCTAAAATCTTTGGGGAAGACATCCATTCTTACAGTCTGTGAACTCAGTATACCCATCTATCAATCACAAGTTGTAATAACTGAACACATCTGAAATGTTAATTAACTCCTCATTCTTTCCAGACTGGACTTGAAAGACATTGTTTTAATGAGATGCTAGTACTTCTGTAATCAAAGTATTATTTTTCCAAGGGTGCTAATATTGCAAGCAGTGCCGGATTTATGTATAGGCTTAGTAGGCTCAGAAGCCCACACGCTCCCCAGCGGGCAGTCTCCCCTCTCCCAAAACTGCAAACCCAAGACTTCTTGCAAGGGCAGGGCAACTCAGGCCCAGCAACTATGAGACTCAGGGCTAGCCAGTGGGGCCCAATTTGAAGCAGTGGGGCGCAACTTGAATTTTTTTTTGTAGGGCCCCAGTTCACAGCCAAAGTCTGCAAAATCTTACAGATATAAATAAAATCCATCTAAATTGCCCTGGTGTGAGGACCCCCTTAAGAGCGGCACACAGGGCTCAATTTGGCCAAATTCCTCCAATTGCCTTAAGGTCAGCCCTGATGAGACTATGCAGGGGTTGGACTGACAAGCCCTGCACCTTCTAGGTCCCTGGTGTCACTATTCAGAGTACAGACTCAAAGACTTGTTGTGGAAATAAAGGGGGGGGGCACTCATTGGAAATCAGTTTGGTCACACACCCAACCTGTACGTTCAACCACTGAAATATACACCCAATATGTAACAATGGAGATTTATGTTACTTCTTTATGAATGAATGCTGTGTTTTATGAATGGACTCTGTATTTTGTGAATTACCTAAGAGCCACCAATAGGAAGCTCTAGAATCTGACAGCTAACCAATTGGGTACTACCAAACAGCGACCCCTATCACTGAAAGCAGGTAACCAGCAGGGAATGCTTCAGCTCAGCCTTTGCACTGTTGACTTAACACCCCCTGCTGTGCAGATAATGGTGAAAGCTCATAAATTGTATCCCTTCTTGCATCCTGGCCAACTCTATTACACTGGTGTAAACCCTGGTGCATCAGAAGCACAAAATAGCAGCAAATAAAATCTGCTCATACGTCAGTAACTGATAAGACTTGTCAACCAGTTCTTCCAAAGTCTTCCTAAATTATAAAGCTCCAAAATACAGGCCAAAAGAGAGCAGGTCTGGGAAGAGTGAGGCATACAATGGGCACCACCAGTGAAAAGGCCCTGCTCCATGTAACTCCTGCCCTGTCATTTGATAGAGTGCCCACTTGCCCTCCTTCTTGACATGGAATGCTCTCTATTGGAGTCTCCAGGTCCAGTACAAAGACCATAAGAAGGGAGAACAGGGACCTTAAAGTTCCCAAAAGCTGTTAATCAAGCAAGCAAGCAAGCAAACACACAGGTCACCTTTGCCTATGTCCTGGCCAGGCCTGCACCCAATCTTGTTTTTGTACAATCTTGTTTGTCCTCAGTAACCAAAATTATATTATCAACATATACAAGCAGAAAAGTTGTTTTCCTTCAGTGACAAGGAATCGTACAAAACAAAGTGGCACTAATAAAGAAAAGTTCCAGGGTGGCAACAGAAAGCAAACTAAAAATGCTTTTGCAGTTCATCAAAGCTATGCAGCAATATCAAGTTATAGGAAAACTGGTGCTGTTAACAGTAATCCTTCTAGTTGGTTAATTGGTTTGGCAACTTCCATGCACATGACGTGTGATGCTAATTATTTCCCGCAAGAGTAAAATGATAACTAATCAGAGGCAGCTACAGGAGAGCTATGAGATTCAGGTGAGGGTCAGATGCCTTGGCAATCCCAGCAGGTATATAAGAGGATGTCCCAGCCTGCCCAGGCCTCTGGCCTGGCGGTGAGGTTGTGCTTACTGCAAGGTGGCAGGCAGCGGTGCTGCGGTGTGGTCTTGGGCCTCTGGCAGCCGACAGGAGCTCATTGATCCCACCTTCGTCACCAATGTTAAATGTTCGGAAAAGTCAGAAGCCCAAGGCAGCATAAGTTCCTCAACTAAGTTTATTCAACAAATGTCAGTGACAACAGCTCACTCAGGAACACAAGAACCAAACTGACTGGACGACATGATAATAATTCCAAGCATGAACTGACCATTGGCAGTTGAAAGAGCATGCGCTTACTCAGTGGCGTAGCGTGGGTTGTCAGCACCCGGGGCAAGGCAAGTAATTTGCACCCCCCTAACCCATGGATTTGCACCCGGGGCAAGGCACCCGGGGCAAGGCAAGTAATTTGCACCCCCTAACCCATGGATTTGCACCCCCTAACCCGTGGATTTGCGCCCACTAACCCTAACCCCCAGATATTGCGCCCGGTGCGGCCGGGCCCCCCTGCACCCCCCACGCTACGCCACTGCGCTTACTTGCCTTTAGAATGTTTGCTACCAACACTTCTACGATTGATTAGAACGTGCCTTGTAACATAAATTGTCTTAAACCCAATACATAACACCACCCAAAAGGTATGCTGAAGAGTTTGCTAAAACAGTGATTGCAGATACAGCTGTTGTTAGTAACTGAGAGAATGTTTGGAAACCTTCAAGCTTCCAAGAGGTCCATAGTTTAACCTCATAGGATACTGAACCATGATTAAATGCCATGAAGGCTGAACTTGATTCCTTAGAGAGGAACAAGACATGGAAACTAGTTCCAGGCCTGCCCAGGCCACAAAAGGTTTACAAAGTTCAGTTATTGCAAAAGTTTTTCAGTGTTAATTTTATGCATTTTTTAAAATCACCACGGTATTTAACAATAACATCTTATGTCCTTTAGAGGAGAAATTGTGAACTGCAGAATTTTAAATGCCCATCATCATCCTTGGCTTCACTCAGTTTTGTTTATAACACTCTTCCATTTTCTTCTAGTTGTGAGGGTGGGGGGTGGGATGGGGCCTCACAAGTGGAGTAGCCTAGGGCCTCTCTTCATCTAAATCTGGCCCTGATTGCAAGTGTTCAAATATGAGTTAAAGGACTTTATTAAAAAGAAAGAAAGAAAGCATAAATCCCTGTTGTATGAAGAGAGGAAATGGTATGAGTATATAAAGGGACTTTCTGGCTAATGTCGTGGCTTGAGTAATTTATTATTTGATGAAACGTAGCAGCTGCTTCCCAGAAACTATTCTTCTTCCCCACTGGTAGAGGAATAATCACAGGAAGTTGTTCAATCAAAAAGGTCATTTCTGCCTTCCAGGAAAATGTTTACTAAATTGATAGTAGCTGAGCCTGAAACTAAATGAAAACTTTTCATCAGCCTTAAGACATATTGCAATTTGTTAAATACAGTATATTTCAAAAAGCTAACTTTAATTTTAATACAGTTCAAAATTCTTCCTGTGATTGTTTCTTTCCGAACCCATAACATAGATCTTTGAAAGAGCAGGAGGACAGAAAAGATGTTTTATTGATTTACTATGCATGGCAAGCTGCCCATTAATTGAACATGCTGATAATCCATTTTATTGCCCATCTATCTCTGAATCTAATTATGTTATGCACGGAGATGCAAGGAGATATAGATACAGATAGAGATATATCAATTCATTTCAGAGCCATACTGCAAAATGCAGGCATGCCTTCAACACTTTAGACCAGGGTTGGGAAACCTCTGACCCAGGGGAAGAATGTGCCACCCCAGACCTCTCTGTCCGGCACTTGGACCTCTCCCCAGTACCCCTCCCCCCCAAGTGCTTTCACTCTGGCAGGAATGTGTCATTGAACCAAGAACGGTGTGAGAATGTGTGTATCTCTATGTAATAAAAATAGAAGAATGGCACCACACAGCCTCCATTTGAGGATTTGTGGTGCTGCGCCACAATCCTGGATTTAATGTATGAATTCAGGGCAGTTGGGAGGAACAAAAATGAAGGCAGGTTACACAACAGCAGTAACCATAGCATGGGAACAACAACAACAAGAAGAAGAGTTTGGATTTGATATCCCACTTTATCACTACCCAAAGGAGTCTCAAAGCGGCTAACATTCTCCTTTCCCTTCCTCCCCCACAACAAACACTCTGTGAGGTGAGTGGGGCTGAGAGACTTCAAAGAAGTGTGACTGGCCCAAGGTCACCCAGCAGCTGCATGTGGAGGAGCGGAGACGCGAACCCGGTTCCCCAGATTACGAGACTACCGCTCTTAACCACTACACCACACTGGCTCTCCAGTGGAGGAACACTGAGAGGGGAACGGTAATGGTTTAAAACAGTGGTTTACAACCAGTGTGCCGTGGCACCCTGGGATGCTTTGAATGATGGTCTGGGGTGCCACAGGGAACATTGGCCTCTGACCATCTTTCCTTCCCTCCCTCTTCTGATGCACTCTTGTGTCTCTGCCTCTCAAAGGGTTGTAAAGCTGTTTGTTGCAGAAACCCTGGCTACAAGATTCTTAGGTGAATGGTGCCTCTGGGGCTGGCCAGGGGGTGCTTCCTAGGTCCCTGTGGGGCAGTTTGAGGAGGCACCTCTCTTTGCGGCAGGAGCAGCACAGTTCAGAGACCAGGGGCGGCAGCTGCCACTGCCCAGAGGACTTCCTAGGAGAGGGGAAAGGAGAGGAGAGGAGGGTGAGGGAACACTCCACAAGGGAGGGTGTTTTGAAAAGGATGAAAGGCTGCCAGTTCCGCAAGCAAGGGGTGACATAACTGGGCTCCTGAGCCCCACAGGGGTGCTGTTAAAGAACAGCAGGTGTTTGTGTAAAGTACTGTGCATCAGTTACGGTTCTTTCAGTTTTTCACTTTTCTGTTCATCAATTCTCGAGGAAGTTGTGATTTATTTATTTTTTAAAAAGTAAAATCCTCATAGAAGCTCATCAGCATTTCCGTGCACATCTGTCCTAGTAAGAACATTTCAAGCAGTTTTAACTTATACATTTTTGCAACCAATTTGCCCCAATATTGTGTGTGTGTGTGTGCTACTCTATGTTAATGCACACTTTATCCTAATATATGAATTTTGCTCGAATAACTGCTTCGCAAATTTTAGAGCAATGCACATTTTTTTAAAGGAAGGCTCTGTTTTGGTTCTCGTATTGCTTCAGAATGTGGGGAGTAAGGTAGGATTGCCGTTAAAGATGAACTGCATTGACTTTCTCCCCATGCCTATTGTGAAGGAGAGGCTGTTTTGCTGGAAGACCCCATGGCCCCTAGGAGTTGGTTCCCCATGATTCCACCTGAAAATAACAGTCTGGAAGCACCTGTGTAATCTACAGTTTTCTCTTTGCAATTTTCCCCTTATAGTTTGTTTAAATCATTAAGTTTGTGTGCAGGGATCTCATCAAATGACGTATCAACAATAGCAACAATATCAACAAATAATAAATATTCATAGTATAACCAATATTCATATTATAACCAATTTTGGGGGGAATGTGTGTGTGTATGTAGAGAGAGGGCGAACTTAGCAAGAGTTTTAGCACCAATGCTAGTAAAAGAAGGCTAGAACCCTCTTTGTATTCTCCACAACCTTGAAATTTTTATGTGGTTCATAACATCTGCTTCAATGAACAGCAGCTGGCTAATAACTGGCCAAAATACCAGCTGAACAAGGGAGATGTGAATCATTGAACTCTACCAATTACATGCTCAAAAGGCTCCATGAAAACCAAAGCTCCCTATGTGAGTGCAATGTAACAAGTGCATTCAAAGCATCCGCACTCTTCTGAGAAAATGAGGTGGCAATAGTGAAATCTTTAGAGGGTGCTATTATCTACATTGAAAATAGTGGCCCAGAGATAATTGTAAGCCATGTGCGCTTGTGATTGAGTTTTTTGAAGCTATGGCCTCAATCCCAAGTAGTTCTGCATGCCCAGCTGCACCTTAATTTATACCTGGGGAGGGAATAAGAAGCACAGCCTACAAAACAAACCACTGTGGAAACTTAGGGGGAAATATTGTTTTGTGGTACAGAGAGGACTGCTGGTCCAAGGGAAAATGTCTCACTGGGGGCATGGAGATCCTTGAGCATGCCCAGTGTAGCCAGGATTGGGAAATATATAAGACTGTGTTGGTTCCTTACTTTCCCAAGTACAGTGGTACCTTGGTTTTCGAACATAATCTGTTCCGGAAGTCTGTTCGACTTCTGAAACGTTTGAAAACCAAGGCACGGCTTCTGATTGGCGCAGGTGCCCCAGAAACAATAGCCGACAGCCACATTGGATGTTCGGCTTCCAAAAAATGTTTGAAAACCGGAACACTTACTTCCAGGTTTTCGGCGTTCGGGAGCCAATTTGTTCGTCAACTACAGAGAACCAAGTTTCCACTGTAGTCATTTCTGTGTACAATAAAGGTGCCCAATAGTTTGGAAAAATGTCTCTCAGTAACTATAACAATTAAATCCAGCTATGAGAGGGATAAGGAAGTAGTCCACCTTTCCACAAGCAACGCAAGCTTTGATCCAATAAGGTTGATTGGAAATTCCAAGAACTGAATTCATACAAGCTAGGCTGTACCCATGCTCATCAACATGACAGTTTGAGGAGGGTTGGCACATTTGCCCCTGCCAGAAATGAATATCAGGAGCGGGAGCATGCGTATTATTTATCTTAGCTTTATGTGGTATGGTTGCAGTAACAGCTTCTTTCCCCCCCTTCCTAGTTCTCTCCTGCTGGGAATCTGACTGGAGGTCAATATTTCTCACCTGCAGGATTATGTTCTACGTAGCTACATTAAGTGACAAGAAACAGTCAGGAAATGGGCTCCCCCCCCCCTTTCCTCAGGGGTAAAGAAGCCTTTACACAATACACATGAGTAAATTATCTTTATTTGAATAAATGTCAACAAACACTGAATAATAATAATAATAATAATTTATACCCCGCCCATCTGGCTGGGTTTCCCCAGCCACTCTGGGCAGCTTCCAACAGAATATTAAAATACAAAAACAAAAAAATGTCAAGAGTATATAATGTTTTACATGGGTACAAGGCCTAGTAACCCATAATTGGTTAATTCAAATTTAAGCAGTGTTTTGCTGGCAACATGGCATCAGAGAAGGTGGTATCCCTGCATATATATTTTGAAAAAGAAGATCAACAACATGTTGAGCAACACTTGTTCTCTAGTAGTGTGTCCTGCTATGCCTATATATCTATGTAACTCAAGGTGATTGGTGTCAATTAAGGAACAAGATCATATTTTGGGGGAAAATGTCAGTGGCAGTCATAGGAGCCAACTCCTAGGAGTCGTGGTGGCTTTGGGGCCCCAATAAAATATTTGAGGAAGCTGCCCCCCCCAAAAAAAAGGTTGATGGGCATTGGTATTGAAATGGTGCATGCGCACTGCAAATGTGATCCATTATTCGGGGCAGGGCTTAACTGCCTCTCCCCCAATATTTTATTCAAGTTGGCACCCCTGGTAGCAGTTCTCAAGCTGCTGTTCAGAAAAGGAACAGTTATCATGGTAGGCAGAACTATCCCACAGTGAGTTCTGGTATTGACGTAACTAGTCTGTGAGCCATGTTAAGCAGTCTGTCACCTTGTAGGGATCAGGAAAGCAGGAACCTGTGCCTTCAGAAGATCATGCTGAAACCATGACAAGTGCTATCTTAGCACTCCTAATACCTGGAACATGCCCCAAAACACGGTCTCAAATGTGATCCACCAGAGTTACAGTATTTGTAATAAACTCATAGTTACCATGGATTCCAATATCACAAACCCATCAAAATGTTACTTTCCATAACATGTCCCAATTGCTGTCACCATTTTGTATACAAGGGTATTTTTAAAGAAGTATATAAACAACAATCAATAGCTGCCAAAGTTACATTGTCAGAACTATCACATCTCCTGATTTCCTCCTTTGTAAATTAATTGTAGCTTTATTGTACAACGTTTAAAAGGTTCCCAATACATTTGTCCCTATACACTGATCAAAATGAACTTCACAGAACATTTATTCTAGTTGCCAGATGGCCAGTTTCATCCATCTATGAAAGTCATGGGCTCCTTTATCTTCCAAAGTTTTGCTAAGCAGTTTTAAATTCATAGAGCTCCATCTGTGTTGTTATTGCTATGTTTTTTATCTTTCCAGACAATAGAAGAAAAATGATTGTAAGAACTGAATCAAAGTTGATTAAGCCATAGCAACTACAAGTATGAGCGGAGCCAGATAAAACCCATATAGACCTATTTGAAGAGATTTCCCTCAGGGTATATCCACCACAAACCTAATGGTTTTATATCAGTTTAACTGTAATGGATTTCCCCAATAAATCCTGAAAGTAGAGTTTTGCCAAGGGTTTTGAACATTCCGTGTTAGAGATCCCTAGTGTGTTCTCACTTTATATGTACCAAAATTTCCTGGTATAGAGATAGGGAACAACTTTTAAACAGGTTTAAGTCTGAAAGGTATTTGCACACTACATTCAATGAGTGCTCAATCTGTGTGCACAAACAGTTGATCTGTACACTCATACAATTGATCACATGTCATGTTCAGTGTATACAGTCTTTGTATCTTTATACACAACAACTGAGCTCCACAGCTACACTATTGCAGTTAATAACTGAAGTGAACAACTAAGCAAGTGTACACACTTTCACACAGACACATGTATAGAGACAACTTGTGTCTGTGCTCTGTGTAACATGTGAACAAGCCTGCAGTTATGTCCTAGGTTTCCCTTCTGATTTGTTGTTGCTGTTGTCATTATCGGCATTCTGTTCTTCACAATTCATTCACAACATAAGTGGAGAACGAATCAAATAGCACTATTAGAATAACTTGTTGTCGGTGTATCAAAAACCAATCCATAAATTAAGACTGAGGTATTAAATGCTAAGCAGAATCATTTGCAGCAGCTTTAGCATAAACAAAAGGAAGCATTTCTTAACTAATAATTCATTTAAGGAATCCACTGTACAATACCTTGGTACAGGAGGCAAGCAAGAGCCATTTGGGCAAGCTAGAGTCATTATCAGAGTTCAAGAAGACATTCCCTTCAGAAAACTTGAGGAGTGGATGAAGCTGGTTCAGTGAGGTTTGTGGCCTGGCAGAAGGGGGCATAGGTGGAAGGAGATGTGACCTGGAGTGAGGCCCAAGTGCCATACAGAGAAGTCTGGAGAGTTGCATTAGGCCCCAAGGACTGAGGTTCCTCAACTGTACTGAAGGATGTGATGCATGGATGGTTATTAACCTAGATGACTTGAAAATGGGACCTGAGACCTTGGAGCGATCTACCAATGAGCTAATAACCATAATAGTTAGGAATGAAACCTGACTGGAATTGCGGATGGGGATAACAAAGAGAAGGCGCAAGACACACGCAACCCACTAAGACATTATGAAGGTGTATGTGCTGAAATCTCCCTCTTTCAGTTGTCCATGTCAAAAGCATATTTGGCTTACACAGGGCACGAACCAGACAGCATAAAGCACTGCGGAGTCCTATTACTTTCAAAAGACGAAGGCAACCACGAGTTTTCATAATCCCCCTTGAAATCAATGGGACTTGACAGAGGAAGCTGCTCTGTATTGAGTCAGACCATTGGGCCCATCTAGTTCAGTAATAATAATAAGAATCATAATAATCATAATCATAATAATACTTTTTATTATTTATACCCTGACCACCTGGTTGGGTTTCCCCAGCTACCCTGAATGACTCCCAATCTAATATTAAAAACACAATATAGCATTAATGATTAAAAACTTCCCTAAACAGGGCTGCCTTCAGATGTCTTTTAAAAGTAGGATAGTTGCTTATTTCCTTGACATCTGATGGGAGGGCATTCCACAGGGTGGGCGCCACTACCGAGAAGGCCCTCTGCCTGGTTCCCTGTAACCCTCACCCATGCAGTGAGGGAACCGCCAGAAGGCCCTCGGCGCTGGATCTCAGTGTCTGGGCTGAACGATGGGGGTGGAGATTCTACATTGTCTACATTGATGGGCCAGGGCTCTCTAGAGTTTAAGACAGCCCTACCCAGGGATGTCGTCGATTGGACCAGGGATTTCTCTTTGCAAGGCACATGGTCTACCATGGAGCTATGGCCCTTTTCCTTAACAGTGCTTAACTTTGTCTGGACTACTCTGTGCTGCAACTTCCTTGTACAAAAAAAGGCAGCCCAGTAAGCCATGCTGCTCTTGAGTACTAATGTTCTCCTCATCTAGCATCCTTTTGTGGTACACAGTGTGCCTGTATCCTAGATTCCAGATCAATAGAATGTGAAGTTAGATAGTTACCTGGGAGCTCCTAGCTACAAACCTGCCATTAGTGCTAATGTAAAATGCATCAGCATATTGCTTTGGGAATCCCAACTCCCACTGACAAGGATTTGATTGCAACGGCTCCGAGTGAAGAGGACCTTGTTGAATCCCAGGGAACAATGTATGCCAACATTAATGACTTGCAAGGCATTTTGCATCATAGACCCTTTTCAGGAGCTATTTCAGCTTTATTAATGTGTGACCCCGAAATTCCAGATTCCTCCAAACTGATGCCAAAGTTTTGTGCTGCGAACCCCCCGTTTTGTATAGCCGCCCAACAGGTAATTGACAAAACAAATCAGGCTCACAAGTTAATTCCAAAAAAACCAATTGATTCTAAACCAGTGCCTCAGGTGTGTGCGCCCCAGCTCTCTCATGCGCGCACCCTTCCCCTCATGCGCACACCTGCCCCAGGTGGCCATTTGACCATCTCAGGGCCCGCACAGGGTTGCTGTGACCCTAATTTGCTTTGTCAGTTACTCAGCTGGGGGGTGGCACAAAATGTGGGCATTGAAGCAGAAAACAGCACAAAACTAGCCCAAATCTTTGGCATCAGTTTGGGGGGATCTGTAATTTCGGAGTCACATGTTAATGAAACACTTATACTTCAAGTGTAAACAACAAAATATTTTGTACTGTGCCACTGGTTTACTACACATTATTGTCTCATATTCAGTACTATAGCTCCATGTGCCTTTTTGTCCTGTACATTGAGACATTTTTCTCTTTAAAATGAAACATAGTTACACCCTATGCCCGTTTACATCCTTCAAATGGTCTCAGTAGTTTAGTTCATAAGGAAATCAAAGTGGTTTTAGCTGACCTGTGCCATTTTACTTAAAAAAATAAAAGTAAAATATATTTGTAACTATGTTATCCTGGTAGAAATAGTCCTTCCTTGAAATTTACCACTTGCCAGCTTTTTGAAAAGCTAGAGAAAGCTTGAATCGCTTAGAAAATAACATTCCGTTTGGTTTGGTAATGTTGAAAAGGGGTACAATTTTAATTTAAGACACACTGCGGCCAGATTATTTCTCATTTCATCCCCTGAGGAAAGCAAAAAGCAATATGGAAAGAGAGATGTTAGCTGTTGCATTCAGCAGTTAAAGTAACTATCCAAAAATTTCCATTTGCATCTGATGCGCAGCTTTGTCTCATTTTGCTAACAGTGTTTTATAACTCCTAATGTTATGGTTCAGAATATGAATTTGTACAGCTGTTAATTCATTTGTATCCTTCTTAAGATGTCAGCAGACCAAGAGTCCAAAGACAGCTGCACTGCAGAAGCACTCACAAAATCCCTTCAATGTTACATACTTACTCTTGCTCAAATTGCTTGCTTGTTCCCATGATTGTTTGTTTCTTGCAAATATTGTATGTGGTTTCTGTCCCTATCTAGATATAAAACCTCTCTTGCTCTGGGTGTGTTTATTTTGGAAAAGGGCGAAATCAAATTGCCAAGGGTTTTTCTGTCACGGGAACCAACGTTCTCAAAAGTCATTATAATAAGGAGCATGTGTGCAGCAGTATCAACACACACATGTACTAACATTGTTATCTGCGAATGGACTCTTCAAAAACTGGCAATATCTTTCTGAGCACTCACTGAAAATAGCTCATAATTATTGAGCAGATGCTAAAACAAGCCAAGAGTTTGCTTATCATTACCTCTGGTCAGTGTAAAACCTAGAAGCAGGGCCCATTTGTAATTAGATTGTGCTTCGTTTCTGAATACGTTAAAAATTGGAGTCTATAATTAACTGAGGAACCAAATTAATTAGAGAGATGATGTACTCTTCAATTGTATCTTGAGACATACAGATGCTAACATTAATTGCAGATTCAGGACTTCCTTCAGGGTGACCTGGGGCAGCCCAATAAGATTTGGAATTGGCTTGGGAATCTGTTGTGCCCAGATAATATCTAGTACAGCTTGTGTCCATGATATCTGAACAATTGTGTCTCCTATCACTGAGATATTCAGAGGAGTCCTCCATGGCTCAGGTGTGTGGCTTGTACCTACCTTGGGACCTGGAGGAAGACCTGGGACCTGGGAGGAAAGAGTAGGAAATAATAAGTAGAACATGTATTGTTGAGTTTTTGCATAGAAAAAAGATTAAAAATCTAAAACAGCATCTGAAATATCCTAATTAGAACTTACTCTGCATGGCAAAGGTCTAACAGAGGAAGGAAAAACCCTTAATAACAGAAGTTCTTACCAAAGCTTATTTAGTTAATGAAAGGCAAACCTGTTTCATTAAGCACTCACCTAGCCATCAGAGTTTTAATTACTGTATTAGTCAAAATAGCAACCATTTTCTTACTAATGAGGTCTAAAAGCTAATCTTTTTGGAATTATAATCTTCTACACTTTGAACAGGCCAAAATCGTCTGTTTAGCAGTTGGAATTTACTTACCTCTTATAGCTAAATTTCAATATGTTCAGACATAATTAAACCCAAGACTACGAAAGAGTCATATAATTCAAAAGCACAAATGTGAACTAGGGCCAGGGATAACTAAGACAAGGTGTGTGTGCAATGCACAACATGTTGTTAGACTCCTGCGTGTATCAGCTGCAACAATCATGGCCAAGGATGTGGGTGATGGAAGCTATTGTCCAGCAACATCTAGAATGGCACCGGTTCTCAATCTCTGGACTAAGATGCAAATGCATCAAGGAATGCAATGTAAAGCCCCAAAAAAGAGGAAGCAGCAAACTAGGCCATTTCTGCCCTTAATGGTTGGCACAGGGCCTTGGTAACTTCAGTAGCTATAAGACAAAACTTTTTCTACACTGCCTAAAAAACTGTTGCTGTTTATTCCGCAAAGTTACATCAAATGGATGCCTAGCAACTGGTGGGCTTTCACCTCAAACAAAGCTTCTTATCATTTGTAATATGTAGTCTTTGGCCAGTTCTGCAGACTTCTGAAGACCATGTGCCCCATATGTAAAATTCAGAGGGTTGCATAAAAACAGTCTTAAAGTTTTACTAGTAAGACATCATTGTTAATCAAATGAGTGAAAGGGCAGCAGAGAGAAGCAAGAAAACTAATATCCATGAATGGAAAGACGAGAGTAGTGATGGTGATGCAAACCAGATATCGAAAAATAAATGGACAAGATGGAATGTAGATATACAGCAGCAAGCATCTCTCAGCTGCGATCTGCATGTGCAGTTGGGTAGCAGTGAGAGTAGCCTGAGAAAGTGGAGACAAATTATTCAGAGTTTTGACCAAGCAGTAGGGTTTCCCTACAGAACTCTACACATAGAGTTGGCTCCTCCTCCTCTTCTTCTTCTTTGGCAATCACTCGTAGCCAAGTAAGGTTGTCTTCCATGATTGTGGCAGCCAATTCTGGATCCACATGTCCTTCCACAGTGGGGACATTGGTTTCCGGGCGAGAGTTGATCATGGTGAGGGCTTGCCAAGCGTGCCTTCCTCTTAGCACGTTTCTCCCTTGCGTCCTGAGTTCAAGTGTTTTCAAAACCCATGACACCTTTGGTAAAGGCTGTTCTCCGTTTGGAGCTCCTGCAGGCAAGTGTTTCCCAGTTGTTGGTGTTTATACAACATTTTTAAAGATTTGTCTTGAGACAGTCTTTAAACCTCTTTTGCTGACCACCAGCAATACGCTTTCCATTTTTAAGTTCAGAATAGAGCAGTTGCTTTGGAAGACGATAATCAGGCACCTTCGCTATGGGGACTGGGGCTGAGGGAGTTGGAATCCAACAACATCTGGAGGGCCACAGACTTCCCATCACTGTTCTATATCCATTAAGTGAACACTTCTGTGAAGTGAAATCATTGTGCATTAAAGCATGCAATTCATAGAATAGAATCATAGAATCATAGAGTTGGAATAGACCACAAGGGCCATCGAGTCCAACCCCCTGCCAAGCAGGAAACACCATCAGAGCACTCCTCACATATGGTTGTCAAGCCTCTGCTTAAAGACCTCCAAAGAAGGAGACTCCACCACACTCCTTGGCAGCAAATTCCACTGTCGAACAGCTCTTACTGTCAGGAAGTTCTTCCTAATGTTTAGGTGGAATCTTCTTTCTTGTAGTTTGGATCCATTGCTCCGTGTCCGCTTCTCTGGAGCAGCAGAAAACAACCTTTCTCCCTCCTCTATATGACATCCTTTTATATATATTGATATGCTGTTGGCTGCTATGGTCATTCTTCTTAGACATACCAGAAACTTTAGCACTCAAATCAACCAAAACATGTCATTATTTGTCACCTGTATGCACAAGCAGTAGTTCAATAATCATGGTGATGAGAATTGAGTGGATAGGTGGGTGGAGGAATAGACGTACACTCTAGTAATCTTCATAATAGAATGGATTTATCTGTTTTGATTCCAGAGGTCACATTCACTGCAAGTGAAATACTCAACACCTGGACAGATGCAAATGATCTAATCCATGAGACACAGGCTACATTTCTTTACACTCATAAAGTGCTGCACATGAACTAACATTTATAATAAGGAAATGTAACTTTAATCACATTTTGTATGACAAATGTGAGTACATGGTAGTGTATAATATGCAGCATGAGAAATATGAAAAAATAAGGCCTATCAACACAGCATGGTGTGTCTTTACAGCACTTGAGTCACATTTATTATAAAGGTTTATCATATTAATATCTCACAAAAAAGGAAGAACTAATAAATAATTCTTTTGCTTACTACAATCTATACAAAAACTGATGTAAGAACTATCAAAGGATATTTTCGAGGATATAAGAGAGAAAGAGGGTGGGAGGGAGGGAGAGCAAGAGAAGCTAAGTAAGATAATTTCTTTATACAGTTGACATGATTCGAATCTCACATATGACATATTATCGGTTTTAATATCATACAGAGGCAAAAACAATATAAATCCCGTACTCATAGCCAAGATCAGAAATTTAATAAGGTTTTGTGAACTTGCTTCTATTTTTCAATAGTTGTTGCCAGTTAAGGCACACTACTATACATTTTGCTATCTTTAATATTTTTAAAAATCATGAGTAATCAGACAAGCAGATCCCGACTTCAGAGCATCCCATGTTATTAATTCCAGTTAAGGTTCCCTACTCATAAAAAAGCCACCCAGATGCAAGGACCCACATGTACAAAAGCATTTTACCATATTTACTCGAATGTAATGTGCACTTTTTTGCCAAATTACATCGCAAAAATTAGGGTGTGCATTAAATTCGATGGCACGTTACATTCAAGTAGATGGTAGGTTTTCAGTACAAGGGGAGGGTGAAGAAGAGCTACAATACCCCCCCCCCCACACACACTTGAACACACAACTGCACCAGTCAAGGACCACCTCTCCCCTATGAATCAGCCCTAACCCATCAATCTTCATTTGAGGTCCTTCTTTTTGTGTCTCCTCCACATGAGAACTGGTCTTTCCTCTTCTCTCAGGCCTTTGGCTAATTAAACAAAACATGGCCTTTTAAATGGGGGTAGGGGTTGTTTTTTTTGTTACTATGATATGTATTTCTTTGTTTTTTATATTGTAAACTGCCCTGTGGTCCTTGGATGGAGGGCAGTATGGAAATTTAACTAACAACAATTTAAACAACAATGTTTTAATTCACAAGGTGGTTAGATCTCAACTAGGGCCAGGGCCTTTTCAGTACTGGCCCCGACTTGGTGGAACGCTCTGTCACAGGAGACTAGGGCCCTGCGGGACTTGACATCTTTCCACAGGGCCTGTAAGACAGAGCTGTTCTGCCTGGCCTTTGGTTTCGACCTAGTCTGACCCTTATGTTTCCCTTCCCTTATGGTTTTGATCTATGGGCTACTATTAAAATGAAGCTGCATTTTAAATTGTATTTTAACCCATATTTTAAATTGGTTTCCCCCCCCCCCCCCCATTATGTTTTTGTTGTAATTTTACTGGTGTTAGCCGCCCTGAGCCCGGCTCTGGCTGGGGAAGGTGGGGTATAAATAAAAAATTATTTTTTAAAAAAATATTTATTTTTACTGCTATACCAATTTTCCAGGATAATTTCAAAGATATAACCAACGTGGGTTCCAAAGATATCTTCCATTAGCTAAGTGAAGGAAGGAGCATTCTTGAATCACGACACACACACACATACACACAACCACATATGCACAGATATAGAGTAATATAATGGTTGAGGTGGGTTGTGGAGTTGCTTAAGTAGATTGTGTGACTTTCCTCAGCCAGTGTTTCAGCAGGTGTGGTGGTTATGTGAATGTCCCTATGGTATCCTCATACAGGCGCTGTGGTTGTCTGCAAGGCATTTCCACACAGCGGGGTTAATGCCAGTCTTCATGCCACATCTGCAGACATCTTTGTCATGCAGAGTTGGTCCACATATGAGCCTGGTGCCTGAAGCCCATAGAGCACATCTTTTAGGATCCTATCATTTTCCCAGGGCTTTTTTTCTAGCCGGAACTCACCAGAACTCCGTTCTGCCACCTCTCAGCTGGTCACCATTGTCATTGTCATTATAAGAGAACAAGGGAGGTATTCATGGTGAGTTCCAACACCTCTTTTTCTGGAAAATAACACTGCCTCTTCCATTCCACGGACATGACCAAGCTAGCGTAGACGTCATGGGAATGTGGGCTTCAGAAAGCACATCTTTTTTTGAGATTCTGTCCTGCCATATGTTGCACAAAATCTTCCTGATGCAGCGCATATGAGTAACAGAGCACATCAGTTTCCTGATTTGCAAACTTTGAAACAGGCAGTTTCAAGAGGCTAGAATGAGGGATTCTGTCAGCATGAAGAAGAAGAGTTTGGATTTGATACCCCGCTTTATCACTACCCGGAGGAGTCTCAAAGTGGCTAACATTCTCCTTTCCCTTCCTCCCCCACAACAAGAACTCTGTGAGGTGAGTGGGGCTGAGAGACTTCAAAGACGTGTAACTAGCCCAAGGTCACCCAGCAGCTGCATGTGGAGGAGCGGAGACGCGAACCCGGTTCACCAGATTACGAGTCTATCGCTCTTAACCACTACACCACTCCAGTTCACCTATTTTCTTGCAATGTTACATCCAATTAGGCTTAAAAGATTACTTAATAGTCTTTCTATCTAGCTTAAAAATGGTGCAGACAATGTACAAACAGCATATCACTTCAGTACTTGCCTGCTCCCTGCTGTTGTTTCTCATTTACCCATTATTAAACAAAATGGCTTAGATCCAGAGAAGTGCCAGTGGAAGGAGGCTGCCAAAAGTTAAATTGCCTGTCCTCTCCTCTCTCCACCATCCCTTGCCCCCTGCAAAGTCTCCTGAGGGTTGAGGACCACTTTTGAATGATATGAACTGGACTGTGGCGCCTGGCACTGAGCTTTAACTCCATAGGAGGGGCATAGCTGACAGAGGACTCTCCAGCATATGTGTTATGTACACTGCACAGCTGAGGAACCTTGAATCAATGTCATAGCATCTCAGAGATGACCTACACCTTTCTGCCCAGTGTGTGTGTGTGTGTGTGTGTGAGAAGAAAAAAAAAGAAAATGAAGCAAAAAGAATAGAATAACAGCAAGAAGAAGAAGAAGAAGAAGAAGAAGAAGAAGAAGAAGAAGAAGAAGAAGAAGAAGAAGAACAACAACAACAACAACAACAACAATACGTAGCTGGCTACAATAGTATGGATAGCTCAAAAGTAGTGCATATGCTTTTCATCCAAAAACCTCAGGTTTCATCTTCAGCATCTTCAGGTAAGACTGGGGGAAAGATTCCTGCTTGAATCCCTGGAGAGTCTGTGATCTTCAGTTTAACATAACATCAGGAGAGGAAACTCACAGCTCACATGCATAGAACACTCATGAAAGCAGTTAGATGCAGGGGAGCTTGCTGAGATAACAAATGAACAGCCTCGGGGTCAAATTAGTTGTTGAGCAGAACATCTGAAAAGTGTGGGTGGAGGGAAAGAGGATACTATTTGAAGATTAAGAGAGTTGGTTCCGAGTGAATAGCATTTATGTAGCTCAGAAGTTACAAATACACAAAGAAAGACTTCTCTCAATTTTCTCTTATTTGCTAGCATCTAGCCATTACAGATACAAGTGGTGTCTCAGTAGTTTATGTTCAGCTGGATTTCCCTAAAGGATTTCAACTTCTTTTTTTGACCACAACAATGTGGGTAGTTTTCACTGTGCCTGTTCCATTCCGAGGTATCTGATATTGAGCAGGAATAAAGAAGCCCAGTCTTCACTGCTGTCAATCTCTTTCAGTCTTAATAGATTATGTTTCAAAAGAATTAGGCTGGGATCACCTCAAACCCCTAAGCAGCACTGCACCAAATTGAATGTTCTGCCTTGCTAGCAAAGGCCCCACAAGACATCATCTCAAATTGTAGATTTAGGATGGTGTTGGAAGTATGCAAAACTCTTTGTACATTCTAATAATGCTTTCCTCCTATTTTCCAAATTGATCAGGCCTTTCAGCATATCACTTTCAGATAGAAATGTTTTATTAAAACTTTTAGGCAACTGGAAGCCATTCACAATGGTCAGCATTATCTGTGAGTAATGTGTCATTATTGCACCAGTTC
Source organism: Podarcis liolepis (assembly GCF_965112155.1). Lineage (NCBI taxonomy): Eukaryota > Metazoa > Chordata > Lepidosauria > Squamata > Lacertidae > Podarcis > Podarcis liolepis. Next base: position 25,662,392 of record NC_139557.1, on the reverse strand, counting down.
CCTGATACAACCATATATCACCAAAGTGCTATTGCTTTAGTGATGAATTAATGTAATACATCATCAAAATGCCATTATAGTGATGATATATTATTCTCTAATATGGCATCAGCTGGCAAAAAGCAAGTCCAGAAAGAGTTGTGCAGAAATGAGGGGGAAACACAAATAAGTTGGGTAGAATTACATTTTCCCATTCTAAACACATTTCTATAATTTTAATTGAATGACTATGATAATTGATGATATATTTAGATACACAATATTTCCTATGAATGACTAGCAAATTCCCAAGACTTTTACCTCCACAGTTTGAGGCAGCAACGATTCCAAATAACAGTTTCTGGAAACCACAGGAGAGGAGGGTGCTTTTGCACTCAAATCCTTTTTGTGGGTTTCGTTCAGGCATCTGGTGGGCCACTGTGAGAACAGGATGCCGGAATACATGGGCCATTGGCCTGATCCAGCACGCTCTTCTTATGCTCTTTGGAGTTCAACAACATCTGGAAGCAGAGTTGGATTTAGGGGAGTGCGACCAGTTTGGTTGCACTGGAAACGAGGTCTCTGGGGCACCACAGGGGATGCTGCAACTATGATTTAAAGTGGAGTATGAGAGGCTGGGAAGCAGGGCATCAGGAAAGAAGTAGATAATAAACTTTTTGTTATGTACTGAAGTTCTCACCCTGGGGCAGTAGGGGGATACTGTAGATAGTTATGCAAATGAAGGATCGAAAGTGACGTTCAGTGATTGGATGGATACTGTAGATAGTTATGCAAATGAAGAATCGAAAGTGACGTTCAGTGATTGGATAGTTTTAGAAAGTTGCTACAGTAACGTTGTTCTGGAGCTCTATATAAGCAGGCTGACTGAGCCCTTCAGTTCAGTTCTGTTCTGGCCTCTGAATAAAGAAGAGCTGTTTGAAGAATCACTGTGTCGTCTGATATGTTCACCCACAACTTAACACTTTTATATTTGTATATTATTATTATTATTATTATTATTATTATTATTATTATTATTATATACCCCGCCATCCCCAGCCAAGACCGGACTCAGGGTGGCTAACACCAGATATAAAACAATTGATTGAAATACAACTTAAAAAACAAGATTAAAATACAAGATGAAAATGCAGCCTCATTTCAGCAGAAACTCAAAAACTTTTTTGGGGATGAAAACGTCAAGTCTTCACCAAGGCTAACTATCCAGACTGGTCTTATGTGGGCCAGAAAAAAGCCAGGGAAGTCCCCGAGTAGGAGTTCCATCACAGAAGGGAAAAGGAAAAAAGAAAGAGGGGGAGGGGATCAAGTTAATTCCAAGCCAAAAGCAGGCGGAACAACTCTGTCTTAGAGGCCCTGCGGAAAGAAATCAGATCCTGCAGGGCCCTGGTCTCATGAGACAGAGCGTTCCACCAGGCCGGAGCCAGTGTTGAAAAGGCCCTGGCTCTGGTTGAGGCTAATCTGACTTCCTTAGGGCCCAGGACCTCTAGAGTGTTGCTATTTATGGACCTTAAGGTCCTCCGTGGGGCATACCAGGAGAGGCGGTCCTGTAGGTACATAGGTATACTGGTACATAGGTGAGGATGCTGCTAAAAACTAACTGAAAGGTATATCTTGCAATGAGCCTACTTGGATATGAAATACTTTAATTGCAAATACCTTACAATTTCTTACTTAGCATATATGAACCCTCTTCATGTACAGCAACGCAAGAACAGTTGCACACAAAGTTTAGCACTTGCTGAACGGAAGATGCAACATAGCATACAGTGAGTACTGTGCACAAGCCATCTAATGTAGTTTTGGGTGTGTGTGTTTAGAGGCCCCTCCTGATCAGAGGCTATAAAATTTCATTGTTTGTGCACACACACCCAGCACTGGCCTGATTGACTTCAATGGTACCTGTGCAGATGTATCTGTATCCTACTCATGGTGTAAAAGTCACCACATGCCATATCGGTACCATTCCCTTTGACATAAACTGGTGTTTTACTGAAGCAGTTCTTGATGGATCTTGACAAACCCACATGATCATTACTAATGGATCTAACAGCGTGCCTGCATGTGTAATCGCATAGATCTCTTTTATGATTTCAGGTTTACAACAGTTTCTATAAATACATATAGGAACAGGAAGCAACCCATAAATCCCAATAAATGAATTGTGTTGCTTTATTTCTTAAAAGATATAATATTTAATAAAAATGTATGCACTATATCTTTATAGAATATTTCTATCATTAGGTTGCTGTGCTATATTTTTCAATTAAATTTACTAGTGATGAATGGAAGCTAAGCTTGGCATTGTAAAGGAAATCACATCGATCACCACAAAGTCAATATAAAATCTTGGGCAACTCTGGGATAAATTATACAGATGCTATGACAATAATAATATGCCTTAGGGCTATGGCTCTCAAAACACTTTTTAAAAAAAGTTTACACAAGGTCCATTATGCATTAATAGCAAAGCTCTTGAAAAGCAATCTGTTTGGGAAATTACAAATGATAAACCATTTTACCTCTACGCTGAGTAAAAATATAAGCGAGGGTATGAGACAGAACCAGCAGCAGAGCAAGCCAATCGGGCGCCTGGGGCCTCTGAGGAGTCTGCCTGCCTCCTCCCACTCAGCTGCCTTACAGTTGAGGGGGATGCAGTGGGCAGACTGTCTGGAGCAAAGTGGAGCCTGCGGGCGCCCAAGCCACCATGCTACTCCCAGGAGAGACACATGGCTCGGGCGTGCTGCGGGACCTGCGGTGAGTGCCACCCGGCATTTTGTCACCACCCTCAGTGGTGACACCCAGGGTGAACCGCCCCCACTACACACCCCTTCCTCCGCCCCTGGACAGAACACAACCCATTCCAAACTGGCAATGTAGGAAAGCAAACCACTGAAGACTTTGACCTCTTTCTTCTCTCTTTTCAATCAGCCACATGCAGTGCTGGGTTCACTGCAACACACAGGGACCTGTGAACTCCCTCTAGGAACCCCACTCCTGCATCCACCCTCATTGTCTGAGACGGTCAGTATTTTGTAAGAGGAACTGAAGCACACATTAGACATTTAGGTTTGTGCAGGTCCACAAAGGAGCCAGTGCAGAACCAAGCGCTATTAGTTTTTTTTTCTGGTTACAGAGACATTTTGATGCATACCATTTCATAGAATGGTACAGCTGGAAGAGACCCCAAGATTCATCTAGTCCAGCTCCCAGCAGAATGCAGGGATTTCAGCTAAGGCATCCATAACAGATGGTCATCCAACCTCTGCTTAAAAACATCCAAGGAAGGAGAATCCACAACCTTCTGAAGGAGACCATTCCAGTTAAGTCACCCCTGGTGCAACGTATACATTTAAACAACAGCAACAGCAAAAAACTAGGCTTTTTGCACTGAAAACAAGCCTGGGTGATCACCGTACAAAATCATCACTGAAGCCTCCATGCACAGTGATGACGGGGGGGGGGGGAGAGAGAGAGAGAGCAACATTAGGTAAAAGGTAAAAGTAAAGGACACTTGGATGGTGAAGTCCAGTCAAAGGCGACTATGGGGTGCAGTTCTAATCTTGCTTCAGGCTGAGGGAGCCTGCGTTTGTCCACAGACAGCTTTCTGGGTCATGTGGCCAGCATGACTAAACCGCTTCTGGCACATGGGGGACCGTGATGAGAGCCAGAGCACATGGAAACACTGTTTACCTTCCCACCACAGTAGTACCTATTTATCTACTTGCACCGGTGTGCTTTCAAACTGCTAGCTTGGCAGAAGCTGGGACAGAGCAACAGGAGCTCACCATCACTGCACGGATTTGAACCACCAACCTTCCGATCGGCAAGCCCAAGATGCTCAGTGGTTTAGACCACAGCGCCACCCGTTCCCCTAACCTTTAAGTAACATTACTTTGTGGGGAGAGGCTAAATGAGTGGATCCACAGACCCTTTCACCACACTTTCCCCTGCTCATGAAGGGGGGTACCCTCTACCTTAGAGGATACGTGGCAAAAACTCACTGCTCTGGTGTAGTGGCCAAAGCCGTTTCTGATAGCAGACTACCTCAGTGGCCACGGCTGCTTAACAGCTGCTCTTACGTTTTTGCATTTTAACCCCCTTGGCCAAATACATTGCCCGTACATCTTGGAGAAGATTCTCCAAATGCTAGGATTTTCTCACTCTCGGCTAAGGCTCTCAGGGTTTCCCAGTTGATTAATTTAACTGAATATCATGATAGGGAATATATGGGTCATACAGCTTGAGCTGTAGAGATCTCCTTCACTCACATTAATACTGCTAAGGTGTTTAGCATTCCATTTAATGAGCACCTCAAAATCATATATGCTGGCACTGCAATTATTTTAGCCCATTAAAACCTTTGAGTCCAAATGATGAATATAACATGAAGCAGAACATTTGGGTGGGGCAGTGAGGAATGGGTGAAGAACTTCTGGACTTTATGTCTTAGAAACAGGAAGTGCTTAAGACAGCTCATTACCATGATTGTAGCAAGCTTCATGATGTCAAGTAAGAACATGATGGATTTGTCTCCTGAGATAGATGGCGTGCGCTTGGCAAATATCTGTAGATACAATACCAGTACTTGGTGGAGTGGGATGGGCAATACTTTTCTTGCAAACCTACAGCTAACCAGCTGTTTCCTCCCTACACCACACTTTGTCCACCGTATTCTTAGGCACAATTTGGTGAATATTTTACTCTGTTCTAGCACTTTCTGGAAGCCCTGCTGAAGAACAATGCAAAAAACCACACAATCTTCCAGTGGTCAACCTGTCACCGCCTCTTTAATTCCTTGATAAGTGTCTTGGCTCCCGACTGTAAGAGAAAATGTATGCTGTTTCTTCCCTTTGAACCATTTGAACGTACAGGGTCTAGATGGCAGCAACTTCCACTGCATTAGGTCATGAGGACAAATCCCTAAGCCACCAAATGTGCTCTGATGTGAACATCCTGTTGGATGTGACATGGAAATCCATGTGTTATAGTAGATTCTTTGGACTAACATGTTCTTCTAAAAAATAAAGAAAGGAGGAGGGATGGCCAAAGGGTGTTTTTGGAAGGGCTGCAGCTCAGTCGTAAAGCAGTTGCTCTGAACAGGTTCCAGATCCAATCCCCAGCATCTCTAGGTAGGCTGGGAGTGTCTGAATCCCTGGAGAGCTACTACTGTCATCATGGACAATACTGAGCTATATGAATTAATGGTCTGGTTCGAGATAAGGCAGCTTCCTGCATTCCTCTGCATAAACTTAGTCTGGGCTGGTAACTTTTGATGCCTAATCATTTGACCACCCCAGGTTCTCCATGGATTCACATTAAATTACACTACATCAATGGTTTTCAACCAGTGTGCCGTGGCACCCTGGGGTGTCTTGACTGATGGTCAAGGGTGCCATGGGCAACACTGGTCTCTGTCCCTCTTTCCTTCTCTCCCTCCTCTGATGCCCTCTCACATCTGTGCCTCTCAAAAGCTTCCACAGTTGTTTGTTGCAGAAGCTCTGGCTGCAAGCTCCCCAGGCAAATGGTGCTCTGGGACTGGCCAGGGGGTGCTTCCCAGGCCCCTGTGCAGGAGGCACCCCTCTTTGGGGCGGGGGAGGGAGTTCAGAGACCAGGGGCAGCAGCAGCGCCTACTTAGAGGACTCCCAAAGAGAGGGGAGAAGAGAGGAGACTGAGGGAATGCTCCGCAAGGGAGGGTGTTTGAAAAAGGGTGAGAGGCTGCTAGTTCTGTAGTTGGCTCAGGGAGCCATGGACCCAAAGAGTTTGAAAACCTCTGTACTACATTGTTGATTTAATCAAGATAGCTTCTTGGATGAATCACATGAAGACCCCAAAAGAAGTCACTGTGTGGAAGCAACAAATGTATGGCTTATAATCCAGTGCTCTGTACCACACTTCCATATAAAATATTATCTTTTATTGGGAGGCCTCGATTTCTCCTTATGCGTGCCATGCATACAGTAAACCACGGATGCTTCAAAAGCTCAGTTGCATTAGAGAAGCAGATTTCAAATTCAGCTCAACTCTTGTTGTACGCCATGAAATATCAAGCCGCACTGACTGCATCAGTGAAGCTCAGCAGGCCAACAGTGCCTTAGCTGAGCAAACTTCAAAGCTGACTGATGACTTAATAAAATGCTGCTGCATACCCATGATGCTGATATAGAGAATATCTTGCACGGTGCATTTCAACCTTTGGAACTTCTGACTGAAAGATGGAGGGGAAGAAACGGAGAGAGATTGCAGGGTGACTTTCAATGAAAGTGGAAGGACTTTGTGTTACACAGGAACGTTTACTGAAACCTCTCATCTGTTCGCTCACATCAAAGCAAAGAAACAACTGGACAGACTTTGGCTGTGTACACACCGTACATTCAGTGCTGTTAAACGGCGTCTAATATCCCAGATGCGGATGGCGCTGTGGTCTAAACCACAGAGCCTAGGGCTTGCCAGTCAGAAGGTTGGCGGTTCGAATCCCCGCGATGGGGTGAGCTCCCGTTGCTCAGTCCCAGCTCCTGCCAACCTAGCAGTTCGAAAGCACATCAAAGTGCAAGTAGATAAATAGGTACCACTCCGGTGGGAAGGTAAACGGCGTTTCCATGCACTGCTCTGGTTTCACCAGAAGTGGCTTAGTCATGATGGCCACATGACCCGGAAAAACTGTCTGCGGACAAACATCGGTTACCTCGGCCAGTAAAGCGAGATGAGCACCACAACCCCAGAGTCATTTGTGACTGGACTTAACTGTCAGGGGTCCTTTACCTTTACCTTTTAACATCCCAGAGCATGTGCAAAGTGGCTTAACGTTACCGTTAAGTAACCACATCCACTTCTAATACAATTAGGATCGGCGATAAAGGATTAAAGGACAGGGGGATTGAAGCAGAGCATAATTTATGCCGCTACACATTTTTCTTCCAATAAACTCAAAGGTGGTGTACACACAGTTGTCCTTTGCCCTTTTATCTTCACAACAACCCTGTGAGGAACTTTGGCTGAGAGAGAATTACTGGCCTGAGACCAGCCAGCCAGCCCCAAGGCCGAGTGGGGAACTGAACCCCCATCAACTAGGTCCTATTCCAACTCTCTGTGAACAACTGGAGTAGTCAGGGAAGGGGTGCCCAACTAGCCTCAAACAAAGCTATTTTCTAAAAAGGCAAAAGCGGAAATGGAGGGAGGGATTTGTGGCCCTCCCGGAGCTTACAATCTAGGAAATGACACCAGGCTGAGAACTGTGGGTCTGGTCAGAGCTTCAGGGGGGCAATTTAGATTGAGGAAATGACTTAGGGAAAATGGGTTATATACATCCCAGAGCAACTGGAGTCTTAGAGCTTAAAAACTATCACATATGGTCTGTCCTAAATGTCTAATAAAAATTATTTCAAAACAAAAACAAGAAACAAAGCTTGCCACAGCCTTGGTGTGAAGCAAGACAGGAAAGCGAATTTGCGTTCTTGATGAGCAATAACTTAGAGGCGAGAACGAACACTACAAATTTTTTATTTTATTTGAATATGCATAGAGTGCACAATCTGGTTGAGACAGACCTCCTCACAAAACACCCTCCTCCAAGCCCACTCAAGCGATATATGGCAAGTCTGTCTTCCATTATTCTTCCCTCATATGAAACTTGCTTCAGTACCTCTCCAGTTCGTGGCCTCAGCTGTGTTATCTCAGTAGCCATCTGGCATTCAGACGTATAAGGCGAGGACATCGTCTAAGGAACAATGGTATCATTTAAGTCAACGGAGCTGTTTTTTCTTTTATCATCATCAGCCGAAGAATTGTGTTATTGGCCTCTAAACAATTGTGACTAATTAGAATCCTTGCTGGATATCCGAGGAGAAGATGGGTAGAATGATAGCAGATATAAAAAGGCAAGCGGCTCGGCCAATAGGAACATTGCCACAGAGAGAGGCTGCATCTGGATTAAGGAAGCTCTGGCTTCTCATGCACTGACCTATAAAAGCAGAGGATAGCAAGATTACTGAACGCTGCTGGCCAGGAAAATGGAAGAACCAAATCAATTTAGGGATGTGCTGATTTAACCCTCTGCTTTTGGGGAGATTGGAGTTTGGTTCAAGTGAAATTTAGGAACACGTGTGGCACATTATTATTCTTGAATGAGATGGTGTCCTGGAATTATACTAAAAAGAACAAAACAAGCTAAAAGCTTAAAACAAGCAGCAAGTGCAGCAAAGCAGCCTACAGTGTTGATTGGTTTCTTAAATTTAGATTTAAAGGATAAGATTGTCATAGCAAATGTTGCAGAGTCATTAGCTTTCCCCTCTTTGCTTTCTACCAGAACATCAACCAAAAGTAAGAGATCAAAACTGGATATATCTCTGGACTAAACGTTTCAGAAGGCAATCCTGCAGATGGGTGATGGAAGAATAATTTTTGTCTCCTCGAAAGGCTCATCCTTTGAACCTGAACTCAAGAGAACACTCAGCTGTATATGTGCCTTGGCTGAATTTTCCATTCGTTTTAAGTTTTGATATATTTTGTTCTTCAGAGCATAAATCCATTCCAACACCGAGAAGAATGAGAATGACACCATGTCACATCAAACAAGAGACTGGTCTTCACTTCAATGCACAAATAAAGCTTCTGGATGTGAGGGCTTCTCCATTTGCATCGGCTGATGGGGAATCTAGCCAACACTCCTTTGGAGAGGATACGTCAGTGGGCAACTGGAGCCCACAACCTCAGAGAATAAATATATTGGGACATATTGTACCCAGCAGTGGATGGAACGGTGTGGCTGTGCTGCTCACCTCTCTGCTCTCTGGCTGAATCACTGCAGCACACCAGGACAGAGAGGGAGAGGGACAACAGCAGTGGCGAGGCTGGTGTGGTGCAAACATGCCAGCAGAGCCAATCCAGTGCTCCTGCCAGTGCATTAGAACAGCACCAGCGGTTGGATGGCCATCTGTCATGGATGCTTTAGCTAAGATTCCTTCATTACAGGGGGTTGGACAAAATGACCTCTCAGGTCCCTTCCAACTCTACAGTTCTACGATTCTATGAATTCCCCCCCCCCCCAACCACACTATTCCAATGAGGCTTCCACTCACTTCTGCTAATGGAAGAATTTCTTTCGTCTGAGGAACAACTGGCTTAAACTCTGTGCCCTCCAGAAAAGCTGCTCTGGGACACTAAGAGATCCTTCATAACAATGTGCAGGGTGGCACAGGAACAACAGAAGAAACATGGGGATTGGGAAAACCTTCCTCCAGTGAATGCCTCTAATGGTTTGGAGTCCCTTTGGCAAACTGAAGGAGCTCTTCCATTTGCATAATGACATTTGTTTTTAAAAAATCAATGAAAAGCAATAATGTTTATTCTATCACATTTGTACAAGATGACTAGGCATTTATCAAATATGGCTGCCTAGAAATGCATGCTTTTGCAGATATACTAACATGCAATGAAACTGTGGTACATTTAATAGATCTATCCACACACGTTATACCTCAACAAAGCAATAGTTCCAGACCTACCCAGATGCTTTCAAAACTGATTTACAGCAGTGGAAAATGTAGCCTAAATTCCACTAATATAGCATTTAATATTAGTGCAAACCATGTGGTTATTACTTTATTATTATGCCATAATGTATATTTTATGGCAAAACCAACAGAAAGGGTTTTGAATATTAATAACTGCATTTTCCCAGGCTGAAAGGCATTTGCAAGGGTGATGCAGGTTTTTAAAAAATAATATTTTTAATCACATATATTTAAAAAATGACAGACGCAAGGATGCAAACAGTGGCACAGCAATCACTTTCAGTAGCTGATAATAACTCTAGTTGCGCACACAGATACAAGATATTCCACAAGGCAAGAAATGTTTAAGGATACGTTCCATTTTAGTGGTCTGTAAAGTTTCATAATCTTATATAGATTTCCCCGAACTAAATCACACAGAACGTAAGAAGCTGTCTTATCCAAATTGGACTATCTAGCTCAGAAGGTTCCCAGAGTTCCAGACAGGAAGTTTTCCCCAGCTCTACCTAGAGATTCTAGGGACTGAACCTGAAATCTTTGTGATTTTATTCATTTCTTAACCAGAGACACATTTTGTTCTTGCCACTATAGTGATGTCCCTGCTTTTATATGCCCTGCTCACATTGCTTTTCCCTCTTGAGTTCCTTTCTCTCTATATTCCATGGATACACAATAAGGTGCACTCCAAATGATGTTGGACTCCAATTTCCATCATTCCCAACTTGCATGGTCCATTGTCAGGGATGATGGGGCCTAAAGTCCAGAACATCTTGATAGCATCTTGCCAGCTGCCTCTTCTGTAATCCACATGGTCCTTTGCACTTGTCCTTTGTATGGTTCCTCTTGTCTGATTTAACATCATATCCCATGAAGAAGAGGGCAACATGAGAAGCTCCAAAACATCTGGAATGAGTAGCTGAATTTCTTGTGCCATTGTTTGACCTGCTAATGACAAATTGAAATATGATAAGGGGTAACTTTAACAAAAAGACATTCCTTAAATGCTCATATTTGGATTGGAACTAATATTAATATTAATGCTTCTGTGAACAATAATAAATTCCTGAAATTTGAAAAGCCCCCTATATTTTCTATGTCAATGAAAGGAAACTGTGACTTTGGAATGTCTTATCTTAGAAAGATCATCACACTTGCTTGGCAATGGAATGGACTGATCATTTGGAAAGGCGGCAGAGAAATCAATTTTGTGACACCACTGATTTAGCTTATTCAATATATTTCTGTCTATCAAACTAACTCCTTGATCAGTAATCACCTAAATAGTCACGTATGGATGACATTAATGTTTTCACCATTGAATTACCAGCTAGACACAAAGAAATGGATTGTGTATCTGGAATAACCATGGGGATTATTCTACTGTTATTAATTTGACTAGACACTGGATGTCAGTGTTGCTGTTTGCTAAAAGGAATGAAATATAAAAGGCAGCTTAATAGAAGATATCAAACAGAACGAGTCTAAATGGCTTTAACTCCCAACAATATTATTTTATATTTATCATGGGTCTTATTGGTCTGAAAATATTGTTTTCTATCTAGATATTAAGATCCTGATCAAGTCACACTCTGTATTTAATTTGTTAATTAAATTTGTATACTGCCCTTCATCCGAAGATCTCAGGGATATTACATAATAATTTATTTTTCCCCAAGAGCAGATAGCTTTGTCGATATATTTCTAAATCATTCTGAAACTACAGGCAAATTAATGGTGTCTCATAGTGTCACCATAAGCAACGGTAAACACATTTATAAAATCTGGTATGAGAGAAGATAGTTTAAGTAAGTTAAACTGAAGTGTTCAGATGTAAACCTTTACAGTACATTCGACTGCAATGAAATCATCTTAAAGCCTGATAGTTTAATTGGATGGAAATGATGGGACCATCTTCTGACAAAAATAATAATAATCAAGCCAGAACTGGTCCAATTAAGGGTTGGTTTTGCAGTTATGGAAACTCAAGAGTAACAGTCTGGATGCTCTGAAGGGATAGACACATTGGTCTGGAAAAAGCACAAGAGAATGGCGCATCATACTTGCCATTTCACTATGCCATTATCATCACACTGTTTTTATACATCATAAATCTGGTCCCGGGACTTCCCATTTTGATGTGATTATGGATTATCAATGTGATGCTTAAAAGGACCTTCAAAGTCAAGCTTTCCTACCAAGCTTTGTCTGTAGTTTTATTTGTGTGCTTGTTTGAAAAAGGAACTAAACTATAGATTCGGGTGGGTCGCCGTGTTGGTTTGAGGCAGTTGAATAAATTAAAAAATTGTCCAGTAGAACCTTAGAGACCAACTAAGTTTGTTCTGGGTATAAGCTTTTGTGTGTCTGAAGAAGTGTGCGTGCACACGAAAGCTTATACCCAGAACAAACTTAGTTGGTCTCTAAGGTGCTACTGGACAATTTTTTAAATTTATTTTAACTAAAGTGTAGTATTTAATGATGAATATTCCCTTTTGTAGTGGAATACAGTTGTAGTGGAATACAGTGGAAAACTCCCTTTTGTAGTGGAATACAGTGGAAAACAGTTGTGGACTGTTGGGCAGCATCCTGTTCTGCTGTCCGGAGCCACCAATTGCAGGGGAATCAACTACCGTCTAAGAAACGAGGAATGGGTGGACAAATACAACATTTTATGTAACACTGCAATGATCATTTGCAAGTCTGATGTGCACAACTGCTTGGGGCCTCAAAGCAGGGTGACCATTTGTGTCATGTCAGACTTCCAACCTGATCCTCAAGATGCTTACTTGGAAGTAAGCCCCACTGAATTCAACGGTACTTAATTCCTAATAGGTATGTGCTTAGGATTGCAACCTTTGTCTATTTCCTCCCCACATTTCGCAGGCAACTTAATGATGCAAGTAGGGAAAAGGAACATTGCCATCAGCCGTTACCATGGACTATTAATCATCTTACAGCTGCAGAATCGGAATAATGCAGTGCATAGATTTTGCTACCACATTGTACAGTCATGTTTCTACCAAAGTGTGAAGTGTAAACAATAATCGTGGGTTGTGCGCTATTAAAAGCAACGTACGATTTTCATCTTGCATAGCTATATAGAAAGAAGAGCCAAGACTGACCTGAAAAACAAAAGACTCTGTTCCAATTAACGGAACCAGTCTGTACATAACTAGCCTCCAGACAAGAAACAAACAAACAATCCCCACTGAAGGGGAAGTTTCTTCTAATTAGAAAACCACTTACTCCATTTAATGGATCAAAATCACACATGGGATAGACATCAAAGCCTCCATTTGTTTTTGTTTTTTTGTACTGGGCCTTGGATCTCTTGCTGTTTCCTTGTTGCTTTTTAAATAAAAAAAAAGTTGCTTTCAGGGCAGCTTTCATAAGCCTGAATTTTCACCTATAACATATAAATTAGCATATCTGAATGCTATGCAAAGTTGTGTCGTGGGCCTATGCCTCAAGTGTTTTAAGGCCCTTGCAATGCCTTGCCTCCCATGAGCTCAATCCTAGGTCATCTGTAATACATCAGAATTACTATCCTTCCCCCTTCTCTTCAGGTGCCATCCACATTTTGTATTTCATTGTGTCTTGACAGGCTAGCAATCGTGCAGGCTCAGTCTTGAGGCTGAAGACAGGTGATCGGGTTTTCAAGAGAGCTGTAGGCGATATGACAGGGACATTGTTGCCCTGGCGCGAACAACTCAGCCCACTGTCACCTCTGCTTATAGGTCTTTGTGGTGCTTCAGATCTTGCAAACCCCATTTGACAGGCAATATTGGGAGAAAGGAGATGGGGAAATAGCACAGGAAATGATGCTTCCTGAAGCAGCAACATCTACCCGTCTTAAAAGCTAGAGTGCAGCCACAGAGTAGAAAGTCTGTCAAGCATGGGTGGAAACCCCCAAAACACCAACACCTAAACTGTTGCATCTACCTAAAATAAGTTTCTAGGAACAAAACCACTGCTTTCAAAATGAAAACAGAAGCGGGCTAGAAACGGAATTTGATTCAATGATCACTGATTGTCCATCAAAGTGTGTCTCATACTTTGCTCTGGATCAAGACCTTTAAAAATATATCTTGGATTCAGAGGTCTTGTGAGAAAAACACTCACAAGATGATTTGCAACCTGTGCAGTTCCTTGTACCGCTAAAAATCTGCTCCAGAGGGTTATGGAACCTTCTGTAACAGTGTGGGAGGTAGTGCAAGAGACTGAAAGAAAATGAGAAATTAGTGAAGAAGAAGAAGAAGAAGAAGAAGAAGAAGAAGAAGAAGAAGAAGAAGAAGAAGAAGAAGAAGGGACCTCTTCCTCTTCCATAAATGGAAAAGGCTTTGGGGAAAAGGCTGTATCTCATTAGTAGAACACTTTATCTGTATGCGGAAGGTTCCAGGTCTGGGGGAGACCCCTCTCGAAAACCCCAGAAAACCACTGCCTGTTAATGTAGCATTTACATTGTAGGAGACAATATTCAGCTCAATTGATCAATGATCTGACTCAGCATGAAGCAGCTTCCTATGTTCCTGTGTTCACTGGCTGTCGGCCCCAAGGGCTAATCTGGATACAAACTGCTGTGCTGCTTCCGTATTTGTCTCAGGAGACTTCAGAATCTGTATTTCACTGATAACGATGTCAAAGACTCCCTTTTCAAGCTATAGGTCTGCCCTCAGGTAATGAAACTGTTCAAACTTCATTGCCTCTTTATGATGACATCTAAGTCCTTGCTGGAATAATAGCTGCTTCTGGTCGAAACAAGGGTGTTTATCAAATGGTTGCCTTTTTTGCTTTGTACATGGAGCTTTGTACATTTAACTGACATATCAATAGGATTGAGGATGCTGAGCATCTTTCATACATCAGCTGTCGGTACTTTGTGGGATTGAGTACGGAAAGGCGTTTCTCACTTGCGAGTAATCACTTGGAAATCCAGCATTTCATTTTGTCACAAAATGCATTTACAGTGGGAAAAGAATCGGAGCAAAATACTGTGCAAAAGAAACTGATGCTCGATGGTGGCGGTGGCATATTTTATTGGCATGATTTCAAAATAAGCTTATGATTCAAAGCAATTTGTTTATTTATTTATAGATACCCCGCCCATTTGGCTGGGTTTCCCTAGCCACTCTGGGCGACTCCCAACATAATATTAAAAACACAATAAAACATTAAACATTAAAAACTTCCCTAAACAGGACTGTCTTCAAATGTCTTCTAAAAGTCAGGTAGTTGTTTATTTCCTTGACATCTGATGGGAGGGCGTTCCACAGGGTGGGCACTGCTACCGAGAAGGCCCTCTGCCTGGTTCCCTGTCCAGGCTGAATGATGGGGGTGGAGACGCTCCTTCAGGTATACTGGGCTGAGGCCGTTTAGGGCTTTAAAGGTCAACACCAGCACTTTGAATTGTGCTCAGAAACGTACTGGGAGCCAATGTAGGCCTTTCAGGACCAGTGTTATATGGTCTCAGCAGCCACTCTCCCAGTCACCAATCTAGCTGCTGCATTCTGGATTAGTTGTGGTTTTGGGTCACCTTCAAAGGCAGCCCCATGTAGAGCACATTGCAGTAGTCCAAGCAGGAGATAACTAGTCCATGCACTACTCTGGCGAGACAGTCTGAATACTGAAACTGTATACGTGATAGATTTAATGGTTTCTAACAATGTATACTAATATAAACCAGGGGGAAGACCATGTTGATAAACACCCAGAGCCAGGCTCAAGCAAAAGTGGTGTTTCAAAGCCTGGGAAAGGTTCCGAGGGCCAGAAAGAGAGGTCTGGAGGTCTGCATTTGACTCCTTGGCCTGAGGTTCCCCACCTCTGTAGTAGAGTAAAGAATTTTATAAGAAAGCAGCTGCTCACCTATAGGCTTCCACATGATGAAACACAGGCAGGATCAGGTATCCTTCTGATCATATGAAATGTACACATTAGTGCCAACAAGGCAACTATATTAATGTCTCTTTTCCCAGAAATTACATAGTGTGTCCTTCATGAAAATAATATATCAAGCAGGCTTCTAAGGCTTTGGAATGCTTCTCATTTAGGGCATTTTTAATCTAATTCCTTCTGCACCTTGTTCAAGGGTTCCCATCTGAAACTTGATACTTGATTGTCTGATTGGATTATTTTTGCATGACTGCGCCATGTTGGTGCAAACTCGGCCCCTGACTCAACAAACAGCAGCTGAGAAGTAAAACCTTTCAGAACGGTTTGAGACAAAATACAGTTAAATCATCTTTCCTGCCTATGACAATTTGCATCTTCTTCCAATCTCCCTCCCGCCCACTCTGTGTTTTGCTTTTGTTTTCATACCAGTTTCTTTTTTTCCCCTTTTTGGTACTGTTAGGTTCTTCCACCATTCTGCAGCAATTAAGCAACATGTTTCCAGTGTTTGATTGTTTTTTACATAATAGGAACTGTTTCCAGAGGGGTGAAAAAAAGGTCTCCTATCACTGTAATGATGAAAAGAAACCCATGTAGCAATTTACTTAATTGGGAATGAAGTAGTTGGTAATAATTAAAACAAAATTAAATTAAATGTAATCTTTGACCTTGGTGGGGAGTAGAAGACAGTAAAGAGGTGGGAATGCTTGTGCTATTAATATGTTGGTGGAAAAGCCATTGCTTATAAAAATCTAATCTTTTTATAACCATTAAAATTAATGTTTTCAATCCAATATTCTGGGAACCTATTACCACTAAATCTTTACAGAGTAATAAATAGTGAAAAGATGCAATGGAGCCTTTGTCCTTCAAAAATAATATTTCAAGATTTGTAGGGAGCATTGTTATAGTCCCTTCATTCTTTTAGAAACCAGTGGCCAGAAAGGAGGAAAACAAATACACCTCCAGAAGTAATTCTAAAAGATTTTGCAATCACTTTCCACATCATGATGAAATGCAAACCATTTTCCTTCAAAGACTGTAGGCATTCAGTCTTTTGTCTAGTTTTAATGTTGACAATGTGTTGCCTGTAATTTGCCACAATCATTGATCCCAACTAATGCATACACAGGGTGGCACTGTG